>NC_088360.1:129574362-129614362 GCF_034508935.2 Berghia stephanieae | reverse complement strand
ACCCAGCTACCCAATCACTGCCAGGTGGAAAATAAAATCTCGACTTCACCCGGGATAGATCTCGGTCCCTTTGCTTGTGAAGCGAGTGCTCTACCATGTGAGCTAACAGGACCCCCGTCGTGTTGATTTAACCATGTCATGAAATCAAAGACATATCAATCTTTGTTTGTTCTTTTTTTCTATTTTTTGTTGTTGTTTAGTCGGTTGCTTGATCTCATTTTATAAAAGTCCATTTGACACTAATCTGTTTGGTATAAGGTTTGATTTTAAAAACCTGTTGATTCATAAAGTTTATGTGGTACAAATTCTATATTTTCCAAACAAATTATAAATGTTATGAGCAGAAAACATGCTTGTTCGATTTTTATTTTCTTATCTCATCATTTCATCGCTAATAAAGTACTACTTACAACAATACCGAATTAATTGTAACAGCGCTTTAAACGCGTCATGAACCGTCCTGCATGTTAATTTTTTTTTTTAATTGGGACCACATAAAAAGCGATTTGAGCACATGTAGCGGATATTTTAAAAAGCTGAGATAAAAGAGGTGGAGTTTGTCTGAATCGTGGGATCCAAAATATGATGAAAAATTGAAAATAGAAATGATTCGGGTGGACGAATATTACTTATATGCAGGTCTGATAACCCAAGTTGTTATGGGCCGTTCGTTGAATTGTCCAAATGGAAATACTCACAAACCAATGCAAAATATTGTCTATTGCAACAATTCTAAGACACGCCCATAATTGCAAATTAAATTAGGTTATCAGATCTGCTGATAGGTGCACCTAGCTTCGGATGGAAACCGTACCGTTGTGTTTTCATCCACAAGGCCTGTCTATTTTCACCTTTTCCTTAGTGTCTTTAATCAGTGAGCTGTCGTTCTTTAGAAGAAAAAAAAGTGGGCATTTAGAAATGTGGACAGAAAAATCGTCCTTCGAACATCGATGGATTTAAATCAATCGATATTTAAAGAACAAATTTTCTGTCCAAATTTTTAAATATCTGTTTTTCTAGAGTACTCAAGTTTTTTGTTGTTTTTTGCGCTGGTTTTTTTTCTTCTGTTTTTGTTGAGTCTCTTCTCAATGAAATTTTAAATTCTGACAAAGAGTTTCATAATGACAAAATAACATGATTAAATTCCAAGTGCTGGTATGACTGAGACAAACTTCACACTATGCTTCATTGTCATTTTGGATAATTTTTTAAATAGCATTTTTTTATAATTTGATTTTCGCCTTTATAACTTCCATACTTCAAAACTTTAGCAATACAATATAATAAGTATGATATTTTATGGAGATGAGTTGAGATGGAAAATGTCATTAAAACGAAACTTACTTGACAACATTTTTACAACAGTTGTTTTGTGGTGGTGGGCGCAGTGAGTTGTGTCTGTCATTATTATGAACTTATATTATGGGCCGTATTGTACAATCACAATTATGACTTCAAAGTCAAACAAAAATCACAACATTATAAATATCAACAAACAACAAATTGGTTTATTTTCCAAGCGCCTTCATTCTGCCGAGAATATGTCATTAATTTGTGATGTTATCATTTAATTTGACAATAGAATATTTCAATTTACTTCCTTTTGTAGTTTCCTCCAAAATTTTAACAATTTGTAATCATTTGGGTCACGTGTAACTGCGCATGCGCGCAATAAATTATAATGGTACTGTCGAGACTGCTAGAAAATCATCGGTCCGAGATTTAACTGTCCTTGATCAAGATCATAATAACATGACGATTTTACTTGAATGTAGACCCCGGTCTACACATGTTTTTCTCCAATTCAATATTATTTTAGATATTCCCAAATTTACGTAAACATGATTCCTAAAACGTGTACATTTTGAAATGTTGTCATGTTGTATTATAATATTTTCCAACATTGTTTCATGACAATCGTAGGATCTATTGCATCGGAATTGCTTTGATTTTATCATATCTGAAAATTAAATACAATTTCTTTCTTTTTATAACATTTTGAATACGCAATACCAACCCCAAATATTACGGGATTTCCTAGAATGAATGACGTCATGAAGAGACGACCTTCACCTTCACTCCTGGTCCCCGTAGAGCTCTCCAAAATTATCGTTGCCAAAATCGATTCCCGAACTGGTCATCAAATTGGTCGTTGTAGTTTATCCCATAATGGTCTTTGTACCACTTGATTAGCTGGTTACTCATTGAGTTCTGCGATGACTGCATGTCTTTCTTGGCGGCTATGTCCATGGGTTTTCCCTGGAGGTAAGGGTTAGGGGCGTTCTCAGCCTGGGGAGGTAGAAAGAGCGGAGATGTAAGGAAATGTTTGAATTGCCTGTGAAGAATTAGAAATGTTAAAAGTAAAAGATAAACGGGGTCCAATTCGATGTTATGCGTTTATGTAAAATACTCACTTGTATCGCCCGCCTGATTATTCTTGCCAACACACAAAACTGTGCTTAACCTTTAACGTTTAGTCCCTTGGAAGGACTTTATTGAGAACTAATCAACTGATGGTCTAACAATGTGAATGAGCTAAGAGACATCAACTTCATTAATTTCGTAGCTTGGTTAATAAGGATCTGAAAAAGTGTGTATGAAAAAGTACCAGAGAAAACGAGGAAGAAAAATAAACGGGGAAAAAATCCATCCAAAATGTCAGCTGTCTTCGAGGCAAGTAGATTTTTTTTCTCTTTTGCTTTGTCTGGCACTGTTTCATACACACATTTTCAGATCTTTGTCTTACACCAGTGCCTGCTCCCTAATTTGTAGGTTGGCTAGTAGAGCATTTGCATCGTAAGTAAGAGTTCGTATTCCTCTATCCAGCCAGCAGTGATTGGGTAGATATGTCGTATCAGATTTGGAGAAAAGGACTTTGCGATAGACTAGCGTTCTTTCCAAAGGGTAGCAAATATTTGCCATTGTCAATTGAACTCCACAGGAACGGGACTCCACGCCGGCTTTTTGGTTCTTTAAATCTAGGAGACTACAGTGGAATCAGCATAAAGTCAACACATTTTAAGTCAACGTCTGTTTAAAATCAACCCTTTTTGTTGGTTCTAATTTCTGTTCTGTACCTAAGCGTGTTCCTTTAATAATGGATAAAAACTCAACAAATCTTGAAAATGACGAATAAAAGCTATAATATCCTTATACTATTGGAAAGGAAGAAACCGAAAGTATAAAAGAAAAAGTAGTCCTTTACAGCCATGCAGAGTCGGAATTTATCCCAGTTTCTATGGTGTGAAACGGACAATAGCAATTGCTTGCTACCCTTTTATTAGGACGATAGTCTATCGCAAAGAACTTTCTGCCAGATCTGACGGACCTAGCTACCCAATCACTGCTGGATGGACAAAAGGGGGAGGGGGGGAAGAAACAAATCTTGACTTCACCCATGATCGAACTTAGGTCGGTTTGTGTGTGAAGCGAGTGCTCTACCAACTGAGCTATCAGGACCCTTAAAAAAGGAAAGTATATTTTAAATTTGCCTGTATAATGTATTATCTTGTCCAATACAATTCAGGTGGAGATGGAGGGTTATATTAATGCATAAGAAAAAGGTCTCATATCTAACACGGCCATTAAGCGGTTCAGCCATTTCTATTTGTTTTCTGGACTACTGGTTTAAGCTAAATAAAAGTTTTCAATTAATTAAATTTAATCACAAAGGACGAAAATTAAAGTTTAAAAAACACATTGCAAATAAGATAGTCCTCATTTTGATTAGATTTAATTATAACGCCGCCCTAAAAGGTTTTCTATTTTGGAAAATGTAAATAGGTCTATGTATTTTCTGAAGAATTGTACATTATTCTATGAATACATAATATACTTAAAGTTAACAAAGGCCATTTTAATGTTTACGTATAGAAATAAAACAATTTTAATATATTTACAACATTGACTGCGAGTGCACAATATATAAAGTATGTAAATATTTGTTGGTCTATTGTAATTTATTTTGTTTATATTTTGTTTGTTTGTTTGTTTGTTTTTGTTTTGTTTTGTTTTGTTTTGGGGCGGTTGGGTTTTGTTTTATTCTTTTGTGGGTATTTTGGGGGGTTTTTTCGGCTTTTGTTTGATTTTTGTGGTTTCTTTTTTTTTTCTTTTTTTTTTTTTTTTGTTTGTTTGTTTTGTACTTTGGAAATTTGGTTTTGGTTTCATCTTGTTTTTGTTTTGCTTTGTTTTGTTTGTTTTTTTCCTTTTTTTCTTTTTTTTTTCTTCTTTTTTTTTTCTTTAAGTCTTCTTTATATATTTACTTTTGCTGCTGCTGCTGAAGGGGAAATCCTTACTATCCATTAAATAGCCAGATTAGAGTATTGGTCCAGAGATTATTGGACCGTGAGAAAGATGAGATTAAATGCTGACGTCACCTTGGGACGTTTATTGATTTATGGATGATGAAGAAAAAGATCAATTATCTTAATAGAATAATGAATAATAATTAATAAATAAATAAATAGATAGATAGTTTGGTAAATGATTGATAGAATGATATAGATAGATAAACAGATAGATAGATAGATAGATAGATAGATAGATAGATAGATAGATAGATAGATAGATAGATAGATAGATAGATAGATAGATAGATAGATAGATAGATAGATCAATAAAAGAAAAACGAAACAAAAACAACATGAGAGAGAGTGTGTGTGTGTGTGTGTGTGTGTGGATTTGTGTGTGTGTGTGTGTGCATGTGTGTTTGTATGTATAGATGTATACAAGTTAAGAACCACCTGATATTGATAATGCTTGAATATAAGTCATTTACATAATAACGCCACTGAACATGTACGAGTATATTGATGTTCAACGCTATAATAAAAGTAACTTATTATTAACAGTCAGCGGCATTGAAAAAAAAAAAGTCAATTTAGATGGGACAACATTGATAAAATCTGGTAAAATATCCACATATTTACTCAGTGATCAAATGCATTTTCATAGCTGATTCTTATAATTAAAAGTCAAATATTAATCAAATTTTAATAACACATCAAATGTTTAATTCAAGGCAGAATTTTTTGTGGAAGATATCAAATTTAAGTTTACAAAACTTAACTCACTATCGTTTTAAAATGTGAAAGCATATGTATAAAATAATGCCAAATAAAGCAGAAAGATAAAACAAGAAAAAAAAATGAGCCTGCTCGACTGAGAATCGAACCTCGGACATCCTGATTACAGGTCAGACTTTATACCATTGTAATGGGCTTTCTTATCAATTTTGTTTAATTTGTTTCTTGTTTTTTGTGTGTGTGAGGGGTGTTTTTTTTAACGTTTTTTTTTTTTGTCTTTTTTGTATGCTGTTTGATTTTTGGGGTTGTTTTAAATTTTATTGTGTTTGTTCTTTGTTTGTTTGTTTGTTGTCGTTTTTTTTTTTTTTTTTTTTTTTTTTTTTTTTTTGTTGATTTTTTTTTTTTTTGCTGTTTTGTTGTTGTTTTTTTTTTTTTTTTTTTTTTTATTATTATTATTAATTTTATTTTCGTTTTCCTTTTTAATCAAAATCTAGCGCAAATTGATCTCTCAAGATCCGAGAGAGAGTCTTTTTCAATACAAAAAGCTTAAAGCCAATACAATATCCAAAATAGAATTGAATAAATGAATATATGTTTAGATACTTAAACATTAATTTATATATATATATATATATATATATATATATATATATATATATATATATATATATATATATATATATATATATATATATTCGTGAGAAATTGATATACATGGATCATATAGAGTGCTCGACAATTGAGGAGCACGAATTATCTTTATTATCTCACCTTTTAAAACAATTTTTTTATCGCCAACAAATTTGTTTCAGCCGGTGCAATGGCTTCTTCAATCATATTTCCATTTAATGCAATACGAGAAGCCTGTCAGGCGTCCTTTTTCTACTTTCACTCTAACATATTAAACCTATTCACACCTGAGTTGAGTGAAATAATGTGCGTTAATTCCTTACCCAAGGATACAATGCCAGAGATCGATTTTTTTAACCTCACTCTCACCTGTCAAGCCGCTGATCATACATGGCATCGTTTGATATGGGGGGGGGGAGGGTGTAGATGAACCATCTATAATACATAATGTTTGGAAGATACAGTTTAAAGCCCTATAAATTGATATCTACTACTAGGAGAGATAAAGCAATGAAAATTGCATATTGGGGGAATGCGATGTCACCGATTTTGTCCCTTTATTGTGTCCAATACAGTTATGAGGACATAATATTTCTCAAGGCCTGATAGTTTCCACGAGTGAACGAAAATCTATATTCACACCAACTCATGTGAAAGCTTAGACAACAGTCCAGTGTGATTCCGTTCTTCTTCTTCTTCTTCTTCTTCTTCTTCTTATTATTATTATTATTATTATTATTATTATTATTATTATTATTATTATTATTATTATTATTATTATTATTATTATTATTATTATTTTGTCACCATCGCGGGACATAAAGGGAAGAAAAGTGTAATGTCAAAAAACCGGTTCCTATTTCATTTAAAGTGTAAGGAAGACTGGGTAATTCTTCTTCTGGTGTCAGAGTGATGGCATCTTATTTTCTAATCTACATATTAATATTATATGCTGGTCGTCAATAAATATAATCCATCCTCGCTCTTTGACGTCCCGTATTCCCAAGAATCTGCCTCTACACCCTCCTACTGAAATAGTTATGCCTTCTTTAATATGTAACCTATTCATTATTAGTACTCCGAAGACCAAAAGAGTGGAGGGTTTGACGTCACGACTTTTCTTTCCTAATTGGCAACAAATGCATTCACTCAATGGGTGCACATCAAAATGAGTTAAAATAAAAGTGGAATTACTGAGAAAATTGATGGAAACGTTAGACATGGCATGGCTGGGAGCAACAAACATGGACATCTATGTGAGACCAAAAGTGATGAACGTTTCAAATAATGCCAAGAATGTGACTCATCGTGTGGAAATGGTAATATCTCAGATTCAATTTGCTGGCACTAAGCGTACATTTTGGCAGGTCTGATAACCGAAACCAAAAATGGGCCTGTTTAAACATTGTTGTAATGGACACTATTTTGAGTTGTTTTGAGAGCATTTCCACGAGAACAATGAGACTCATGATAATTTGAGTTTTCAGACCTGCAAATAGGTAAACGTCGCTGTGGCCCCATGCATGAACCTGATAACCCACATTTTAATACAATTGAGAAAATCAAACATAATTTCTTTAACGGAAAATGAGGGTTGGAGTTGCAGTTTAGTGTAGAAGAACGGTAACAGTATTTTTTTTTTCTTTTAAACTAGAGAAAGCAATACGATTTATTAATATGTTATTCAATACAGTAACACATTGTTCAAGAAAATTTGGCTCCTCGGGTTTTTGCATGGGACATCAGAAGTAATTTAGATACTGAAAATTGAATTCTTTTTTTTTTTTAATGAGACTTTGTTAGAGCCAAAAGATAAAATTTCATACTTCGCATCATTTTGACTTTCTGCTCAGTTTATTTACTTCACCTAGTTCGTTTCAGATATCACACCATTTTGACAGAGTGAGTCACATAATATAAAACAAGGAGTTTTTGCAAATACATAAAACAAAATAAGGATTGACATTGAAAATGAAAAAGTTCCAACATAAAATACTGTCAATCACTTACTCGTTTATGAATTATGTGTGGGGACTTTTTAGCCACCAAAGTGATTCTCTTCCGGGTTGGGTTCAAGAGAGCGCTGTTCTCCTGAAAGGAGAAAATCGACCCTTGACCTAATAATTAACTTCGACCCTTGACCTAATAATTAACTTCGACCTTTGACCTAATTAACTACGTCAGATTTTTAGTTCATCTCTTTATCTTGTGTGGTATAAAATGGCATAAGTCTTTCAATTTCGTCAGAAAACTTTTACTTTTTAATGAAATATTTATTGGTGGATTTTTTTAATGCCCAAATTGTAAATTTAAAAAATTGAACCCCGCGATTTCAACATTTGTTTATTTGAATTAAACGTTTTCTGACCAAAATGAAAGAGATGGTTTGTTTTTAAGACAAGTTTGGTTCCATAAAATTTTATTTTGAAAACGTCAATATATTAGAATAATTCACATTTACTTAATAACAGTTAGAGACATTAGGATTTTTTAAAGAAAAATTTCAGAGAGTTTCCTGTTATCATTGCCAAAAAGTTTTGCTTCAAACAAAACTAAACAAATAACATTTTCCTTCAACAAATTTCAACTTAAGAATGTTTTAGTTTGATACAAATTATTGTTTTAAAGTAAAACTAAACACGCAAAACTAAAATGAAGAAACATTACTTGCGAAAATAATATTTGTCTTGAGTGTCTCTAGTCCAAGAAAGAAGTTTATTAACCAGGTAACAGCCGTACTTTTTTAACAAGATGGGGGTCATTTAAATCAATCGATATGTATTGGAGGACGAGTTTTCTGGCCACATTTTTACATACGTTCTTTCCAGGGTTCGGCAGTTAACTGGTTAACTTGCCAAATATATATATATATATATATATATATATATATATATATATATATATATATATATATATTGAGTATTGGTGGGTACTCGTAGGTACGAAAGTGCTCGATAATGATGGTTAGACTAATATAGAATGCAAATTGTCACTCACATTTTTGTGCCGAGACGTCGAACATAAGAATCGCTCGCACAAATGTGATGACAATTGCATCTTTAATATTTATATATATAATATAATTATAATAATAATTTATAAATATGACCAAAAAAATATCATTAGTACGTGACAACTATTTCATTTGATTTCAAAATTCCAAAAAAATATGAGATTGCACGCTTTAGACAATTTGATTGCCTTTAACATCAGCCGATATGTTTTCAATGAGTCTAAAAGGAAAATGTGTGTACCATACAGTGCCAGACAAAGCAGAGAGTAAAATGCAATAAACAAGTATCCCAAAATAATAAAACAATTGAAGAAGAGCACCTCAGATTGCTCGATTGGATGGCAGTCTGAACTCAAAGGTCTGATGTTCGATCCCTACTGACGAAGGCTAAAAGATAGACTTAATTTTCTATAGTGATTTCTCTCTGTTCTATCTGACACTGCGTCACACGCCTTTTCATATTTTTATTTGCATTAGAGCCTGCTTCTCAACTTTAACTTTCTGTAAGATTTTAAAACTCAAATCCTGGGAATCGGAGCCCGACCCCATCCCCATCCCATCAACGCAAACACAAACACACACACACACACAAAAAAGTTAATTTTAACCTGGATGGTAAATTTCTACAAAAATATTAGAAACTGAGGGAGTTATTCAAACACAATTCTAACATTCGGAGAAATAATTAAGTAAGATATAGACACTGAATGTATGCGTTTAAATAAAATACTCACCACATCTGTCAGCCAGATAAGTCGTATCTAAACATAACAAAACTATTTGTGACCTTAAACGTTTATAGTCTGATTTAGAGAATGTAGTGAGACCGTATCACCCAACTGGCGGTCAAACACCAATAACAAAGAGCTTAATAATGTCATCTTTACTCAATCCACTGGAACACGACCTACCTGACTCGAAGCTTTGATTTTGGAGATTTGATCCATGACCTTATTCAGAGTTTGTTGATATCCGGAGTTGCCTTTGGACGACACGGTCTCTTGTCCTGCCGGGCAGCTAAACATGTGTTCTGTGTCACAGGGGCAGTCTTGTTCGCTTAGAAGCTTATTGTTGTTTTCGGCGGAATTCTCGAAATTCTCTACACAGTTGTCTTTAGCTGAATGAATTACAAAGAAAATCGATACATTGGATATAGTACAATAACCATTTGATATGCTCAGAGTGCCTCAGGAGGGCTCCCTAACAGGAAACAATTGGGTGATGTCAAAATACCGTTTACAATCTCCTTGAAGCGTGAAACCAGCCCTTCGGAGGACTGTATACATACTTTTAGGAACTGAGCTTCTGGTTTCAGAGTGATGGCATCTTATTTTCAAGCCAAAATAATTGCTGGTCATCAATAAAGGTCATCCGTTCTCGCTTCTTTTACGCCCGGTAATCATAATAACTTTCTTATTTATCCTGCTACTAATATAGTTATACTAACTTTTGATTCAATATGTAATCTATTCATTGTTAGCCCTCTGGACGACTGGTTACACACGTCTAAGGAATTTTGAACCGGAAGAGGGGAAGGTGTGACGTCTCGACTTCTTGCTTCCCATTAACAACATCACATAATACTCGTATGTAGGACATGACAAGAGGTTCTTACGAGCTTAGCATTCGAGTCAAGTTTAAAGGATGTGAACGATAAGCCGTTTCCCTTGGAGTAAACTTTACTTCGTCTACAAGCAGAACTCGAACGAGGTATCTACGGAGGAAAAATGAGTACTTTAATGCACATTAGGCCCAATGGGGCCGGGGTTTTCCAGTTTTCTATAGCGTGAAACGGACAATAGCAATTGCTTGCTACCCTTTGGATAGGACGCTTGTCTATTGCAAAATACTTTCCGCCAGATTTTATAGACCCAGCTACCCAAAAACTGCTGGGTGAACAGGAGTTGGGGGTCAGAAAATATCTGGACTGCACCCACGATCAATCTCTCTCCTTTTGCGTGTGAAGCGAGTGCTCTTCCAACTGAGCTACAGTATGTCAAAAGGTAAGCTATATCACAAGACCACAAAGCCATATTATATATATTAGTTATAAATCTCTGAGTGGTATTAAGTCAAGATTTTGTCAACTAAAATGTTCTCACAGTTCGTAAAATATGGTGAATTGAACTTCTATTGCATACGGTACAATTTGTCTGTCGGGTGTACCCTTACAAAATCAAGGTTGCTAGATCTCAAAACAGGCTTCAGCTACCTAAAGAAAAAGAGGCACTCCGTGCTCTCAGAGGGCTCAAGTCACTACCTTCACCCCTTTAGTGTATATAGTGCGGAAATGTCAAATTTATGGCTTTGCAGAGCCCTGGTTTGATTCCCGATATGGCCGCGAAATATTGAGTCCTGCGAAAAGACTCTTTGTTCAAATTATTCCATTGTGTTTAAGTTAAAATGAGTACCTGACCGGCAACAGCGTTGTCTCAATCGAAAAAAAATCTTGATCGCGCCTAACAGTCGTCATGCCTTGTCCTACATGTCAGGTGATGAGGTTGTTTTGGGAAAATTTGTAAAACGCTTTAAGTGTATTTAGTGAAAATCCTACTATAGAAAAGCTCACATAAAATACTTGACGCGCATTAATATAGAACAATGAATGCTAAATGCTGCACCCAACAATACAATGGATTTGTACCATAATACTTTTCAAAGAAATCACAAATCTAAAATGTCTGTTATGACACATTTTAACAAGATATCAAAACTTGTTTGAATGTTTCCATGCCTGTAAAACATCGTTTATCCTGTTTTCGCTTAACGTATCATCATCATCATCATCATCATCATCATCATCATCATCATCATCATCATCATCATCATCATCATCATAACCTTCATCATCATCATCATCACCATCATCATCATCATCATCATCATCATCATCATCATCATCATCATCATCATCATCATCATCATCATCATCATCACCATCAGCATCAGCATCATCAGTTACGTACCAGTCTTCCCAACAGGACAAGGGTTGGGTGGGTTACAGTAAGCAGGCAATGGTTTGTCACTCTTTGTCATTTTGTTGTTGGCAGGTCCTTCAGCTGTACCTCCTGTAGATAATATTATATATATACAAAAAAAAAAGTACAATAAAAGCATTGGATTGGAAATCGATTTTGCTTTTAATACTCGTCGTCGTCTTCTTCTTCTTCTTCTTCTTCTTCTTCTTCTTCTTCTTCTTCTTCTTCTTCTTCTTCTTCTTCTTCTTCTTCTTCTTCTTCTTCTTCTTCTTCATTAATATCATCATCATTAACATCATCATCACCATCATCATCATCATCACCATCATCATCATCATCATCATCATCATCATCACCAGCACCACCACCACCGTTGTACAATAACCCCCTTTTATTGAGGATCAATCTACATTTGGCTTGGTATCCACGTGAATACAACAAAAATACAGGTAACACTTTAATTTTCATTGAGGTAATTCAATTACTTAACTATGTCATACATCATGACCGTATGAGTAAAGCTGTCGTACTTGTGCCCGTAGGACCGTAGCAAGAGTGTATCAGCCCTCATGAAATCATATTATTGCCCATTCCCCTGCGATGGTTCACCACGTTGTCGTCGTGCAGGGGCTTTCCACTAAGAGTGATCCACAACCGGCATCCGAACTTCGATATTGTCTCTGACTCATCGTACTCCCGGATCCACAACTCCACTTCAACGAAACGGAATCGTAAGAAAATTGCTGGAACATCTTGGGGTGCAACTCCGTCAGTTCTAAGGACATCATCACTTGCTCTCTCGTACAGTGTCGCAGAGTATTGTGCTCCGGTATGGTCCAGATCCTCTCAAACACACAAAATAGACACTCTACTAAACGACACAATGAGAACCGTCTCAGGCACCCTCAAATCAACGCCAACCCCATGGCTCCCTGTTATGAGCGCAATCGCCCCACCTCACCTACGTCGAGAATCGGCATGTCAAAAACAGTTCAAACGTCTGGATAATACCTCAATTCTGACTCCACTAAGAAATAATAGAGTCGGCCCCTAAAACAGCTCGCCTCAAATCAAGGAAACCCTATTACTCGTACAATACCAGAAATGACAATTTCGACCTAGAGGAGGCCTGGCGAGAGGAATGGAAACAAAAACCACCAAAGGCTAGTGAAATTATTGGAGAACCAACGAACATACCACTGCCTGGTTTCCATACTCTTACCAGAAAGGAATGGTCAGCATGCAACAGAATAAGATCTAGGCATGGTAGAACAGCCTCAGACTTGCATCGATGGGGTTATGCATCATCTCCAAAATGCCCAGCATGCGATGACCCTTGCCAAGACATGGACCACATCATTTTGAAGTGCCCCGCAACAGCACCCCCAGGCGTCTACCAAATGGTTCATGAGGCGGACAGTGCTTTCGCGGATTGGGTGAAGCGAAACAACGTGGAGTTGTAGCCATACGAAACTACTACTATTGCCCATTTAGACGTTCTATTAATTCATCCACGACCTGACGGATATTCAGAAACTGTGGGCAAAGTGACAACAACTGAAATCTGAGCATGTAAACGAAAATTGTAACTGATGACTGACTGAAAAATGTGTTTGTTTACGTGATCAGTTTTCATGAGTTCTTGTCACTTCGCCTATAGTCTATGGACAAACGGCCGCCATGGAGGAATTAACTTTACGTCTAAATGTCATCGTCTGACCGTAGCCATCGTAAACTTATAGCCTGACACTGACCAAAAAATGACGTCAAAAGACAAGGCCTTGGCCACAAAAGAAAGCAAATCGTGAGATGTATTCAATAGTTTAACCAATTGGGTCACTTGTTTCCCTGAGCACCACTAGCGACAACTCACTTTGCGCTGTACAAACCTTATAACATGACGTCAAAAGATAAGTCCAAGCCCAAAAAATTACGTCACAATACAAGGCGACGGTGACAAAAAGGAATGTAGAAAGGCGTTTGTCATAAATAATGCTCGAGGTAATAAGGAATCATTGGTTGCATTTGTACTATTGAATACAACCGCAGCCATCCTTAACGTAATGCCTGACACTAAAACCCACCAAGACCCATATTTTGGCGTCATTTTTAGGTTTGCCGACTGCCTTGTGAGTTGTATGTAGTAGTGGTCAAGGAAACAAGCGATCCCATTGGTTGAACTGTTGAATACAACTCAAGAATCGTTTTCTTTCGTGGCCAAAAAACTTGTCTTTTGACATTATTGTTTGATCAGTGTCAGGCTATGAGTTAACGATGGCTACGATACAACTCACTATTCACTTTCCATAGTCGTGGCCTAATTTTTGGTCAATGTCGGGCTATGAATTGGCTTCTACAGTAATGACGTCACTTCCCAATGGCGCATTGTAACTGAGTAACTGGCTCTAAACTATCGGAATAATGGCGGACGCCCTTATGAAATATTTCTCCGACGAGTATAAAAGTGTATCCAGAGGAGAACAACATTTTAAATATGATCATGTTTTGACTTTTATACATTCTGATCACGTGACGTATGAAACTTTTTAGCCAGCATGAAGAATAAAAAGTACCAATTTTCTTTGTTTAGAACCACGCTGCTCGCCGTTGCTTGGCGACGTGACACAGAATATTGAATCCAATTAGTTAGAGGGTCCGAGCCCCCTTTTTGGCATGTTTTTCTTTTAATTTATACATTTTTATTTTTTTTTTTGCTTAGCCTTTATCAGGGCTGCACTGTGGTTGAAGCCTGGGTCATCTTTGTATGAATAAAAGGAATTGAGTTATTCACTTCCCTTACATGTGCCGGTATGTGGTCTTGTGGTATGACACTCGCTTTCGGATCGGAAGGTCCTGGGTTCGAGCCTCGCTCGGCGCATAGTTGAGTCCTTGGAAAAGGCTCTTTACTCACATTCTCTCACCGTACTCATGTGTAAAATGAGTACGTGGCCGTTAACAGCGTTGTCTCTGTCCGAAAAAAATTGTAATATCGCCTAACAGGCGTAATGTCCCGTCCCACATATTAATTGTTGCTGTTGGCCAGGGACCCCTTGTAAAGCATGTTTAGTGGATCTTGCGCTATATAAAAGTTCATTATCTAAATATGTAAATATGTAAATTTCTTACCGGCCACTGACTGATAACCGTGTAAAGCGCTGTGTTCAATGTGCTCCTGATCACGTATGTGTGCTCCACTGTACATCTGAGACCCGTACATATCATTGGAAGATTTCGAAGGACTATCCTCTAAGGAAGCAGCGAATTCTGGCCAGTAGGACCGCAGTTCGATGTCATTGGTGTTTTCCAGAGGAAGGTTCTCTGGGATGTAGTCTCCAAATGCGTCGGCGAGGAGTTGCATCCTGTACAGCTGTGCCAGGTCGGTGTAAGGGTCGTAGCTGGCAAAGGCCACGCCCAGTAATAACGGTGCTATAAAGAGAAAGGCTGACATCTTGCGGAATTAACTGTGGAATGTCGAGTAGAGCGAGAATAATATGCAATGCAGAACGAAAATTACTATTCAACGTCTCCAACTAAGCCTACTAAAAAGATATGGATTGGATGATTGTAGCTGGAGGGATTGGTGAAATGATAAATATCATTTACAACAATGAAAATAGTGACAACGACAACAGTATAGCAAACACCAATAATAACAACAACAGTGACAATAAGATTAACAACCCCAGCAGGTGAAATATATTGTCCATTTTCTGTTGGAATCTAGGTGCATATATTAGTATTAGGAAGTCTGCTAACCGAATGTAATCTTGGGCTTCCTTGAACATTGGGTTTTTTTTTAATTTGTTTTTGTTTCAAATGTTGAGTATACGATGAACTAAAGCATTTTCTCTAAATTAACTTTTACACCATTAAACAAATTTTGATATGAAAAGGACATGGTCTAAACACATCTTTTATCGTTCAAACAAAAAAATAATATTCCTAACCAAAGTAATTCTAGTTAATAATAGTATTCATTAAACAACATAAAACGAAACCTTATATCAATATTAGTCTATTTGACAATATTATTTATGTAGGTATATGATATTCGTAAACATTTTAATGCCACATACTTATTGAATTGGATACAGTTTTAAACATATCATGCCTTATAGCTTTCAAATTTAAAAAAAAAGCATTGCTAATCAAAACAGCGCTCATTGGAAATATTACTAATTTATCAATCACACTGAACAAAACGTTATATTAACATAAGTGGATTTGACCGAATTCCATTTGTTTTTATGTGGCACATTAAATATAATAAATACCACATAACATTTTATCAAAATGAAGGACAAGCTAAGTCGTTTATTTTTCAAAAAGAAACATACATTTGGTAATATTATCCATTAAACACTCCTGTACAAAATCTTACATTAACATTAGTATATCAAACAGACGTATTTGTTGAATTATTGTAAATGCCAAATAACACTATCACTACCCAGGACAGCCTCAGCATATGTCTCAAACAAAAACATACCATTACTAACCGAAATCGTTCTCAGTGGTAACATTATCCACTTATCAAAACAGTACAAGATTTTACATGGATATTAGTATACTGGACAGAGTATATATGTATAAAATAGGCGTATATATTACAAAATGAAATGTTACATACCAATGGAATCGTTGATCAATGTCCCTATAATATTATGTCTGGCACCTTGGTTGTTCCTGCCAGATGTTCTATAGGCACCGATGATAGAAGATGGCGACCTGATGACGTCAGTCTTCGCTAGTTATCGATCTGATGCCAGAACGAGATACACGGATTGGGGAGACAGGGATCGACTCACAGAAACACACACACACACACACACACACACAAACACACACAAACACATACATTCACACAAACACACATAGAATGACACTCAGGCACGTGAGAACACACGAATGGAGTGGAACCATCGTCATGGGTGGAATCGTTAGAAGGCTTTTGCGTCAAGAACGTTACAAGGTTTCATGTCAATATCGTCATCGTCGTCGTCATCAAGATTATCATGTTACCGTCATTTTATCATCATCATCATCATCATCATCATCATCATCATCATCATCATCATCATCACTACCACCAACAACATCATCAATAACAACATCATCCATGCCTTTATGATCTTCTTCTTCTTCTTCTGCTTCTTCTTCTTCTTCTTCTTCTTCTTCTTCTTCTTCTTCTTCTTCTTCTTCTTCTTCTTCTTCTTCTTCTTCTTCTTCTTCTTCTTCCTTATCCTCCTCCTCCTAGTCGTCTTCTAAATCCTCACCCTCCTCCATCTTTTACTTCTTCATCATCTTCTTTTTCTTCCTCCTTCTCTTCTTCCTTCTCATCTCATTTATTATTATTGTCATCATCATCACTATCCTCACATTATCATCATCGCCGTCTTCATCACCATACCATAAGCATCTTAACACCAAATCGTCATTTCACATCATCAACATTATCAGTAGCAGAACAGCATCATATTACAACCATGCCTGCTCCTCCTCCTCCTCCTCCTCCTCCTCCTCCTCCTCCTCCTCCCTCTTCTTCTTCTTCTTCTTCTTCTTCTTCTTCTTCTTCTTCTTCTTCTTCTTCTTCTTCTTCTTCTTCTTCTTCTTCTTCTTCTTCTTCTTCTTCTTCTTCTTCTTCTTCTTCTTCTTCTTCTTCTTCTTCTTCTTCTTCTTCTTCTTCTTCTTCTTCTTCTTCTTCTTCTTCTTCTCTCTTCTTCTTCTTCTTCTTCTTCTTCTTCTTCTTCTTCTTCTTCTCCTCCTTCTTCTTCTTCTTCTTCTTCTTCTTCTTCTTCTTCTTCTTCTTCTTCTTCTCTTCGTCGTCGTCGTCATCATCATCAATATCATCAGCAGCATCATCATCATCATCATCATCATCATCATCATCATCATCATCACCATCATCACCACCACCACAATCATCACCGCCACCACCAACACCACGATCACTACATTTCCATATTTGAACCCACAAATAATGACAGTAGCCAATCTCCAATAACCAGGAACCCTATCCATAATTCAAACTATTTAAATAATATCTTTATTATCACACAGCTATATATGTAATAGCATCAACCATTTCAACTAACACACAGCACTCACGATATAATATCAGATTCCACAACCCACGCACTCACTCACAATCTCTCTCACACACATATTCACACACTGTCACACACCCACACACACACACACACACACACACACACACACACACACACACAGCGTGGTTGTGTCAACACAGAGTTGCACGTCACAAGCGGATCGATACCAACGCTGGGTGAGCCTAAGTCATCCAATACTGCCAGTAGATTTATTCCACAACGAGAAACGCAGCAAGCGTCTTTTGCGTGCAAAGCTGAAAATCATAAATTCCTCTTTATGTCAAGAGAGTTGTGGTGCTAAAGTTGTGTCGATGTGATAAATTACTTCTTTTCTTTCTTATAGCGCAGTGCACTTACGCATACAATGCATTTTTACGCCAAAAGGCAGCATTCAATTTTTTAAAATGTCCAATATGCATCTTATATATCTGCTTCCCACAAACGAAGCCATTAGGAAATTGGTACCGTTATATTAATAGAGTGCTACACTGGCTTCATTTTTTCAATGATAATCCGAGACACGTCGAAGTCTATGAAGCCATAATTGACAAAAGTAGGTGGTGTGAAAAAGAGGGTCATTCACAGATCGGGGATACGAAAGATGAGATGGTGGGGAGATGGAGGGTGGGGGGATAAGGGATAGAAACAAACATCAACCAAGAAAGATAAGACTCTTTTCTTTGTGCGGCTTTGTGACATCTCTTTTGTCTTGCTCATATTTCTCGTCTCTGCTTGATAAGCTGTCTCTTGTGTTGATGATCAAGCCGTGCTGTGGCACTCGGCTTCTGGGTCCGTGTCTCTTTTTCGGCGGAGCAAAATTGAGTATTTAATTGGAAGAGGCTCTTTCACCATACCCATGTGTAGAATGAGTACCTGGCCTGTGACAGCATTATCTCGCATCTGAAAAAGAAATGTGATAGTGCCTAGAAGGCGTCATGTCTCATCTTCCACATTTTGTGTTGCTGCTGGTTTAAATCTCCTGTAACGCGCTGTGAGTAAAGGACGTTGAGTGGATGATTATAAATATACTCGGCTTTGTTGTTTTGTTTCGTGTTTTGTTCGGGTTTTTTGTTTGTTTTTTTTTTTTTTTTTTTTTTGGGTTTTTTATTTAAATTTGGTTTTGTTTTGTTGGGGAGGAGGGGGGGGGGGGGGGTTGTGTTGTTATTGTATTGGTAGTTTCTTTTGGGTTTCTTTGTTGTTTTTTTTTTTTTTTTTTTTTTTGGGGGGGGGGGGGGTTCTGTTTTTGTTTTGTTGTTGTTTTCAACGAATGGTCCAAGAGATCAATTCGTGATTGCCCAATAAGTAGCAATGCTCTTGTAACACGCAGCATTTCATAACCTATGCCTAATCAAGCACGCCCAGTACCTAGCTCCGTCCATCAAAACCAGCTTTTATTTAGTTAGTTATTATTTTATTTATTTATTTTATCATCTTTTTTTTTTGTTGTTGTTGTTGATATTTTAAACAATCACACGTTGCCAACGATACCAACGCGCTCGATGACGCTTCATTTAGACACACAGTGTGACACATCGTTTACTCCAATCTCCGGTGTTGGGGACAGAGCCGTATTGATTTTCAAAAGCGGCTTTAGGAGGAAGGAAACGTCAGCATTGATTCACTGGCCTCGATTTGGATTCAAATGATAAGCCTCTGACAGAGTTCTCGTTGAACGCAATGTCAAACCATGACCAATCCTATCAAAACAGTAATTTGCAGGGGTGAATCTGATCGTAGCCTAACGCCTTCTTTAACTAAACGCTTGATACTCACCAAAAAAAAAAAAAAAAAAAAAAAAAAACGATCGTCATAAAAGAATACGAAGATCACGATAAAAGTTAATTTTGAGTTGTAATCAATAGCTCAGTCAATGGAGTCATTTGTTTCCTTGAGCAATTCTAACAACTTACTTTTTACTTTCCTTTGGTGATCATGGTTTTCTTTTGGGACGTATTTTTTGGTTGTATCAGGCCGTTGGTTTACAAAAGCCACGATCTGATCCTCAAAAACTGTAACCGTAGCCATTGTTAACTTATAGATAGAATGCGCCTGGCCAAGGAGTTCACAACATTGCCATCCGGAAGTATAACGGACCAACACACAAACTCTGTGTAACCATGAACTTTTATAGTCGGTTAATACAGTTTAGTGAGAACAACTCACAAACGCGGATGGCAAAAACAATAACAAAGGCCTGAGTGACGTCATCTGCATACTATCTATATCCTCTAATGAGTTGTCTTTAATCGTGGTCAAAGAAACAAGTGATCCCATTGGTTGAACTGCAACCTGTTGAATACAGCTCACGATTTGTTTTTCTTTTGTGGCCAAAGACTTGTCTTTTGACGTCTTTGGTGGTGAGTGTCAGGACGTAGCCATCGTTAACATATTGCCAGACCGTATCCATCGTAAACTTACAGCCTGACACTGGCCAAAAGATGACATCAAAATACAAGTATTTGGCCACAAAAGAAATCAAATTAATAGTGAGTAATATTCAATAGGTCAACCAATAGAATCACTTGTTCCCTTGCGCTTTACTAATGAAACTCACTAGACGGTGCGAAAACCTAAAAGGTGACGTCGAACTATAAGTCCTAATGGATTCTTGTGTCAGGCTATAAGTTAACGATGGCTACGTCCTGACACTGACCACCAAATGACGTCAAAAGACAAGTCTTTGGCCACAAAAGCAAAACAAATCCTGACACTAGAACCCAACGGGATTTTTGACGTCATTTTTTAGGTTTTTGCACCATCTAGTGAGTTGTCGTTAAAAGTGCTCAAGGAAACAAGTGATCCCATTGGTTGACCTTTTGAATAAAACTCACGATTTGTTTTCTTTTGTGGCCAAAGACTTGTCTTTTGACGTAATTTTTTAGTCAGTGTCAGGCTATAAGTTAACGATGGCTACGCTTAGGCCATGAGTTTACGAAGACCACGCTGTGACCAATCTTTTCAAACTGCTGTTATATTTGGGTGAATCTGATGCCAAAAGGTGAATTCAAAATCAAATAAACCCGATATATGAGATTTTATAGTGCATTACAAGTACCGTGTGCACGGAATATCGCAAAAATTCCTCCAAACTTACAGAATTTAAGGAGCAATGAAAGGAGACAATCGAATAAGTGCTGACATGGAGATCAAATAAAGATGACTTCCCTTGGAAAAAAAGCGATTCTTTATGGGTAAGAGTGAGAGAGAAATTACGCATTCCTATTCCACTCGATGCACTCATCATCATGTCCATATAAAACAAACTGACTCGGTCGGACTGAGCACGTTGCATATAATTTTTTTTTTTAATTTAAGGAAAAATTATGGTGTTTTCCTGATGGTCCTAGCCCTGGTTGATAGGGAAACAGTCAATTGTATAGTACATATTAGTTTTGGGAGACAATATTTTCTTCCTTGTAGAGATGATATACAAGGAAGAAAATATCGCCTCCCAAAACTAATGTGTACTATTGACTGTTTTCCTCTCATTCAGGGCTAGGAGAAACCAAGTCATCTCATTCCGAGACAAAGATAGAAAGCAGCTCGGGAAAGAGATGTAGGGTGATAGTGATAGAAGATACAGTGACCTGTGTGACCTCCTGTCCACATGCTGTTTTGAGACGACTGGTCAGAAATTATCAAATAATTGCAAAAGATTCAAAGCTGTCTCCCTTAGCAGAATATCCTATGCGAGATCCACGCAATTCATAATGACCTCATGCCAGATCGAGGACATAAAGTGACCAAGACAGGTTGCCAGATGTGGGAGAACATAATATGACACAGCAAAGACAGACATATTCTACACCCCTCCTCTCCCCTAAACACACACACACACACACACACACACACACACACACACACACAACCAAATGGGGCAAACATTCTCCAGCCTTTTTCTTCTTGTTTGTTTGTTTTTAAGGGTTTTACGGCGCTTGCAACCAATTAAGGTCATAGCGCCAGTAAAAACGAAGAAATTGGGAGGGTAGTAAAAAGTTCTTGAATTACAATTAATGCACCCAAGAAAAAATGACCAAGGGGAATTGGTTCAAATAGGAAACAGAGGTAGATTCCAAGAGCACACTGTCAGTGTATAGTTAGTTTGAGATCACCTAAAAGTCTCATCCAGACACAAGCACAGTTTCCAACTAAGAGGATTACACTCAAATGTTTCCAAATCATATATAACATGTAAACAAAACATAATACATTGCATAACAGAAAGATGATTTACAAGACAAAAAATATCATCTCCCAAAACTCTTAACTCTACATTTGACTATTTCCCTCCCAGTTAGGTTATCCGGCCAATGTCAGGAGAAAACCAAGTAATCTCTTTCCAAGACAAAGATAGAGCATGTTGGAAAGCAAATAAAGGGGATAGAAGATACAGTATGTGCCTCCCTACCAACTATGGGA
This sequence comes from Berghia stephanieae, assembly GCF_034508935.2. Lineage (NCBI taxonomy): Eukaryota > Metazoa > Mollusca > Gastropoda > Nudibranchia > Aeolidiidae > Berghia > Berghia stephanieae. The sequence continues at coordinate 129,592,188 of NC_088360.1, read as the reverse complement.
AGTCAGGAACCCCACCCAGCTTTTTTCTTCTTTGTTTCTTTTCTTTTCCTCCTTCGCAGCCAACACCAACATGTTGGTGATGAGATCTGCGTTTTGTTAAATGTTCTAATCATTGTTATAAACTGTTCTACTGTTGGTGCCGACACTGTTTCATCAGGCAAAGCATTCCAGTCCTCTTTAGTTTTTGAAATAGAAAAGATATTGCCTATGTGCTCTGAGATCATTCCTTGTCATAGATGTGAAAATGTCAAGTCTTGCACTTCCATGAATCTGTACCAACAAAAAAAAAAAAAAACACTACTTTTATAAAATGCAATATCCACTAAGCATGATCAAAACGATGTACAAAGGGTTCCAAACCAACAGCAACATGTAATATGTAGGACAGTACATGACGCTTGTTAAGTGATATTATGATTTTTTTTCTGATAGGGACAACGCTGTTAATGGTCAGGTACTCATTTTACACCCGAGTACGGTGACAGAATGTAAGTAAAGAGCATTTTCCAAAGACTCAACTATGCACTGAGTAAGGCTTGAACCCAGGAGATTCCAATCCTAAAGCGAGTGTCGTACAGAAGACCAGATAACCAACAACAGCTTGCCTCTAAAATAGTCTATAAAATTTGGATTTTAATCTTTAAAAGTATCAGACCAGGTACTTTATAATAAAATAAATAAATAAATAAATAAATAAGATTCCCTTCATCATTCATCTCGAGATGAATGTGTCATAAGCGTCTATTCCAAAAGACGACTGGAACAGCCGAGGCATCCTACGAAGTGAAACCTAACGAAGTGACGAGTTAGACTTAGGTGACTTGCTCAAGTTCACAAACCAAGGTAAAACTACAACACGCAAGAAGCCTGGTGCGAGGAATGGAAAATGAATAAACCAACAGGAGCGGAACTAATTGAAGATCCCTGTAAAAGTCTCCCAGGTCTACAGGATCAACCAAGAAAATACTGGGTAGCTTCAAATAGACTACGGTCAAAACATACAAGAACAGCTGTCAACATGCACAAATGGGGGCTCCAAGAATCACCAACATGCCCAAAGTGCAACCAAGCACCACAAGATGCAAACCACCTCGTACTAGATTGCCCAGAGACAAAACTTGAAGGGGGATTTGAAACCATCAACAAATGTGATGATGACTTCCGAACCTGGATTGATACCTTGAACATAGAAGTGTAGCCGAACGATGCTACTACTACTACAAACCAAGGTGGAGAGTCAAAATTGGCACCCTCTGAGTACGAAGCAGAGACCCATACCGCTGTGCAGTGATGCAACAATTACCATGACATTTTTAAAAACTGCAATGGGTTTTACGAAAATAAATGTTTGACATAAAACAGGAAATCAAATTCGTTTTGTCTTTTTTGAATTTCCAATATAATTGTCAATTTTACAAATGGGTTTATAAAGTGTGAACAAGGTATATTAAAATGCAATGGTATACATTTTAGTAGGAATAAGTGGTATGATATAGAATGTTATGGAATGTTATAAAATCGGTGCATAGTAAAACAAATTGAAATAAGGAATGCAAAATATGCCATTCATGAACAGAGGACAAATATTCATTAAAAATTCTATGATACTTGTAAACACAATTATAATCATTTTAAAACTTCTCATATGAATTATAAATGTTTGTTCTTTTCCAAAATGGTTTTTATACATAAATATATTTCCTAAATTCAGTAAAGAAAATTACAACCATAAATCACAAGCAATGTCCTAAAAGTGAAAAAAAATAATGAATTTGCCAAACTTACACATTACTAACACAATTTTTGATATTAAAAACAAATGATTGAAATAATGAAAGCAATACAAAAACAAAGTATTACTGGTTTCGTGAGGGAAACGATTTTATATAAAGGACAGAAATTATCTGAAAAAGAAAAGAATAATAATAATGATAAAAATCAGTTAATCAGACATGTCACTTGAGACAATAAAGATGCACACTGAAATGTGCTAGTAAAAGGCAAAATCATAACATTGGATTGGTAGAGTCAAAGACCGTTTGAAATGTGCATCTTTTAAATAAATAAGCATTGTCTTGTTTGTGGAATAACAATACCACAATGGTAAATTTTGAGTTTAATCAAAAGACTCTGGTCAAAACTTTATCATAACCATAAAAAATAAACATACTATATCAAACATCTAAAATAGAAGAAGAAGAAGAAGAAGAAGAAGAAGAAGAAGAAGAAGAAGAAGAAGAAGAAGAAGAAGAAGAAGAAGAAGAAGAAGAAGAAGAAGAAGAAGAAGAAGAAGAAGAAGAAGAAGAAGAAGAAGAAGAAGAAGAAGAAGAAGAAGAAGAAGAAGAAGAAGAAGAAGAAGTAAATAAAGTTCTACAATAACATCGATTTGAATTCATTTAACAGATACTTCAGGCACAATAACAGCCGAAAAAGTGATAGAGAGTAATACGTTCATCAGTTTATAAAACACAGTTACTACCTCTTACAATGATCTGGCAGTCTGAAGAAAAGAAAATAATAAAATTTGTAAATAAAGTCAAATTAGTCATGTCTACTACTTATGCTAAGACTAACAGCATTTTTGAGCGAGACATTAGGTTGGCAGTTGTTTTGTGTTTTCCTTTCTCTATTTATATTTTGCGACTGATAGAGCAACTATTCTGCCGTTGTTGTTAAAAACGCAGTATATGCAATGTTAACCAAATAGCACATACTGTGTTGGGTTTTTTTAAATGGCAGTATTTGTGTCAGAAATAAAAAGAGGCTGTCTTTGTAAAATAGAAAATACAATATTATTCATGGGGATTTCTAACTCTATCTTAGGTGTCATTACATATGATAAGCAAAATTGTGGATTCCTGTTTTCTTTTCTCAGTGTATTCACAGATTCTTTGGATACAAGTTTGTTGGATCTCGTATCAGCTATAAATAACACCTACGTATCTAACGTAGTTATTATACATTTAAAACCTATGAATTATGTAAGTATATCAATGGTGTAGTATTAGACAATTAGAAAAGAACACTGTTATTGACTCAGAATTTATACCGTACTTCATTCATTGACTGGACTTGAACACATAGATGTTAAACATATTCAACATTGCTTATCACATATCAAACCAAATCAGACATTACATGATTCAATAACTAAGTATATTTGTTCATATTCCCTTCACCCACACTACATATGATATAATTCAATCCCACATTAAAATATGGGAATGACAGGATAATGTAAATGTTGCTGCTCGAAGCTCAAAGAAATAAATAACAATGTGAATGACAGGATATGGAACTAACTGATATAAAAATGCACAAGATTTATTTTCTCACAAATGAATAGAGAATGGATGGGGGAGGGAGGTGTCAACGAATCTAGAAATATTTACTGAGACAGTTTTGACATTGTGCTTCTACCCCAATTTATAGCCATTTTAATGTCTTTAAGCTTAAGTTTCTATCCCAATTTATAGATATTTTAATGTCTTTAAGCTTAAGTCTAAATCGTTCTAATCTGAATAAAAAGGATGAGAACATTAAAGCACATCGACTCGTCGATTACATAATAATATTCATCAATGATTAATTTCACATTTTTTAAACGAATTTATTTGCTGCAATTCATCATATGTATACATAAATAAATAGAGAAAAATACACGACCATGTTCTAATTACCTTCCATATCCAATTAACAAGCATAGAGATTTGTATATATATATATATATATAATCACGCTATTTTCGTAAAGCTTAACATATACTTCCATGTGTCTATGTTGCAACAACGCAGTCACTTCCCAGATAACAGTCGCATTAATTCTGAAACAAACAAAAATTAAAGAAAGAGATAAAATGCAAACTGTAAATCTTAAAATATTAGAGTCATCTAAACAGAGCTTTCCTTTGTTTTCACCACATGGAGGGGTGAGCAGCAACCATTGCCGATAAATGTCTAGATATTTAACAAGTCGACTGGCCATATGAAATTTGCCTCCATCCATAATTGTGGCTGGTTGATTTAAAACTAAGAGAAAATTACACTGCAACCCTTGAATAACGATATCCTTGGGAAGGAGGAAATCATGTCAGTATCCAGGATTGTTATTATTGAAGGCTTTCTAAGACGGTGGGAAAAGGGAGCATGACTAGACTTCAATGTGGAGCGCAGACTACTGATTGTAATTATTCACATCAGAAACACATTACAGTTACAGGGTTGCCAATTCAGGAGGCGAAAATTTATTGAATTTTTACGTAAACATATTGATCAACCCCTTTCTGAGTGCTTAACTCCAGTAAATAGACATTATTATTACTTCTTTCTGTTTCGCTGGTGATTGGAAAATATACTGAGGGTTTATAACATACTGAATTCTGTAAATATACCCAAAAAATTGGCAACTTTGACGTTCTTGTTCTTTGTCAGAGTTTATTAACTCTTCGATGCGTTGTATTTTCATTGTTTTGATCGTAATTAGTGCTCGAGTGCCATTTTCAGCCCTATAGCTTTATACGGGCATGGGATCAGCATGAGTACCGCTGTGTTATTATTAGCCATAGGGACCAATTATCGCAAAATATCACTGATTTGCATTGCAGCCGCAAATTCTGCAATTTTTTGCAAATTTCTGCAAATTTTCGAAATTTCGCAAAGAAAAAAACAAAACAAAAAAAACAATAATAATAATTTTTTTAAAAGGCGGAAAAAAAAAAGAAAAAAAAGACACTTTTTTTCTTTTAATTCGATAGCACTTGTAGAACGTGAAAAACAATAAATCAAGAGTAGTTTCCTTTTTACTATCCCATTTTCTGGCGCTGATATGATCTTACATTTGTTTGCAAGCGCCTTGAAATCCTTAAAAACAAATACCTTTCTCTTTCATGAACTAATTATGGCTTTTTAGGATAATTAAAATCGCAAATTTTTCTGGTTTTAGCTTGCAAATTTTGGATTATTTTTTGCAAAAACCGCCATGTCAGACCAATTATAGCATCCTGTTGGTTTGAAAAAAAATAGAATTTTTGTATCAAGTAGCGACTTCAAGTGTTGATTATCGCTACATCAATGTTGCTAAACATGTTTTTTTACTAAAATGTATGTCACTATGTTGAGGTTTTTGTTACTAACAATATAAAGCAAAAAAAAAAAAAAAAATGGTGCATTCTTTCCAAGAATCTCATTTACAAATAGAAATCTGTACCAATTTAAGACATTCTTAGAATTAATCATCAAAATAGATTTGGACTTGGAATAACTGTGTATTTTGTTATATACTGAGAAGAAAAACAAATATTTTTTCGTTTCCTTTTCTTTATTTCCAAACTCTTCCTTTCTATTTTTTGGTTACAAAGAATTGGTGAAAGTCCTTAATCTTTTTTCTTAAATAAATTTTGGACAATCTCAATCATATATAAAATGGCAGCAAATGAATACATAAATCCTCTTTTCGGTAGAAAAAAAAAAAAAAATCAAAGGTGATTTAAAAAGCCATTTCCCCCTACCTTTCCGTATAATTCTTCCATTGGGATCGATCTCCATTTCCTCCAGCAAAGCCTTAAAGTCTTCATCCCCTAACTTGTCACCCATATTGGTCAACAGGTGTCGTAACTCAGTGGCTTGTAGAAATCCAGAATTTTCTTTGTCAACTGTATTAAAGGCATCTTCCAGTTGTTTGATGTAGTTCTGGTTTGGAATCGATTGGTGGATTTGACGAAATTTGTTGACATCCAAACGGCCACGACCTTCAAAGGGTGAGAGAGTATATTATTTCCATAAGAAATGAGGACAAAGATGGCTAAGTGGTGGTAAAGTATTATTTAGATCAAAATTGTAAGATAGGAGGCATTGCTGGATTTTGAAAAAATAGTCCAAAAGAGCCATAGTGCCTATGATGCCAGAGTTTATCCTAACTTCTATAGTTTTAAACTTTCTTGCTTCTGTTTGGATTGAACATTAGTCTATCAAAAAGTACTTTCCGCTAGATCTAATAGAACCAATTACCTAATCACTGTAGAGTTGACAGGAGATCAGAAAAAATTCTCCGGTATTGATATTGACCTATTTGTGTGCAGGTAAGTGCTCTACTACCAACTGACCTAATGAGACCCTCAAATGCTGAATAAAAAGGTAATAAATAGCAATTACGACTATCAACAAGAGTTTTGGATCAATTGTCTCTTTTGAATTTTCATGGATTCGAAAAAAAATAAAATATCCTGATTGCATCTGGAAGCAATACCAATGCCTTTCAATATGAGACAAAACTTCTACTAGTTGACCATGTAAGAAATAGAGAAAAACCAGAATTTCCCAAATAAGATTAACATTCTAATGAAGGGCAAGTTATCAATGACAGACATCATTCCATACTTTAAAAAAAAAAAAAATTGAAAATAAAAACTTGAGCTTTTATATAGCCCAATATCACTAAACGTGCTCAAAGCTCTTTACAAGGCATCCCTGGTCAATCGCAACACTTAACATGTAGGACGAGACCTGACGCCTGCCAGGCGATATTACAATATTTTTGGACAGAGACAATGCTGTTATCGGCCAGGTACTCATTTTACACCTGAGTCTGGTGAGAGAATGTGAGTGAAGAACCTTTTCCAAGGACTCAACTATGCACGGAGTGAGGCTAGAACCCAGGACCTTCTGATCCGAAAGGAAGTGTCATACCACTAGACCACATAGCCGCACACTTAAATAGTGTATTCTTCATCGATATAAAAATGAAAATAGTGTTTGCTAAAGAAGTTAAAAAATTCATCAATCAAACACTTACTATCTACACCAACCCGACTCATCATCTGTTTAATGTCTGAATCCGTGAGGACGTGACCCAGGGCTCGGATAGCCGTGGATGCCTCACTGACAGCCAAGTATCCATCTCCATCCGTGTCGAATAGCTGGAAAGCCTCTGTCACACTGTCTTTGTGTTGAGCCTGGGAATAGAATTAAATAAGAAATAATAATAATGATAAGGTGGCGGATAGGGGGTAACTGTGCAACAGCCCGAACGAAATCATGGGAGGCCCTTTGGCAAGGCCGAGTACCCATCAGCCACTCTGTGCTACGGTTACAGCACAAACTGGAGAGACCAACTTCATTAGCCGTGGTTGGCAATCGTCAAGAAGAAGACCATTCTAAACAAACCAAAATGGGCAAAACAGACTCAAGAGCCCTGAAAGGCAGCCATTCTTGAAGTGAATCTCTAAACATTCCTGGCCCTTCAAGTCGGGGGGGTTGAACATAGGGCTAACGACCTTATCTCAGAAAAGCCATTATTACAGACACTGATGCAGGAACAATAATAATAATAATAATAATAATAATAATAATAATAATAATAATAATAATAATAATAATAATAAAAATAATAATAATAAATAATAAATAATAATAATAAATAATAATAATAATAATAATAATAATAATAATAATAATAATAATAACAACAACAACAACAGCGATAGTATTTCTAGTAATAAATATAATACTTTTTTTTAAATACTGATGTTGATAATAATGGTGATGATGATGATGGTGGTGGTGGTGGTGGGTATTTCGAATAGTAACATTGGAGCATGTGAGCAAGAGAACAAATGCATGTATTATGGGCATCGGAAAGTAAGTCCTTAAAATAACAGGGAAATAATCTAAAGCAGACTTGGACTGGTTGACCTGAGGGTAACACTATACTATTATTAACAATACTATTAAGTAACAGTAAATCATCATATCCCCTTATCTACAGCTAAATATATCACACACAAAAAAAAAAAAAAGAATTATCTCATGAATAAAGCGATGGAATGATAATCATGAATTTAATAATGTCAAGGATAAATGTCATGAATTAAAATTAAACGCTCACCATTTGATGAATTCTGAGTATATGATCGTTATGGGCTCTCCAAGATTCCCGTATTGACTTAAGAGATGACCTATAAATACAAAAAATAGTTAATAATAAAAATGAGAGAGAAATGAACTTATCTAGGAGTTGATATTTTAACCGAAGAAGTTCTCTTATGTGATGTGAAAATCAAACTTTGTTTCAGTTAAGTTGTGTAGGGAACGCATTTGTTGTGTGGGCTGGATTGTTGTTGTTCCCAGCTGTATTGTTGTTGTGAAAAGTTTTATGTCTGTGAAACACTGTGAGTTCCTTTACTGTGGTGTGTTGTTTCTTCTTGTGTGTGGTTGTAACGTTGTGTCGGTATAGAAGCGACTGATAGCGCTCATTTTCTCTCTTTCAGCACTTTGATTCAACATGGATGATGAACCGTTAACTGCGTATAAGTAAATCTCGCCTACCGGGAGTGATTCCCAAACCTACCCACTTCGGGAGCGACTTTATATTATTTTATATTATATCATCGTGACTACAAAATTTAGAACCCTGCCGTGAAAATCGTACATGGACACACCACGTGCAAACAGGACAGGAATTATTTCATCAAAAAGAGTTCTGTAATCAATTGGTTGTTAGTTAGTTAGTTCTAAAATCTTGATCGTTTTAGAGCGCCACAAAGTTTTTCCTCTGGACTAGGTGTAATTTGCTGGATACTACCCAACCAGAGAGGTTTTTACTGCTCTTGTATTATGGAAATTAATAGCTATTGTCAACTTAGCTCATGAGCCGACCATGAGCTTGATAAAAATTACACTGACTAAAAATTGTCTCAGCCGAGATCGATGAGCACAGGATTTAATAGTAATTTAAAAATTACAAATTCTCAGCATTTTAACAGTATTTCAGTAATCTAACAATAATATAAGAGAGATTTTCAATCTACAAATAGAAGAAAAAAAATTGGTGAGCACCATTCCCATTTTCATTAAATTGTTATTTGAAAATAATTTAATTTTTACGCATAATTTTTAATGGCTTGGAAAAAAAGACCTATGCTTTATAAATACTTTATAACTATCTGATCTGGTGAACCACTCATAGTATAGATGTCATGGTTTTTACTTTTACACCAGAAGTAAGTATATGTCTAAATTCCTGAGTTGAAATCAAGACCCACCACGCATAAAGTATAGTGTGCTTATCTTTTATGCACGGGACTAGTCTCAATGAGTGACATCTAGAGTACTATTCCTATGCATTGCATGGCTCCAAGATTATGGTCACATACCTCTATCTCTAGTTATTAAGTCAACATTATCTGGACTCAAATCAATTAGACTCACTATCTAGTCTCTAATCTGTAAGTGACAAATCAGTTAGCTAGCTGATCAAGTTACACAGGCTCCTAGTTTTGTCTCACAAGACTCAGTAAAACTCATCTTGATTCACATGTTCCTAAAACCCCAATTAAGTATTGGGCGCTTCCCTGAAACTCTTTCCGTCCAATAATTGTGACATTTTGCTTACATGATTTAAATCTACTTGTCTCTGACACCGAATAGTGCCTAAAATACCCCAATGTCATTTGACTAAGAATTAAAAAAACATATCTGAATCCTTAATGTCATTGCACTAATGTTAATCCAGTTCAACAAATATGTTACAAGTGTAGGGGTGGGGTATCAATTTTCACTGGGAATAGTCAGCAGTCTGAGATGTCACTACTACCGCAAACTCGGGGACCCAAATAATTTGGGGGTTTTGGGAGGGGGGAAACTTTTTAAAAAAATAATTTTGGGGGTTTGGGAGGGGGAAACTTTTTTTAAAAAGTCTCTCCCCTCCCAAACCCCCTACTAGACTTTTTTTTTTTTAATAAAAGTTTTCCCCCTCCCAAACCCCCAATAATAATAATAATAATAATAATAATAATAATAATAATAATAATAATAATAATGATGATGATGATGATGATGATGATGATGATGATGATGATGATGATGATGACGATGATGATGATAATAATAATAACAACAATGTCATAATCATTTCCTGGAGTCCCTACTGACCATGAAACACTTAACCACATCAATTCTTGAGATTTCTCATTAAAAGTTCCCACGAATATAGTCAAGGAGTGAAGAAGTTATATTGTATGTCATGTATGCATAACATACATATAAATAATAGACTATATAAATAATAGACATATAAATGATAGACTACTACAGGAAGGAACGTACTCTTTTATACACTCTGACTGCAAGTAGCCCTAGATAGTTCTTATATATATATACGCATCTGTTACTGATGAAAGAAATATGAAATGAATGTATTTGTTTCATTCACGCTTCTATTGCTTGATGTGGGAAGGTTTTTTCACCAGCTGCATTGTACATCGTGAATATTTAGAATAATGTCTGGATATTTAATTTCATAACTTCTTGGCTTGGAGGTGTCTGTCTTGGCAAGACTGTCTGCTGAGAATAACGACAGCCATGAGAGCTGATACTGATAATATGAACACGTCGATATACTGCCATCATGATAGAATACAAATAGATCTTATATAATTATAATGTTGGGAAAAATAAGCATAGATAGAGGGTTAAAGTTACAGCATGGAATTTGACACCTGTCACTCATAAAGAAAGGCTCGGGATCGGTAGTCCCCTACTCCGTTCCCGAACTTCCTGATTATACATGTTTTTGAGAACTCAAAACAATCCTGTCTCTTTCACTATCTCGTATATCTTTTTAAATGACCTGTGGTGATTTTGAATGGGTGTTATTTTTCTTACCTTTTCAGTATTTACCTTACTATAGTTTTTATAGACGTCAATTATGAAACTACGACACTTACAACTTCCTACATAGCTACACCCTATCAAAACCTGCTGAACCACTTCACTGCCGTTTATTGGGTAGCTCGATTATTTCGTTTATTAGTAGTAGTAGTAGTAGTAGTAGTAGTAGTAGTAGTAGTAGTAGTAGTAGTAGTAGTAGTAGTAGTAGTAGTAGTATTTTTATGATTATAATTATTGTTATTATCATTGTTATTATTATTATCATCATCATCATCGTCATCATCATCATCATCGTCATTATTATTATTATTATTATTATTATTATTATTATTATTATTATTATTATTATTATTATTATTATTATTGATTCTTACTTCAATGATGGCTACAAATGTCACAATTTTGAGAAGACTACGATGGACTCACTCATCTTATCTTGCTGGAACAAATCCTGGAATCCATCAGAAGTGCGCAATTCTGTAGACAAAAATGGAGTTACGACCTTAAAAGACGTCATAATGTACGCAGATCGGTATTATGAGGTCCAAGAGGAAAGCAATACGGAATGGAGATCTGACATGAAAAATGAAAGTGCAAGACCTACGGTACCCGAAGAAGTTAGGAACCCAGGAAATGGAGAGGGAAAAAAATCCCCCCCCCCCCCCCCCCCAAAAAAAACCCCAAAAAACAAGCCACTGCTTTAGGCCACAACCTGCCTTACATCCAAATTCCTTGCTTACATCACAAATCAAAATTTTGCTCTCATTGCAAGACAGCAACTCATAACACAGCGGATTGCTGGACTAAAACTAAAAAGCGACTTGCGGGAGATTATCTTGCAAACTAGATAAGTCGGAAACTGCATCTACCACAATGTATTACCATACAACTGGACCTGTCATTGTGAATGGTGGTGAATAATGCACCACCCTTTACGACACAGGGCTTGATTATTCTGCGGTTGTCCAACCGAATTTAGTCAAGGCACACCAATATACAGGTGAACAAATAAACATACAATTCGCATCGCTGAATTGCCCGCCCCTTCTTCTACCAATAGCTCGAATGGTCATCAACAAAATGCCCTTTTGTACAAGGAGAAATCAAAGTCACAGGAATCATCCTCATACCCAATAATTATCGGAGCTCGCACCAGCAGTGCCAATCCAAGCCTGTTCTGTCACTACAAGACCTCAGCATGAACAAAATGAGGAGATAAACCTGACTACAAATACAGCGCCCGGAAAAAATGGGAGATGCCAAAACAATGACCCAACATTACAATACTGCTTCAAAAAGTTGAAACGGACTGCAACTCTTCAAAGCGAGGCGACTTTGTTGTCAAAAATAAAATACTTTACCAGATCGACACACCAGGTCGACACTAACTAGTATTGCCAAATCAGTACCCTACTCAAGCCATGGAGATTAGACAAGATATCACCAACTCTAGACACATAGGAACTGGAGCAACTATAAATACAGCCCACTATTATAACTGGCCGGGAATTGACGACAATATCAAGCGCTACATAAAGCGGACTCGAGCAACACTAGCTCAAAACTACAAACACACACAGGAGGAAAAACTACGAATTGGAGACAAAGCCTTGCTGTTACTACCCTCTGGAGATAACAAATTACAAATTGCATGGCAAGGCCCATACATTGTCACAAAGAAGCTGTCCAGAATGAACTATTGTCTGAACGTGAAAGGAAAACTCTAATACCATACGTGTGAAGAAATTCTAGGAAATAAGAAGGCACACCACAAAGAATGGATCTCCGCTGTGTCTAAAAATAAAGAAGAAATTGATCTCAACAAGAACCTCACAAGAGCAGCAAATGCAAGGGCATAAAAAATACACAGATGCTGCAAGAAAGTGAAGCCGAGCGTTAGAAAAGACAAGAGAGAGAGAGAGAGAGAGAGAGAGAGAGAGAGAGAGAGAGAGAGAGAGAGAGAGAGAGAGACTACATATACTTCTTGGCCAAAGATGCAGATAATGCTTCGCAGCAAGGAATCTTGGAAGACTAATAAACTAGTTTAAGACAAGAATGCCAAACCCTTCACACAGAGGAAGAACAACTCAAGAGATGGGCCCAACAAATCAATGAAATACTCAATCGAACCGCTGGAGAAGATTTGCCAGACATGCCAACAGCAGAGATAGACTTGCAATAATGTATGACCCCCCCCCCCCTCACACACACACACACACACACACAAACGCACAAAGACAGAGATTGGAATATCAATCACCTCTCTCAAGAATGACCTGTGACATACCAGTAGAAGCCATCAAAGCAGATACAGGAACATCCACAAGATATGGGAGAGAGAAAGAGAGAGAGAGAGAGAGAGAGAGAGAGAGAGAGAGATCGATTGAGATAGATAGATAGATAGATAGATAGATAGATAGATAGAGAGAGAGAGAGAGAGAGAGAGAGAGAGAGATCGATTGAGATAGATAGATAGATAGATAGAGAGAGAGAGAGAGAGAGAGAGAGAGAGAGAGAGAGATGAGATGAGATGAGATACCAGCCGGGTGGAAGGGGGATATCCTTATCAAACTGCCAAAGAAATGGAATCTCAGGGACTGAAGCCGTTATTGAGGGACAATGCTACTCTCAGTTCCTGTCAAAGTACTTAATCAAATTCACCTTGAGCGTATGAAGCAGGCAGTCGACCCCAAAACTCCGAGAGAAAAAGACTGGCTTCCGCAGGGGCAGATCATGTGTCGATTAGATAGCTTGTCTACGATTCATTAAAGAACAGTTGCAGGAGTTGAACTCACAACAATTTTATAGACTATGAAAAATCATTTGACAGTGTGGACAGTACGCTTTGGAAGCTATTAATGCACTATGAAATCCCAGAAAAGTTTATCCCTCTCTCATCCGTTGCATGCCGTGTGGCTCTTGCCAGTCAGCTATCAGAAAGTTTTGGGGTTGAGACGGAAGTCCGACAGGGATGTCTGTTGTCACCTTTCCCTTTTTTGTTGGTCAGTGACTGGATTATGAAATCGACAACAAGAGGAATAAACAATGGAATCCAGTGGACACTTTGAATACACCTGGACGATCTCGATTGTGCCGATGACATTACCTTCTTGTCTCACAACAACAGGGAGATGCAGGACAATACAACTCTACTAGCTATATCTTCTGCAAGCACAGAGCTAAAAAAAAATCACACGAAGACAGAGTTGATTAAATTAAACACTACTGCCAAAACATGAGTTAAGTACAGTGAGTGGTGAGCCTATCAGAGTGGAGGACAAATGTGATACACACCAAGATGTTAAATCTAGGATTGACAAGTTCCGAGCAACCTTCACATTGCTTAGAATTATTTGGGTTTAAAAATGATTCATATAAAACGACACTCTGCATCTTCAGCACAAATATAAATTAGTTCTTTGTGGATCTGAAACATAGAGTACAAAAAACACAATTCTCAAGAAGATAGAAACATTTCTAGACGGATCTATAATATTAGGTGGTTAAACCAAAGCTAGAGGTGCCTAAATGAGCCAGTAACGTGGAGAGAAAAATAAAGTGAGTAGATGTGACTCATATATAAGGGAACAACACAAAACAAACAACGTTTCGGCCCTTGGCCTTCGTCAGGAGACAAAAAAACACAAACACAAACACTAATATTTGACGAAATGTGATATTTTGTAAATTTATTTGTGTTTGTGTTTTTTGTCTCCTGACGAAGGCCAAGGGCCGAAACGTTGTTTGTTTTGTGTTGTTCCCTTATATATGAGTCACATCTACTCACTTTATTTTTCTCTCCATATTAGGTGGTCAATGTCGCAACGTGCAGGACAGGCTCTATTCAAGCAGCAGCACCGACGGAGAAAGTGGGGCCGGATTGTGCAAACTCTTAGAAAGCCAGTATCCAGCATCACACGCCGGCATTCCTGTAGAATCATTAGGGGAAACTAAAGAGAGGAAGGCCGTCATATAGAGGCGCAACACAGAGGCTAAATGGGCGGAGAAAACAACATGAAATGAAGACCAGATGCCAGTCCAAAATTGTGGATGGCCTATGCTCCTGGGGGGGGGGGGTGAAAGGCCTAAGTTTCTTGTATTACTCTTTCTGCTTTGTCTGGTTCTGTTCATATTTCAGACTATTTCAGACCGTTAAGCCTGTTGGGGTTCCAAACTATTCTACATTGCTTACCTATCCCTATTCGGAACTCATTTTAACTGTCGTCAGTAAATATGGTCTGATTCTATTCAGTGCGATTGGAGAGAGTGATTGTCTGATTGTATTATGCAGCGTAATTGCTTTGGGGGGTCCTTTCGGTTTCTTGGACTTTGGTATTGCCACCAGTTCCCCTTATTCAATTGTTGATTGAAGATGCACGCTATATGATCATCTAATACTGGAGTCCATATTTAGTTGTTCAGTGCAAACGCTATTATTATTATTATTATTATTATTATTATTATTATTATTATTATTATTATTATTATTATTATTATTATTATTATTATTATCATTATTATTATTATTATTATTATTATTATTATTATTATTATTATTATTATTATTATTATCATTATCATTGTTATTATTAATGGCATGCGTAATATTCTCCCCTTTCCACCAAAAAAATGCCCGGAAACGCTTATACATATATACACATGCGTTCATATATATCATTCAACAAAGTCAATAAAATCACTCACATAAAAATGAAAGGAAATACTCTGTCTTCAAAGAAGCTTTAAAAGAGGACAGAGAATTACGGTGTCTGGTGTCAACTGAAAGAACATTCCACAGAGAATGAGCAGAATACATATGCGAAAGCACGTCGTGAAAAAAATCAACTTATGAATCAAAAGGTTCAAGTTCAGGGAAGTAGATTAGCGGAGAGAACGATTCGGATTGTCGATAGAAAGAACAGATGACAAGTAGTTGGAAGCAGTGCCATGGATGCACTTGAAACAGTAACAGGCCAGTTTGTAAGTAATCCGCTTCCCCACAGGAAGCCAGACTAGAGTGATGTGATCTGCCTTTTTTTATTTGGTAACAATACGAGCAGCTTTAATAGGATTCAATAGTCGTAGCGTCACTTCCTTCCTAATGACGCATGGTAACTTAGCAACACTGGCTCTAAACTATCGGAACAATGGCGGACGCAGTATGAAATATTTCTCCGGCGAGCATAAAAGCGTATCCAGAGGAAAAAAACCCCATAAATTTGATCATGTTTTGACTTTTACACATTCTGGTCACAAGACATATGAAAAGTTCTAGCCAGCTTGAAGAATAAAAAGGAATGATTTTCTTTGTTTAGAACCAAGATGGCCGCCGTTGCCGGGCGGCGTGACGTCAGACTACTGAATCCAATTTGGAGTAGCTGCAGTCTTGAAATCGAGCTTATTGGCAGCCCGTAGAGGAGGAAGTTGCAATAGTCAAGTCTAGATGTAATCAGTGAGTGAACTAGCATTTTGCATGCGTCTTCACTGATAAGGTTCCGCACGTGTCCAATGTTTCTGAGCGAATAGTGGATATTTTGACATAATTTCGAGATGTGAGTTTGCATGTCCAAAAATTCATCTAGATAAAAACCTAAATTTCTGACACTTTCAGATCTTTGAATTTTGATGTTAATTATCATAATGTCCTCCATCGTGACACTATTGCCTTTTTCCCTGAACACAATGAGTTCGGTCTTGTCGTCATTGAACTTGAGTTCATGAAAATAATTTAAAAAGTCGTTTCATTGTATTTGTTCGCCACCAAGCCAACAAAACAAAGTATCAACAATTGATATTTTATCAGATTTCGGTGAATTTATGTCTATTCAATCCATAAACAAAAAGCACAATATTTTTATGGGTG
Organism: Berghia stephanieae; assembly: GCF_034508935.2. Taxonomy (NCBI): domain Eukaryota; kingdom Metazoa; phylum Mollusca; class Gastropoda; order Nudibranchia; family Aeolidiidae; genus Berghia; species Berghia stephanieae. The sequence goes on along the minus strand of NC_088360.1, from coordinate 129,575,661 downwards.
ATTTTAACATTGATTATTTCGGAAACAAAAATTAATCTAAAATATTTCGAGAGCTTATTGATACAAATAATTTTATCCAACTTGTAAGCGGTCCATGGCCACACAATAGATCATGTGATTACAGACAGTGAACATTCTCTCTCTTCACCGGTCTTGAACATTGATAAATGATTCTAGGACAAGGCTAACACATATCTATGTGTGCCCTGATCTAGGACCGTCATTTACTTGATTTTTTTGTGTGTGTTTTATTTCCAATGAAGCACGAACTAAAACAGATTATAACATCTCGTAATATGAAGGATCTAGACATGAACATTTTTAAACAAGACCTTGACCATAACGTTAATAATAAAAATGATGCAAATAGTCTCCACAAGTCAATTCTTGATACAGTGGACAAACATACTCCCTTAAAAAACTAGAGCCATGAGGGTGAGACGTCAAGCACCCTGCAATACAGAAATATAATTGACTGGATGAGCATGGAGGCGGGCAGAATGAAAATGGCCCAAGTCCAGAGACGCTGTAGAAAAGAAAGTGCACATCGATGCTAGAAATGATGCTTAAGCCGTCAATTTCAGGGCCAGAAAGATATAATATAAAGACTGAAAAACGTCGGACGTTCGAGACAATTCTTTGCATTGACCAAGGAACTGCTGAGACAACAAACGCAAGCAGCTCTCCCATCGTTAATTGATCAGGAAGATCTAAAATCAGAAAAGAACTCTCACGTGAATCGATCCAAACAACATTTGACAAGTTTCATGGAGATCCATTTACACATTTTTTCAAAGATCACTGAAGCTGACTTACCTACGTGACTGTATTATGTCGTCTCTTAAATACTGCCATGCTAAAAAAAAATGCATTGATACAATTTAAACACCATTTACATGTATTGTAAACAATTCGTTGCTGTCAGGTGTTGTACCAGACATTTGAAAGTTGCTCATGTTAAACCCTTTTTGAAAAAAAAAACTGATATAGACAGAAGAGTACTTAAAAAACTATCACCCTGTCTCTAATCTTCCTTTTCTCTCTAAAATCTTGGAAAAGCTTGTTTTGAAACAAGTACTGTTTCATCTTAAAAATAATTGTCTTGAAGAAAAAAATCAGTCGTCTTATAGGCAACATCATTCGACGGAAACCGCACTTGTTAGGGAAATTAATGATCTTCTCTCTGTTATAGACAATGGTTCATATTCTTTGCTGAATTTGCTTGACCGTTCGTCCGCTTTTGACACTATCGATTACAATCTTCTCCTCAAACGTCTTGAAATTACTTATGGCGTGTCT
>NC_088360.1:129569362-129571862 GCF_034508935.2 Berghia stephanieae | reverse complement strand
TACAAAAAATAACACACAAGATGTACCTCACACCGTTTGACACTGTTTTATGTCGGAACGATTGCAATGCTAAAAACAATTCTGATGCATTAAAGTTTATAGTTTTGACGTTGTAATCTCAACTAAGGTGGGAGACTCTTTGTCATTAAGTCACCGATCCATAGTTATTATTGAGGCAGGATTACAAACACTTGCGGACACTATTTACACTACGCTTTTTAAACCAGTGTTGGTCGATTGCAAAACACGTGAAGACACAACTAGTAACACATTTGAATATATTATTCCCATATGTTTTACTAGATACTAAATTTAATGGGATCTAAAACAAGTATCATGGATAAATGGTTGGTAGAATAACATTATTGAAAATTTAAGATTACCAAAACAACGAGCAAATAATATGATATTGTCCACATTCTTGATGGAAATTGTAATGTAATGTAATCGTAATTGTAATGTGAAATCATTTAAATTGAATTCGTATACAAATAATACAACAAAAAATAGTTTTGGTTGAACATTGATTTCATTTTGGAGGGTATTACAGAGTAATTTATTCGATCGGTCATCAGATTGTCCGCCTGGTGGTTCTACTTTTTTCATTTGAACCTTTGTCGGTGATATCACGACTTGAGTTACGTTCATGTCAAACATTGCATGACGACTTCTGATCGTAGATAAACACACAAAGAAACAGATATAAAATCACGATAAGGTTATTTCAAATACTTACTAGGCCTACACGATCCAGTCGAAATGTTACCACGTTGCCGCTGACAATACATTCCGTTTGGACACTGAAATAATAATTTTGTTCAATTAAGAATAAATATTACATGAATTTTTAAGGAACTAAAATCTAGAATGTCATGCCTGATAATTACAACTTAAGATTTACTCTTCATCTCATTCACTCCAACGTCATACCGGTTTGAGACGATTTGTCACAAATTTATTTTATGTTATCCAAATACATAAAAGAGTGAAACTGTTATCCATCAGTGCTAGTGGTTGTCATTAAAGAGCTAAATGTGACCTGTTGCCTTAAACCAAGTGTTTATTTCAACTTTTACTTAAAAGCTCCACTTTAAAAAAAAAAAACACGAACAATGCTCAAAACTGAATCTCCTGATGAGATAAACACGGCTTAGGTTTTTCAAACAAGAAACTCACAATTAGGTACAATTCAATAAATTCTAAAATCATATTATACCCTTTTGACTATCCTTTTAGCCTAACTTAACATCAGTTATATTTCCAGCAGTGACCAACTTATTCATTTCTCACATCTTTATCGAATTCGACAAGTCAGAAATGCGAGCCACGAAACAATCACCTCATACACTGTAGGAACTTATTACAAGATAGGTATATACAATATTAAACAAAGTTAAAGTTCAATCACTCTACGATTTAAAAATGGAATAGATATGATTGTGTTATGTAGATGTAGATTATGATTTCAATTATAATGAACAAATTTCTCGACAGAAGCGAGTAAAATCCAAAGAAAAGAAAGTAATAATGGAATCGAAGTGTATCAGTGACAGACAGCGAACATCACGGGGAAGTTAGAGTAAAACAATGGTAGATAACTAATAATTTGTAAGGAAACTAATTACTTACGAGAAGCAACATAGTTGACGATTGACGAGTAGACAGTTGATGCCCATCGGACATCTACAATATTGCGCTATATAAAAGCTCAATATTTTTTAATGATAATATATACGTACCTCGGAGCTGCTACGACTTGTCACGATGATGATGATGATGATGATCATTGAAAATGAAGGTCCCGTTGTGTCCTTGTGTAAGGCACTTAACACACATTACCTCGCTCAACTCAGGTGTGAGTACTTGGCTGTAGGAGTGATGGATATGGTAGTTTTAGTATAAAATGGATGCCTAACAGGCGACTAGTACTGTATGAAAAGGAAACATTGTTCCATTTGGCAAGCGGGGAGAGTAATTGAAATAGGTGTTATTAAGCACATTGAGTATAATAAACCCGTGGAAATGCGCTGTCTAAATATTCATTTCTATCAAATTCTATTTATCATGATGATAATGGCTTTGATAGTAGTGGTGGTGGTGATGATGATGATGATGATGATGATGATGATGATGATGATGATGATGATGATGATGATGATGATGATGATGATCAGCGGCGTAGCCAGGTAATTTAGGAGCATGGGGCTGGATTTGAGATGTTTTGTCGCACATTATCTTTTAGTTATGGATATGAGAGAGAGAGAGAGAGAGAGAGAGAGAGAGAGAGAGAGAGAGAGAGAGAGAGAGAGAGAAACATTTGATGCACTCAATTATTTTACCTAAGATTTGTATGTTCTTTGTAACTTGTTCATCATGCTGGCTAAGGATAAGCGATAGCCACTGTCAATCTGTGCACATATGTGAACAGTACCAAAGGTTTTCAATCTAGTGGTGATATTTAAATGTAAGTTAGACTTCTGATGGTTCAATGCTCTCTGTG
>NC_088360.1:129351862-129551862 GCF_034508935.2 Berghia stephanieae | reverse complement strand
AAATTGACATTGGCTGTACGAAAGATTGTTAACCCCCACCCTATTATTTTAAAAATATATCATAGTATTATTATTATTATTATTATTATTATTATTATTATTATTATTATTATTATTATTATTATTATTATTATTATTATTATTATTATTATTATTATTATTATTATTATTATATTGTTATTATCATCATCATCATCATTAATATCATTATTACTATTATTATTATTATTATTATTATTATTATTATTATTATTATTATTATTATTATTATTATTATTGTTGTTGTTGTTATTATTATTATTATTATTATTATTATTATTATTATTATTATTATTATTATTATTATTATCATTATCATCATCATCATCATCATCATCACCATCATCATCAGTAATAGTATCGTAAAATAGACTGCGGTTGTTACAAAGCAGGGCAACACGAATTGTCATCCTGAGAAAAAAGAATGAGTATATAACTCCCGTTTTGGAATACCTTCATTTGCTGTCCATGGAGAGGAGAATTGATTCTGAACTAGCATGCCGTGCCTTTTAATGTCTTCACAACACTGTTTCACATTACTTAAAATCACTTCTTACTACCCATATTCCAAGTGGCTCCCTCATGTCTTCTAACTCAGAATCATTTGAAAGAAAAATCTCTAACACTAAATTCCCTGAAAGATCTTTTGCCGTTTCTGCTCCAGCTGTGTGGAATTCATTAACTACTTATACAAGAAACTGTCAGACCTTTGATACCTTTAAACAATTCCTCAAAACTGATGAGTTATTTAGATCTACATATCAAATGAACCATTCCTTTCAGTCAATGGAGTAGCATCAGATCCATAATTCCCTTCCATAGTCACAGAGATAATTAGAGTGAGTGAGTGAGTGCGTGTAACTGTATCAGTAACATCTCAGATCAATGAGGCAAAACTATATATTCAGAGTACTAGTCCCATACGATTGACAGTCATATCAGCAACACCAGATCCATGTAATGGGCATAACTATATATTAGAGTCGAAGTTCCATCATATATTTATAATGTAATAGTAATATCAGACCCACTAGCTATCTATCTAGCAACTGTAGTATTTAGTTAGATAGTAGCAGTAGAAAGGACTGTTCAAGTTGTGAAGTTGATGTGACGAGCAAAGGGCCCTCTCGACTTATACACTAGACTAATACAATAAAGTCAATATTTATCAGTTAACCATATAGAAAAAAAAAGATATAAATATAAAGCCACAGGCCATAATAAAATAAGAAACATTAATCCGAATCGGGATGTCAGAGTCTGATTCTGATCACCGTATCTGTGCGACTCGACAGAGCAAGCAAGACAATGGGTCCAACTAACGCTTGCAGGAACTTCAGCCAGATGCTAATTCTAAACATTTCTTAAATAATTATTACGCAATTATTATTGGTACTTATTCAAAGAATCTGGTTCGGTAAATTAGCCATAGATCTAGTTATTAAAAGGTATTGAAAGCAGATTCGTACTTTCGATTTAAAAAAAAAGATAACAAACCCAATCACTCAGTTTGTAAGAGGGCGTCATAAAAAAATAGTTTATACTTTCCTGTAATATTGTTGAAGTTCACTACTTTTTGTATATTTTCATATCATTCAAGACAAAAGAAATATTATGGTCGTCAATAAACCAATTTATTATAAAGTACCGAAAGTATAAGAACAGAATCACTTATTGCGTATTCAAGGAAATTGTACCAAGGCAGAAAAGTAGTAGTTTTGCTTGAAATCGTTATCCAACCAATGGCCCCCACTAGCGGGGGCTGAAGATTCCATTTGTCAGTCCTTTCAGTATAGAAGTCCTTGATGTATGTGTACATATATACTACTTAAATACATATAATATATTTTTAATTATTTTAATATATATATATAATAAACGTATTTGTGCAGTGTCCGTGTGGGTGGGTATAGATATGTTTGTGTGTGTGTGTGTGTGTGTGTGTGTGTCTGTGTGTGTGCATGTGAATGTTTATTGATTTGTTTACTTATTATTTGTGCCATTGTGAATTGTGAAGCACTATTGAGCATTTTAAATGATAATGGCGTTATATAAATGTCCCATTACCTTACATTAATAGAAGTAGTAGTAGTAGTAGTAGTAGTAGTAGTAGTAGTAGTAGTAGTAGTAGTAGTAGTAGTAGTAGCAGCAGTAGTAGTAGTAGTAGTAGTATAGTAGTATAGCTAGTAGTAGTAGTACGTAGTAGTAGTAGTAGTAGTAGTAGTAGTAGTAGTCAGTGTAGTAGTAGTAGTAGTAGTAGTTAGTAGTAGTAGTATAGTAGTAGTAGTAGTAGTAGTAGTAGTAGTAGTAGTAGTAGTAGTAGTAGTAGTAGTAGTAGTAGTAGTAGTAGTAGTAGTAGTAGTAGTAGTGTAGTAGTAGTTAGTAGTAGCAGTAGCAATAGTAGTAGTAGTAGTAGTAGTAGTAGTAGTAGTAGTGTAGTAGTAGTAGTAGTAGTAGAGTAGTAGTTATTGTTGTCGCAGTGGCAATAGTAGTAGTATCATCTTTATTATTATTATTATTATTATTATTATTATTATTATTATTATTATTATTATTATTATTATTATTATTATTATTATTATTATTATCGTAAAGATAACAATCATATAAAATTTGTCTAAAACCTACACTTTGCATGTTTATTCTATTTTTCAATTTGTTATGGTATTCAATCTTTTTTATCTTTCCACAGACGCAACAATTTTCTGGAGAACAGATTGCAGGTGATTTTTATTATCATTATGGACAGTATGCGTTTAAATTTTAATGAGATGCTCACCATTTCTGCCCGCATAATCGAAATCTTATCAACACCAAAGTAACATTTTACGGGTTTTTTTATGATTTGCGTTAAAGTAAAATGCCGGATGAGACATGCCATCACTCTTAGCTGTTACCTTAAACGTTTATAGTCTCACTGATATATCTTAGTGAGAACTAAACACGGAACTAGTAGTCTAAAAAGAAAAAAAGAACAGTCACGCCAATTCATTCATTCTATTGATGCTATGCATTTAAGCAAATTACCCACTTGTTCTGCCCGCTAGATCAATCTTACAAACACACAAGTAGCCTATATTTTAGATATAAATAATAATATGACATTGAATGTAAGCTTCAATTTAATTACAAAAACAGATCAAATGATCGTTTCGGGTTTCCCCTTTATCAACAAAACAGGATGAATGAATTGATAAAGGGGAAACCCGAAATGTTCATTTGATCTGTTTTTGTAAACAAATTGAAGTTTACATTTAATTTCACATGATTATCTTTTTCTTCGAGCTTCGAGCGGCAACATTTACATTATAATATTTTAGAGAGAATTAATCACCCAGCTGGCAGTCTAAAATGATAAAGAAGAGCAGATTGGCGTTGGACGTCATTCATTTTACATTTTTATCATTTGATGAAACAACATTGCTATTCGTAGGTTACAAAACATTATGGCATATCGCTGTAGAAACATTACTATTATTATCATTAGTATTATTATTATTATTATTATTATTATTATTATTATTATTATTATTATTATTATTATTATTATTTATTATGATTATTATTATGATTATTATTATATTATTATTATTATTATTATTATATTATTATTATTATTATTATTATTATTATTATTATTATTATTATTATTATTCATTTATATAACCATTATTACTATCATCATCAACATCATCATAACATGACATAACATAACATTAACGTGACAATTCATTTTCATTATAAGAGTTACTTCGTTCAAAGACCATTAAATACCCTATGAAAAAAAATTATGATCTATTATCAAAATCATAATCATCATTTCATCATAAGCAATCAAAAATATATCAAGGAACCCTCTCTTTACCAGCCATTTTCAGGATTTTCCCCAAAACTTCACAAACAACTAACACAAAATTTATTTTTTTTATCACTCAAACACAAGAGCAGTAAAGTTCCTGCGTTACATAATTTCTTCAGCAAAACATGTCCTACAACACACTGTTCATTTTCTTTAAATTTCAAGATATCCCAAAGAAATTTGAATAAGAAAAAGATGTATCGTAACGAATGTGACGATTTCCTGTAGTTGGTATGGAGAGGGTTAAAAGCTTTTTCATCAAATTCATATTATTAAGTTATGGAGCTCCCTGTCGATTGCATTTTAAAAAATGATTTATGACTTATGGAGTCTTTGAATTTAAATTTCAAACTGTCCTTATAATAATTTTTTGCCGATCTTTGTAGTCATTCAGAGCAATACGTCCATAGAGCCGGTGTTTATACCGGTTTATATTGGGCTAAACGGATAATAGAAATTTCTAATTACCCTCTGGGGAGGACTCTAGTCTATCGCAATGTACTTTATATACCAGATCTACGAAACCCGGCTACCTATTTACAGGTAGGTAATGATCATATTCATATACCAGTCCCTAGATGTGTAAACTCCATGTCCCATCAACTCATCTATAAAGGCCCCCTTATTATTTTGTACGTTGAATCATTGATTTGTTGAACCTTGTCAAATTTGAACTATTTCAGAATTCCAAGAGGCATTTGGTCTCTTTGACAAAGATGGCGACGGTTATTTGACGACTGCTGACCTTGGCGTAGCGATACGGTCGGTGGGCGGGGTCATCACAGACTCGGAGATCAACCAGATGGTACAAGAATACCAGGCACAAAGTTGGTGGAATCTCATTTTTATAATTTCTGAAAATGTTTATTTTCACTTATAATTCATTGTATCTGTTCTATTTATATAGAGAACTCTCTAATTTACATGGTGTCAATGAGTTTGTGTGTTTTCGTTCCCCATCACATCAACCCGAATAATATCGGGACATTTGTCAGGGTGAACCTGATGAAAAACAGTGGCCTAAATTCAAAATGGTCAGAAATACGAAGAAATACGTTTTTCGTAAGTTTAGACAAATAAATAAATAAATGAACTAATAAATTAATGAATGAATAAATTAATCGATTAATTATTTAATTAATATATAAATAAATCACAAGCATTCACATGCTGAGAAATATCCACTAAGCGTGTTAAAAGCTTTTTACAAGGGGTCTTCAGCCAACAACAACACTTAGCATATAGGACGAGACATGAAGTCTGTAAGTTGAGATTACATTTATCTTTTTCAACGAAGATAACGTGTTAACGACCAGGTACTCATTTTACACCGGAGTACGGTTAGAAAATATGAGTAAAGAGCCGTTTCCAAGGACTCGACTTTACGCTCAAAGCGAGATTCGAACCCTGGAACTACCGTTCTAAACGTGAGTCTCATACCACAGGACCATAAAATCGAATAAAAGTACGAGAAAGCCACGTGCCTCATTGAGAGCAGAATTTGCTTAAAATCAAATTTCCTCATGATGTTCTTCTTCTTGCGTTCCTACGAAGTAGATCAAAGCTGGATTCTGATGCGGGTAACGAATTCCACGGTCTTCCGAAGGTCATCGGTGTTTCATGGAGTTTTATAGTGATATAATATTATATGTATCGATGGTCAACGCCTGCTTCTATCCATAGCACAAAGCGAGCACATCTGGAGTACATGTAACCCAGTTTCCTTGTCACTTTTACAAGAGCACATCCAAGTTTTGAGCACATAAAGTACGTTTGATGAAGAAAATAGTGTAGGATTACCAATCTTAATAACTTGACGACAAGTAACTAATTACAAATTACGTAAAATAAACCAAAAGATGCACAATCCTCTAAATTTTTGTTTGGTATTAATTTTCCATTGCTATCTCATCTTAACAATTCACAACAGCTCAGTAGGTCTAAATAAAAATATTGCTTTTTCTAATGCCATTTTGAACGCAAATTTGAGAAATTCGAAGGTAAAAACAATCAAAATGTGATCTGAGTTTTTGTTTAAAAAGGGAACTTAACTATAAGGATCATGTTTTGAAAACGGTAATTGAAATGGACTGGAATGCTTTACAGAACAAAACTTTAAGTAATTTCCTATCATTTGATACCTAAATGTTCCGCCATTGCATTAATTCAATGACAAGCTCTATCAAATTATTATCCTACACTTTTTTTTTGCCAAACACCCTGTACGATGTTAAAGTCGACATTGCCCCGACTTGAGCCGGAAAAATGAGAACCTGTTCTCTTCAAATTTGAATGTTATAAATTTCCTACTTTTATAGTTCGCTTTAAATGTGTGCGGCTATGTGGTCTTGTAATATGACACTCGCTTTCGGATCGGAATGTCATGGGTTTGAGCCTCTCTCTGCGCTTAGGCGAGTCCTTGGAAAAGACTCTTTACTCGCATTCTCTCACTGTACTCAGGTCTTTGTCGAATAAATTACACTATGTCTCGTCCTACATATTACGTATTGCTGTTGGTGAGGGACCCCTTGTAAGGCGCTTTGAGCATGTTTAGTGGATATTAGAAACAAATCATTATGCCCTTCCACCACGACATTATAAGATATCGTCACTTCGGCATTCCACGAAGAAATATAGATAATTCATCAAACAAGATATCTCGTGCCAAAAAGAATCACCCATGTTGTCCAAGTGAGAAAACTTGGGGTTGATAATCTTGTCCAAGGAAAACAACGAAAGTGTCTGAAGCTGGGCTCGAACCCGGACCCTCCGGGTCACAGTACAATGCCTTAACCACTTGGCCACTTTGCCCCTTGTGGATATTGCTCTATATAAAAGCTCAAGTGTTTTGTATTATTATTATTATTATTATTATTATTATTATTATCATCATCATCATCATCATCATCATCATCATCATCATCACATCATCATCATCATCATCATCATCATCATCATCATCATCATTATTATTATTATTATTATTATTATTATTATTATTATTATTATTATTATTAATTTTATTACTATTATTTTTATCATCCTCCTCCTCCTCATCATCATCATCATCATCATCATTCATTTATTATTATTATATATTCATCATCATCATCATCATCATCATCCTCATCATCATCTCATCATCATCATCATCATCATCATCATCATCATCATCATCATCATCATCATCATTTATTATTATTATTATTATTATTATTATTATTATTATTATTATTATTATTATTATTATTATTATTAATTATTATTATTATTATTAATTTTATTATCTATTATTATTTTATATTTCTTTCTCTATTATATATATATCTATCATCATCAGATTATTATTACATCTCCTTCATTCATATTTCCTCTCCAATATTTGATCATCATCATCATTATATCAATACTAAATCTATCATTATTATTATTTTATATTATTATATTATTATTATTATATTATTATTATTATTATTATTATATTATATAAATTATTATATTATCATTATTATTATTATTATTATTTCATCATCATCATCATCATCATTATTATTATTATTATTTATTATTATTAATAATAATAATAATAATATAATAATATTATTATTATTATAATTATTAATATTATTATTAGTAGTATTATTATCATTATTATTATTATTATTATTATTATTATTATTATTATTATTATTTCTTAAATATTAGATTCAATCTGATTTAGAATCCGCTTTGGGACGATTGGTCATAATATTTGTGAAGCGGCGTCTCCAAATGGTATTTTGTTGGGATGAATCGGACCAAGAAAATCGAATTAATGATTAAAATACTGAAAAATACTAGATACATGTTTTGGGTATTTCGTCCAGTGCAAGAATATAAGATTCTTGAACTCCAGTGATTGAAATTCTATTTTTTTTTTTTTTTTTTTTGCGTGGTAAAACCGGATGGGTATGGATAAACAGTCTTGAGCTGCTACGTTTCTTATCAAAGGATAATAAGGACAGCTCGAGTTTGAATTTTTTAAAATTGTTTTTGTTTCTTTTTTGTTTGTTTGTTGTTTTTTTTTTGTTTTGTTATTTTTTTTTGTTTTTGTTTTTTGCTTTTTTTTGTTTTTTGTTTTTGTTTTTTTTTGTCTTTGTTTTATTTTTATTATTATCTTTTTGTTGTTGTTTTTTGTTTTTTTTTATGGGTTTTTGGTTTGTTTGTTTGTTTTTAAGTTTTGGTTTTGTTTTTGCTTTTTGTTGGGTTTTTTTTCTTTGGGGGGGGGGGGGGGGGGTATTTGTTTTTATGCTACAATGCTATAGTAGAAACGGATTTTCTTCAAAAAGCAAAGGGGTAAAGTATTTAATCATCACCATAACGAAGAGACACTAACCTTACGTTTCCTATTTTAGGCTATGGATTCTATTTCGAGCACCAAGTTCACTTTAGGCTATGAATTCTATTTCGAGCACCAAGTTTACCCAGACATAAAACCGCTTTGAGATGGTGAGTCACGTTTATTTCTTTAGTACATAAATTAAATAATATTACTTTTAAATCCACAGAGAATGGCCTTATAGATTTCCCAGACTTTCTGACTGTCATGGCAAGGACACTGTCGAACAAAGAGTCTCCACAAGAACTGCTGTGTGCTTTTGAGGTAGGTAGTCCTAGAGGAATCATTATATTATGTATGACCCACCGTGTCAAAACGGTATTCTGTCGGGATACATTAAACCAGACCTACCCTACCTACTAAACTATTACTACAAAAAAAAATTTCGTGAAATTACGAAATTTCGGTTAAAATTTCAAAACTTCATGCGCATTTCTAAGTCATTAAAACTTATTGAAAATTAAAGTTGATGCCAGATACATGCTTTTAAGGATTTTGAAGTGTTATTTAATAAGCGACTATTATTTTTATCTCCAAAAATCTACGCATTTCTGAAATTGAAGTAGGCAGGTCTGCTGTTAACTGATTTTAGCGTCAGATTTATGAGACTTATGTTAAGTTGGGTTTTTTTATGCTTGATTACTGAAAGTGAATATTCCTTAAAAGTAATTCTAAAAAATAATTGTTTGAACTATCAAACCAAGAACTTTAATTAAGTCTTTAAGGATGTCCCAGGTTTTAGAGTTTCTGACGAGTTAAGGATCATTTTACTCGATCGATATTTAATTTGAAGGATGTGTTTTTTGACCAAAATCTTTAAATCATGTTGTTTTGTTTGGGTTTTTTTTTTTTGTTTTTTTTATTTATTTTTTTTTTTTTGTTTTTTTTTAGGAGCACGGCAGAATTTTTGTTTAGGATTCAATCAGTTTCAATTGTTTGAATGAAACAAAATATTTTTTTAATGAGCTTTTATATAGCGCAATATCCACTAAACGTGCTCAAAGCGCTTTACAAGGGGTCCCTGGTCAACAGCAACATTTAACACGTAGGACGGGACATAACGCCTGTTAGGAGATATTACATTTTCGGACAAAGACAACGCTGTTAACGGCCAGGTACTCATTTTACACCTGAGTACGGTGAGAGAATGTGAGTAAAGAGCCTTTTCCAAGGACTCAACTATGTGCCGAGCGCGAGGCTCGAACCCAGGACAGTCCGATCCGAAAGCGAGTGTCATACCACTAGACCACATAGCCTCAAAAAGATAAGCCTCTAACAGAAATCTCGCGAAGGGTATTTTGAATGCATGGGTCTTGTGCTACTGGTTCACGCTCCAGAGATTTGGTCACATATCCTGCTCACCCTGCTTTGTAGGCCACAACAATACGCTTCAACAGTCGTAACGTCACTTCGCTCGTAATGACGCATGGTAACTTAGTAACTGGCTCTAAACAATCGGAACAATGGCGGACGCCCTTATGAAATATTTCTCCGACGAGCATAAAAGTGTATCCAGAGGAAAAAAAAAACATTATGAATCTGATCATGTTTTGACTTTTACACATTCTGATCACAAGACATATGAAAAGTTCTAGCCAGCCTGAAGAATAAAAAGTGCCGATTTTCTTTGTATAGAACCACGGTGGCCGCCGTTGATGGGCGACGTGACATCAGACTATTGAATCCAATTACAAATTAAAAGGTTGTAATTCATCCGTTTCGTGATAAATGATAATTTTCACGATTAATTCCTTGGTTCATTCAGCGCTCGACTTTAGTCAATAATTCCACTACTAATAATAACATTTTAGCATCTGCTTTCCCTCTTAGATGCTATTGACAGTGAAACAATATTAAAATTTAAGTGTCAACTTGCAAAAAAGAGTGTACATTCCACTGTCGCGCACTAATATTCTTATTTATTGCTTTGTTTTCCTCTGTTTTGCTTTGTTTTGTTTGTTTTTTTTTTCTTCAAAAACGATAAACTTGTAATGTTGTCAGATTATATTTCCTTTTAATATGGATGAATTAAGATACCCCAACTTTCCAAAAATTCTTAAAACTGAGATCTTAAATTCCTCCGATTTAAGAATTTTAACAGATTTACGGTCATCTTAATTCATCCACATTAGAATTAGAATGTGTTTCTCCTAAAATAGGATTTTTTTTCGGTGTCTGTACTAGAATAATTGGTATCAGCAGCATCTCTGTCATAAGCGTTTTATTTTATCAAATTATAATTCTTTACATCAGATCGACGTTCACATATATGCAAATAAGTGCACGTCGTATCAGAGAAATGCTTAAGTTTTCAAGCTTAATTAAATCACTTGATATCACTTGTCTGATAACCAAGGGCAATAGGCTTCAACAGTCGTGACGTCACTTCCCTCGTAATGACGCATAGTAACTCAGTAACTGGTTCTAAACTATCGGAACAATGGCGGACGCCCTTAAGATATATTTCTCCGACGAGCATAAAAGTGTATCTAGAGGAGAAAAACATTATAAATATTATTTGACTTTTATACATTCTGATTACATGACATGTGAAAAAGTTCTAGCCAGCGTGAAGAATAAAAATTACCGATTTTCTTTGTTTAGAACCAAGCTGCTCGTTGCTGGGCGGACGTGACGTCAGACTATTGAATGCAATTATGGACTTGATTTAATATTGTTGTTATGGACAATACTTTCGTGTTGGTTTGACAGTATTTCCATTACAACAATGATCCCATTACAAATTGGGTTATCAGGCCTGAAATAAGTACACGTCTGGATCGTTCTTTTCAGGTTTTTGATCGCGATGGACACGGGTTCATATCCGCCATGGAATTACGTCACGTGATGACAAACTTGGGAGAAAAATTGAGTGAAGAAGACGTGGAAGAAATGATCAAAGCAGCGGATATCAACGGCACGGGAAAAGTCAATTATAGAGGTATGGAATCGTGAAATTTGTGTGAGGGGAAAAAATAAAAATGGAGTCCCTCAGAGTCATAAAACCAATGGAGCCGACGTTTATCCCGGTTTCTATATTAGCGTCAAACGGACAGCAGCTATTGCTTGCTACCATAGGACGCTGATCTATCGCAACGGGCTTTCCGCCAGATCTAAGAGACCTAGCTACCCAATCACTGCTGCTGGGTGGACAGACTTCTCTACTTCACCCAGGATCAAACCAGGGGTTTTACGTTTTTAGCTAATGCTCTACCAACTGAGATATCGGGACCTCCCCATTTAGATAACCAGTGGGTTAATCCGCCATCGTAAAGTCATAGCCTGACACTAACCAAAATATGACGTGAGTTGTATTCAACCAATAAAATAACTTGTTTCCTTGAGCTCTATTAACGGCAACTCACTAGACACTACTCATCTCATGTAGTTCCATATCTGAAGCAGACGTCGGAGGTCATCTTCCGCCAAGCTGATCTATCTCTTGCCAATTCTATTAAAGCAGCGCCACCTTTCTCAGCTTCATCTGTCCAGTTCTTATCCCTTTCAAATACGTTATTCTTTGTCTTCCTCTTATTCTTTTTCCATTCATCTTTCCAGTCAAGGCGAGTATTTCCAAACCAGGGTGGCGGATAATGTGTCCTAAAAATTCCATTTGGCGTTTGATGATTTTTGTTATCAGTGATCTTTTTCTGTTTGCCATTTCTAAAATTTCTTCATTTCTTTTCCTTTCCATCCATGACACCCTCATCATTCTTCTGTAAAACCACATTTCCACTGCCTCCAGTCTTTTAACCATGGTCTTGTTTATGGTCCAGCTCTCACAACCATATAGCAGCACAGACAGTACATAGCAATCCAGGACTTTGATTTTTGTTTTCATGCTAATATTCCTGTTTTTCATAATTGTATGCAGCTGGTTGAATGCATTCTTCGCCATACCTATTCTTTTCTTTATTTCACAATCTGATTTTCCATTGGATGTTACATTGAAGCCTAAATATTTGAAACATTCAACTTGTTGTATTGTTTGTCCTCTGCTTGTTATTACACAGGCTGGTGGGTTATTATTTTTAGATACCGTCATACATTCTGTTTTAGATATATTCAGTTCCAGTCCCATATTTTCACTACTCCTGACTACAACATCCAGTAATTCTTGTAGTTCATGTTCAGATTCTGCCAGTAGAACCGTATCATCTGCATACCTCAGATTTGTTACATTCTTTCCTCCAATACACACCCCCTTCTTATGTTCGATATCTCTTAATATCATTTCACTATAGAGGTTGAATAAATCTGGAGACAAAACACACCCCTGCCTAACTCCTCTTCTAATAGGTGTAAAACTGCTTAGTTCATTGTCAACACGCATTGCTGCTTCTTGTTCCCAGTACAAATTCCGTAATATTCTTAAATCTTTACCATCAATGTCCAAGGATGATAGAATTTTGAATAGTTTTTCGTGTTGTACTTTATCAAAGGCTTTTGAATAGTCGATGAAACACATATACAGATCTTTATTTACTTCAATACATCTTTCCATCAGCATTGATAATGTGAATATTCCATTTCTGGTACCCTTGTCCTCAACAAAACCAAATTGCATCTCCCCAATTTCAGGTCGTATTTTATTTCTTATTCTTAGTAAAATTATCTTCAAAAGAATTTTTGTGAGGTGGCTCATTAGGCTAATAGTTCTGTGTTGTTCACAATCAACTGCCCCTGGCTTTTTTGGTAGTGCTATAAAAATGGATCGTTTCATATCAGTTGGCATTTTTCCTGTGTCATACACTTGATTTAGAAGGTTTGTGATGAATTCAATCCCCATTCACCCAGGCCAGTCAAGGCTTCAATTGTTATGGCATCAGGTCCTGCAGCTTTTCCATTTTTCATGCTTTTCATGACGTTCCTAACTTCATCTTTCATTATAGAAGGCCCTTCCAGTTCTTTTATCATAGGCATTTCTCCTCGATTATCAAAAAAAAGTTCTTCAATATATTCTGACCATCTGTTTAGAATGCAGTCTTTGTCCATGATGGTGTTTCCACGCTTGTCTTTGATGCATCCACTTTTAGCACCTGATTTAGTTTTGTTTGTCACTTCTTTGATTTTCTGATGGAAGAATTTGCCATTTTTTTCTTTGCAGGACATTATATAGTGACATTGTTCATTTATCCAGTCTTCTTTAGCTTCGTTGCATTTTCTTTTTATCTGCCTGTTCAGAGTCTTGTATTTTTCTTCCTGATTTTTGGCCTTTCTTCTCTCATTCATTAATTCTAATATCTCTGGAGTAATCCATTTCTTCTTCTGCAACTTAAGTGTGGTTGGAACATTTTCTTCTAATGATGCAGCAACACTGTCTTTAAACTGCTCATATTTCTCTTCTATATCTGTTAGTTCTCCAAGCACTTCAAACTTGTTTCTTACTGATAGTTCAAATTTTTCTTGTATCTTCTGTTCCTCCCGGAGAATGTCTAGTTGGTATTTAGGTTTAGCCTTTGCTCTTTTGCAGATTTTCAATTTAACTCGTATGGGGCATAGCACAGGTATATGATCGCTGTTACAGTCAGCCCCCGGCATAGATTTGGCATACAAAACCGAGTTTCGGAAACGTTTGCTGATGAGTATGTAATCTATTTGGTTTCTCACTCCATCTCCAGGACTTTTCCATGTCCACTTCCTTCTATTGTGGTTTGTTGACCAAGTATTTGTGATTGTCAGATCATGTTGACGGCACCATTGAATAAGACGATCACCTCTGTCATTTTTGTCTCCCAGACCATGTGGGCCCACAATATCTTCTATTCTTTCTCGGCCCACCTTGGCATTAAAATCGCCCATGATGAGTTTTATGTCTGAAGACACAAGACGCTACACAAACCTAAAAAATGACGTCAAACTTCCAGTCCAATAGGGTTCTTGTGTCAGGCTATATATGTTAACGATGGATACGGTTAATCCGTAGTCTGACACAAGGACCGTAGCTATCGTTAACTTATAGCCTGACACTGACCAACAAATGACGTCAAGAGACACATCTTTGGTCGCAAAAGAAAACAAATCATGAGTTGTATTCAATAGCTCAACCAATGGAATCACTTGTTTCCTTGAGATCTACTAACGATAACTCACTAGACGTTACACAAAACTTTAAAATGACGTCAAACTATAAGTCCTAGTGGGTCTTGGCGTAGCCATCGTTAAGTTATAGTCTGACACTGAAACCCAAAAAGACTGGCATTTTGACGTATTGGTTGAACTATTGAATACAGCTCGCGATTTGTTTTCTTTTGGGGCCAAAGACTGGCATTTTGACGTCATTTTTTGGTCTGTGTCAGGCTATAAGTTAATGATGGCTACGGTTTTAGTATCAGGCTCTATGTTGACGATGGCTACGTTAGGACCGACAAGGGCTTATATGTTGACGTCATTTTTTAGGGTTTTTTGTGCATGCAGCGCCAAGTGAGTTTTCGTTAGAAGCGCTCAAGGAAACAAGTGATCCCATTGGCTGAACTATTGAATGCAACTCACGATGTGCTTTCTTTTGTGGCCAAAGACTTGTCTTTTGACGTAATGTTTTGGTCAGTGTCGGGCGAAAGATAGAACGAAGATGGCGTCACGCAGGTCTTTGTTATTGTTTTTTGCCATCCGCGTTTATGAGTAATTCTTACAAAATTGTATGAACCAGAATATAAACGTTCAAGGTTACACATAGTTTTGTGTGTTGGTTCGTTATATTTCCGGATGGTAATCATACTATCTATATATAGTATGCAGATGACGTCACTCAGGCCTTTGTTATTGTTTTTGCCATCCGCGTTTGTGAGTTGTTCTCACTAAACTGTATAGATAGAATGCACTTGGCCAAGTAGTTCACAACATTGCCATCCGGAAGTATAACGGACCAACACACAAACTTTGTGTAACCATGAACTTTTATAGTCTGGTTAATACAGTTTAGTGAGAACAACTCACAAACGCGGATGGCAAAAACCATAACAAAGGCCTGAGTGACGTCATCTTCGAACTATCTATTAACAAGACTATTAAAGTTCATGGTTACACAGAGTTTGTGTGTTGGTCCGTTATACTTCCGGATGGCAATGTTGTGAACTCCTTGGCCAAGCGCATACTATCTATATATAGGGTACGCTTGGCTAAGAAACTCACAGCATTGCCATCCGGAAGTATAAAGGGCCAACACACAAAACTATGTGTAACCATGAACTTTTATAGTCTGGTTAATAGATAGTATGAAGTTGACGTCACTCGGGTCTTTGTTATTGTTTTTTTGCAATCCGCTTTTATGAGTAATTCTCACTAAACGGTATTCACCAGACTATAGATAGAATGCGCTTGGCCAAGGAGTTCACAACATTGCCATCCGGAAGTA
Source organism: Berghia stephanieae (assembly GCF_034508935.2). NCBI lineage: Eukaryota > Metazoa > Mollusca > Gastropoda > Nudibranchia > Aeolidiidae > Berghia > Berghia stephanieae. Next base: position 129,536,232 of record NC_088360.1, on the reverse strand, counting down.
TAACGGACCAACACACAAAACTTTGTGTAACCATGAACTTTTATAGGCTGGTTAATACAGATTAGTGAGAATCACTCACAAACGCGGATGGCAAAATACAATAACAAAGGCGTGAGTGACGTCATCTTCGTTCTATCTATAGATAGAATGCGCTTGGCCAAGGAGTTCACAACATTGCCATCCGGATGTATAACGGACCAACACACAAATTCTGTGTAACCATGAACTTTTATAGTCTGTTTAATACAGTTTAGTGAGAACAACTCACAAACGCGGATGGCAAAAACAATAACAAAGGCATGAGTGACGTCATCTTCGAACTATCTATAAACGTTCACAGTTACACATAGTTTTGTGTGTTGGTCCGTTATATTTCCGGGTGGCAATGTTGTAAGTTTCTTAGCCAAGCACATATTATCTATAGATAGTTCGAAGATGGCGTCACTCAGGTCTTTGTTATTGTATTTTGCCATCCGCGTTTATGAGTAATTCTCACTAAACTGTAGTAACCAGACTATAAACCTTCAAGGTTACACACCGTTTTGTGTGTTAGCCAGTTTTACTTCCGGATTGCAATGTTGTGAACTTCTTAGCCAAGTGCATAATATTTATAAAGCTTAGTGAGAATTACTCATAAACATGGATGGCAAATAAAGAATAACAAAGACCTTAGTGACGTCAACTTCATTCTCTCTATAAGTTTATGATGGCTACGGTTAATCAGTCAATGATGAGCTTGAGGTGATCGGGTTGCACGATGCTTACAGTCTCTATTAGGGAATGCGTTTGACATAGATTATGGTCCGTATGTATGTCCAACGAAAGAGTGTGTAGGGTAACGTAGTTACCAAGAGCTCTCACTTCTCTTAACCGCAATGCTATTGTCGCGTGCCAGGCGAGACAGCGAGGTGGGTGTGCTCCGCGTGCATCATGCGCGCTAGGCTTACTGATACAATGAAGAAAAATACGAGTAGAAGACCACTTTTCGTGGAAACAATATTTTTAAGGGGCTTGATAATTTCTAAGAGTGAACAAAACTCACAAATCACAAAACACGAAGATGATATTAAACCACAACATTTGGATACCAGGATGGGTAAGATGGAGTGGTCATGGAAAATTCTGGTCCAAATGTTGTGTCCTTGGATAAGGCTCTTTACACACATTACCCCACTCGACACGTGTATTGATGAGTAACTGGCTATAGGGAGTGATGGATATTTTAGGCCTGCCATGCACGTGACACTGTGTGAGATGGAAATATGCTTCCATTGGCCTGCTGAGGGAATAATAATAATAAATGGCATTTAATAATAATAAATGAAAGAATAAATGAAACATTGTGAAGCGCATTGAGATCTATTGCTCTGTTCATACTTATTCACTTTAATTTTAAACGTACTTCTTGTTTTCTACAGTGAAACACTGGGTTTTTTCCCCCATCTTTTTCAGAGTTTGTCAAAATCATAACAAGCTGAGAAAGACATTCCACATTATTGACAAGACTAAGGAAGAGGAGGAAGAGGAGGCTGGAGAAGAGGATGAAGAGGAGGGAGGAGGGAGGAGGAGGAGGAGGAGGAGGGGGAATAGATGAGGAATAGAGAAGTAGGAGGAGAAAGCGGGGGAGGGGGGATGTGGAAAAGGAGAAATAGAGGAGGAAAAGAAGGAGTATTTCACCACAAGGCCTCTGACTGGGGGTAATGTATCATATAGGATTGATAGGAATTGGGAGGGGAGGGGGTATCTTAATGCATCATAAAATGTAATAGAATGCACGCTTCAATTTTATACAGAACTCTCTTTCTTCTTCTTCTTCTTCTTCTTCTTCTTCTTCTTCTTCTTCTTCTTCTTCTTCTTCTTCTTCTTATTCTTCTTCTTCTTCTTCTTTTTTTTCTTCTTCTTCTTCTTCTTCTTCTATCTATCTATCTATCTATCTATCTATCTATCTATCTATCTATCTATCTATCTATCTATCTGTCTATCTATCTATCTATCTATCTATCTATCTATCTATCTATCTATCTATCTATCTATCTATCTATCTATCTATCTATCTATCTATCTATTGATCTATCTAACTCTCTGTCTCTCGTGTCTGTTTATTTCAACAATACCATGAGAAATTCTATTCATTATTTCAATAAAAATGCATATTCATTATATCACTCGTTCGTTCTTTCATTCATTATTTCTTTCTTTCATGAAAATCGTATTGACGGTTTTGCAGAAAGGTAATTTGAAAAAAATATTATTGAAAAAAATTTTGGCCAGGAAATTAGTCCTTCAATTATCGACCGATTAAATTAACCCACATCATATCAAAAACTTTCAAACCTGGGACTTCAATCGAAGAACCAGGTTTGATAGTTTTTGCCAAGATAAGGGTCATTTAAATCGAATTATATTTAAAGGACGCGTTTTCTGACTAATTTTTAAAACTGTTTTCTTTCTCAGAGTATGACAGTTATGCTATTCTTTCTACCCGAGATCTCATTGTAAATGTATGTTTTTTCTGGCGTTCGAACTTCCAACATGATTTCTCTATTCACCAATGTCCCTCGCTGCTTTGATCAATATAATATCATATAATTGATATGAATATGTGTTTTTAATCAACCTATCTCAAGGCAAAATTAATAATAAAGACGCATATGTCGTAACGAACACAATCAACCAACATTTCGAATGTGTCCATTGTCTGTATTCATATGATATCATATCACACCAGGATTGACATTAGAAAGAAGAATGAAAAGAAAATACATATAATATTAATGAGAATATTCGTATAAAGCGATAAGAATCTGCTTGAAACTGTTGACTGTAAAAAGTAAAAAACAAAAATGAATATAACAGCTTCAATAAAGAACAAAATATCCAACACAGGACGTTTCAGGCTCAAAACTCTTCTTCAGCCTACAACAAAAAAACAATGAAAATATAAATACCTACATTACTAAAAGAACAGATCGACAGCAGAGAAATATTATTTCTCCGCCGTCAATCTGACTTTTAAGTCATGTATTTATGTTTTCGTTGTTTTTGTTGTTGGCTGAAGAAGAGTTTTAAGCCCGAAACACAGGTAACAAATACATTCACTCAATACATGAATCTTGTCGATATTATTTATGTTTGTATGTTTGTTTCTAACAGTTTCTGTTAATAGTCGCGCTAGGGAAAAAAAGATATGGCATCAAACCCTCTACTCTTTTCCTTGGGAATGTATATGTAATCAATCCTTCGGAGTACTAATAATAAATAGGTTACATTAAGCTGGCATGACAATTTCAGTAGCAGGATGTATAGGCAAATTCTTAGCATTACTTTAAAGAGCGAGGATGGATGGCCTTTATTTACGACCTACGTATATTAGTACAAGAAAATAACAAAAATACCACCACTCTGACACCAGAAGATGAATGACCCAAGGTATGTATCCAGTCCTCCAGAGGAGTGAGTTTATAGAGGAACCAGTTTGTTTGTTTTTTGACATCACACTTTTCTTCCTATAGATAGTATGCAGTTGACGTCACTCAAGCCTTTGTTATTGTTTTTGCCATCCGCGTCTGTGAGTGATTCTCACTATAGTGTATTAACCAGACTATAAAAGTTCATGGTTACACACAGTTTTGTGTGTTGGTCCGTTATACTTCCGGATGGCAATGTTATGAGCTTCTTAGCCAAGCGCATACTATCTATAGACAGTTGGAAGCTGACGTCACTCAGGTCTTTGTTATTGTTTTTGCCATCCGCGTTTATGAGTTGTTCTCACTAAACTGTATTAACCAGACTATAAACGTTCGTGGTTACACACAGTTTATTTGTTGGTCCGTTATACTTCCGAACGGCAATTTTGTGAGCTTCTTAGCCAAGCGCATACTATCTATTGTATTGTTGGGGATATTAGGTGGATGCGTTGATCACAGATTCTGCCCCTTCGTTGAGTCCAACTCATAGAACACTTTTATGAGGACCTTCCACGTTTAAACACGTTTTAGGGGTTACCTGGTTTCTACGAGTGGACAAAAAGCACACACCATTCATAAAGATAACAAGCGACAACACGGAGGTTCTTGTCCAGTGTAGATTGTGTCTTTGAAAGTATTACTCCTTCACCAATAAAGGGACTGAAACGCATTTACTCAAATGTCAAATATGGTCATGAGAAATGACAAACTAAGGAGCAGACACTGGTGGACTATACAATCTTAAAAGATGTGTATCTATGTAAAAGTGACAGAGCATATAGAAAAATACTTTTTTTTAAATATCCCCAAAAAATCTGCCTGTCTGGACTAGGAATCGAACCTCAGACCTCCTGATTATCGGTCATGAGCTGGAAACGTTCCGTGTTCTGTATTTTGTTCTTTTATGAAGCTGTTATACTCATTTTTGTACATTACTTATTTTCACCCTAGTTGACGGTGTGTGATTCAGTCGAATGCTCAGCCTTTCTTGATAACAAAACATAAACAATTATTAGTATCTGTAAGCAACACATAAACGATTGTTAGCTGGTAACTGCTTGAGATAACTAACATCTGTCAATAATACAATGCCACTATGTAAATATAGAATAAGTCTGATAATCAACAAATACGACCCTGCGCGTCAAAACGGTATTATAATATCGGGGTGTATATGACCCTGAAAAATGAATTTAGAATCAAAATAATAAAAATAATATGATCTTTACGGTCATTTTAATGTAAGAAATACATTCATTCTCTTTCACACGAAGTTAACTTGGAACTAGAATTTCAAATTTGAATATTTACATATCTAATGGTGCTCACATACTATGTTATGACGATCGACCCAATCAACAAATTCTTTACCGCACTCGTGCGTGCTCCGTCGTAAACCCGCCAAGAAGCTTCGTCACAACACACCGTTCAACTAGACGCTCTGCGATTTCGAGTTCTTCCCACATCGGGTACATGTTGGACAGGTGGAAAGTCCCCACTGATGAAGCGATTCTGCCGTTAGGCAGGTTCTCGACCGAAGCCGATTCGCTACTACACAGTGCTTCCTCTTACTGGTGGAGAAGCCTGGCAACTTCTCACCTAGTTTCGAGAGTTTATATCACCTCGAGGGATTGAATTCGTCCAAACCGACATCCATCTCGTATATGCATCTCTGTCCGTAGTCAGGGAATCTGTGTATAGGGCTTCCGGAACTTATTTTGGCTCGAAACGGGGGCACCGTCCATTATGCGCTTGAGAGGGGTATCCCCGTTCCCTCTCAGATGGCGGAATCACAAATGCAGTCGAACACGGATATAAAGATCATAAATAGCTCGAGAGAAAATAGTTTGTATAGGTAGTTTTTTTTTAAATCAGAAGTTATCTAAATGTTATAGAAATTATAAGGGTAAATGTGGCACTTCTATCAATAGCAAGTTAACGATTACTTTCCCCCGCCGACAACGATCGACCAAGGACGGAGAAGAAAAGGCAGATCTGTCTTCAGACGATTTCACACGACACAAGGTTCGCGAGTGCTAACGTGTAGGCTCTGGAATGATTTGCAGGATCCGCACCGCCGACCATAGCACCGAGCTTGAGATATTGTGTGATAGTCAATGAAGAGTGTAAATCTTATCTACCTAACACTCATTCACTCATTCGTGAAAGTTCAGATAAATATATCATTTTTTTTCATATTCATTCACCATTAATATCTATTATCAAGCAAAAATGGGCAAAATACATTACAATGATTTGAAATAAATTTAACTATAACTCGCGTAATGGGATAAGATGTAGAAGGCTCCATTTCCGTTCTGCATCGATCGTGACAAACGACGGGAATCCCAAATTCTGCACACGTCACTTCAATGAGTGCGCGTGGGTGACCAAAATTTTGATTTTGACGCTTTCGCTGTGGTCGACTAACCGAATCGATAACTATAATACCTTTTAACCGTGTTCGTTATAAGTTTACTCCACTGTCGTATTCTTCTACGGTGGGAAAAAAGCACAAATAAATAAGAATTCTTGTTTTCAAAGAACGATACCCCATGACGCATTATACCATATTTATAATAATATCAAGTAGCAAAAGATCAAGTCGATAACAGGTCTTTAACGGTTAATGTTATAAATCATAACGCCAACGGCTGTCAGAAGCAGACAGAGGTAGTCGATTATTTTGCACAGTTCACTGAGCAGTCGATAGTTATTCCAAGGGTGCTGTGATTAAAGTGTGTAATTATAATAACATACACGGTCTTAGTGTCTATGTGCTCTTAGGATATGACACTCGCTTTCGGATCGGAAGGGCCTTGGTTCGAGCCTCGCTTGGAAAAGGCTCTTTACTCACATTTTCTCACCGTACTCAGGTGTAAAATGAGTACCTGGAAGTTAACAGCGTTGTCTCTGTCCGAAACAAAATATAATATCGCCTAACATGGCGTCATGTCCCGTCCTACAGGTTAAGTGTTGCTGTTGGCCAGGGATCCCTTGTAAAGCGCTTTGAGCACGTTTAGTGGATTTTGCACTCTATAAATGGTCCTTTTTTATTTTAGACACTGCTCTGATATAATCAAAGAAAGTTGTCATTCGGAGCCATTAGGCCCAATGAAGCTTGAGTTCCCGGTTTCCGTTGCGTTAAATGAACAACAGCAATTGCTTGATACCCTTTTGATAGAACGTTAATCTACGGAAAAGTACTTTTCACCCGATCTAACAGACCTAGCTACCCAATAAGTGGCGGGTGGACAGGGTAGTTAGATAAAATATTTATACTTCAGCCGGATTTGATCCCGATCACTTCGGGTGAGAAGCGATTGCTCTACCAAGTTATATCTTGGGATCCTCATAATCAAAGTACGTGGTACATTTCTCTTTATATAAAGATTATATATATATATATATATATATATATATATATATATATATATATATATATAAAGATATGATTTATATATATATATGTATATATATACATACATATTTATGTATATATACATGTTTATATAAATATATATAATATATATACATATATATATGTATATATATATATATATATATATATATATATATAAATTATTAATTACTAATTATCATTAACTATTAATAATTCGTCCAAGAAAATGTCGACCACTCTACGTGGTGCAAGCTAACTCCCGTCAATCATATATATTTATATATATATATATATATATATATATATATATATATATATATAGGGACTAAATTCACAATGAGAATTACTTTCTCTATTGAGATAAAGTAAATAAAAATATGAGACAGACTAAGACTGAGTTATTCTCAGGAGAATGGTTATTTTGGAGAATAGTTGTCACCGTTTCTGTGTCCCAATTAATGAGGAAGACACAACAGATTCGCGACATATACGAGATGGAAGTCGGTTTGGACGGCGGGGACATACATTCCTCTAAACTTGGTTCTCTTCCAGTAAGAGGAGATACTGGGTGGTAGCGAATCGGCTTCGGTCGAGGACCTGCCTCACGGCAAAATCACTTCATCAGTGGGGACTTTCCAGCTGTCCAACATGTACCCGATGTGGGTTAGAACCATTATCATCTATTAGAGATGTTAATGGTTAGAACCCAAAACAACAGTTGAACGGTGTGTTGTGACGAGGCTACCGGGTGAGTTCGCGACGGTGCACGAGTGCGGTAAGGACTTTGCTGATTGGGTCGATCGCCATAACCTAATAGTGTGATCACCATTAGAAGCTGCTGCCACATTAGATCGCGTCATAATTATTACCGTTCTATAACTTTTACTTGGCGGAAGAAGGACTTGAACACGAACTATTCGTTGTCCTCTTTATTACAAAACGATAACATTAAAACTAATTATAGTTTAAATGTTGCCGTTATAAACACAGACGTAAGATTTTTTAAAAAACAAGATGCACACCTAGCATTATATTCTCTATTCATTGAGCGCTGCCTTTAAATTTGGTGTAATAATAATTTTAAAAATTTTAAATAAAAAATAAATAATAATAATAATAATAATAATAATAATAATAATAATAATAATAATAATAATAATAATAATAATAATAATAATAATAATAATAATAATAATAATAATAATAATAATAATTCATGCATGTAAGAGCACAGTTATCTATAGCAAAGGAAAGAGGCAATTTATTACATCGACACAGCTTTGACACCACATCTGTCTTGACTTCATTAGATTTAATTGCGCACATAAAAGTACACTCGCTGAACATCTTGTATACATAACCCAGCCTTGCGATATATTACAGTATCATTATTAAATTCGCACACGTCCTTTTAGCGTAGTAATTATTATGCGTGATTGACGAAGAATGCTGTGACATTGTAACATAAAGATCTGAACAAGAGTGTATGAAAGGTGCCAGACAAACCAAGAAAGAAAAATACAACAACAACAAAAATACAAAAAACCTCCAATAAAAACCAGTCTACCTTGACTGGGGATCGAACCGTAGGTCTCCTGATTACCGGTCAGAAGTGCTACCATTACCCAACAGACGTTCCTGATTTTTAAGACAATTCTAATTCCTTTATTCTTCAAGGGATACGCGCTTTATGCTTGCAGTCACACCCGGGACTTAATTTGAAGTTACTTCCTGGAAGTCCCAAACAAGTTTGAGAGTTGTTTTTTTTTCAAAAGACGAGGGTCGGGGTAATTTTAATCGACTGCCATTTGGAGGACGAGTTTTCTGATCGAAAATTTTAAAAGGTGTTGTTTCAGAGTTCGTCAGCAGCGTTCGTTGATCGGGCTTATGAAAACCCGCTTTCATCAAACTGTGATTGAGTGGGGTTTTCAAATACGACAGCGTTGGATTAAGAACAACAATTCCCCCCCCCCCCCCCCCCCCCGCCCCCACCCGCTACTTCCCTCCGTCCTCAACAACACCGTATCGGAATGGTAACAAAAGGCGATTTCTGTGATTTCAAAACAAAACTCTTTTTTTAAAATCATTTTCTCCTGTATTTTTTTTTTGTTCAAAACCTTATGCTTTCAGGTAAAACCTCAAAACGGATTTATGTCTGGGTCGACATGCACTTATTAGCAGGTCTGATAAACGAACGCAATAATGGGCTTGGTTAACTTTCTTGTAATGGACAATAGTTTGAGTTGATTTGAGAGATTTTCCATGACAAGAATCGGCCCATAACGACCTGTATATATATACATGTATGCAGGTCTGGCATCCGAACGCAATCATGGGCTTAGTTTAACATTGTAATGGGCAATATTATTTTGCGTCATTTTTTAAAGATTTCCTTTACAACAATGAGCCTACAATGTATTGGGTTATCAGACCTGCAAATAAGTGCAGGTTGGCCCATAATAATTCGGATTATCAGACCTGCAAATAAGAAAAATCTACATCGGTCGGGGGGTAGCTTCGATGCTAAAAATTGAATTTATAGTTTAAAAAGATAATTTGAGACTTGGTTAACATTTCATGTTATGTTATAAAGAGGATGAAAATAATATTTTCTTAAACTGATGTAAACTAAAATTTCTTTTTAAATTTATCTTTAACATGCCTTTTCGATATTCTAAATAGAGCAATATCCACTAAACGTGCTGAAAGCGCTTTACACATGGTCCCTGACCAACAGGATCATGTAACACGCAGAACAAGACATGACGCCTGTTAGGCGATATTAAAATCTTTTTCTCGGACACAGACAACGCTGTTAATGGCCATTTACTCATTTTGCACCTGAGTACGATGAGAAAATATGAAAAAAAGAGCCTTTTCCTGGGACTCAACTATGCGCCGAGCGAGGCTTGAAACCAGGACCTTTCAATCCGAAAGCGAGTGTCAAACCACAAGACCTCAAAGCCGCACATGCATTTCACAGACATTTTACCGTTTTGAGGTTATAAGGCATACGTTTTTACTTCTAATATCAATGAACTGATAAAGTGACCGTCAACTTATCAAAAACTCTTAACCCTGAGAAGTCGATAGAATGAATAAAGTTGACGTCACTCGGGTCAATGCTGTTGTAAGACGGCCAGTTGGGCGATTAGTTCCCACCAAAGTCCCTCTAACAGAACTATAAACGTTAAAAGTTACACATAATATTTTCTATTTGTACGATTCGTCTGGCAGGCAGTGCTTGTGATTATTATACCTAAACGAATAGCATCATTAATACCAATTCTAAGAAATCTCAGGTTTAAGAATTTTTGATAAGTAAAGGTTCAAAGTTCAAGTCATCGATATTAGAGGGTTTTTAAAAAATTCTGGCCAAAATGAAAAAAAATCGTTTTGTCAGAATATGGCATTATATTTGTAAAAAAAATCTGCCGCGTTTCGATCACGGTTTCGTGCTGGCTTAAATGAATGGTTTGTATAGAACGATCTTCGATCTCTAAGACTGTAGGTACAACAGGTGCTTATTGATTTCATAGACGTGATTAATTTATTCTCTGTTGATAAAATACAAGCGGGACAGGCTGTAATAGTGTGAAATGTGAAGTTTAAATAAATATTAGTACAAATACTCACCTGACATGGTAAGAACAGAAATTTATTAAATTTGTATTCATTAGTTGATATTGTTAATAAATCATTTTTAAAATTATCATTATTGAAAATTGTTTACTGTGAAACCCAAAGTAAATCGTAACCCTCTCCTTACCACCCATTCGTTATGATGCAACAGGCAATTTTTTTTTCTCATTCCGATTTCTCTTGTACATCACAAAATTTAAAGAAATGCTTTGATTACAGCTATAAATACTAAAAACTGTGCTGTAGAGCTCACTTGTTACTTTTTTGTTTGAGTAAAAAAAAAGTCTATACTTGTGTTGGTTTGGAGTGAATTTTCGGGGGAAATTCTAAAAATTGCTGGTAAGGAGAGAGTTAAAAGAAATGTGTTAACCAACCGTGTAGAACATTGCGTAGATAGGGTAGTGCTTGTAAAGTGTTTTACACTACAATAGACAATAGATAATAAATGATGAACGCATTACATTAAAGGTTTAGGCCAGAAATATGTAGAAATAATAATATTTTAGGAAATAATTTTCTCGACCCATTGAGTCCCCATTGCATATTTTCACTCTATAGTTTATTACTTCCTATTTCCCGTATTTTTAATCCAATGTTATATGGTGAAAAAAAAATTAATAAAATAATAAATATTATTATCATCATCATCATCATCATCATCATCATCATCATCATCATCATCATCATCATCATCATCATCATCATCATCATCATCATCAATATTATTATCATTATTATCATTATTATTATTATTATTATTATTATTATTATTATTATTATTATTATTATTATTATTATTATTATCATTTTTTTATTATTATTATTATATATGATGATGATGATGATGATGATGATGATGATGATGATGATGATGATGATGATGATGATGACGATGATGATGATGACAAAATTCATTAAATGCATGTATTTTCCAATTACACCGTTTTCTACTTCTTGTTGTCTCGCTGCAGCTGTATTCATGAATATATTTTTGGTCAAAGCTTTATGCATTGGGTAAAACACTTTACAAGCACTGCCGTTACCCTTTCCCCTCCCTCTTTCCAAACACATTCCACCCGTCCAAAATTCGTCTGAAATTGTCACCTATAAATTGTTAAATGGATCATGTCATTTTGTCAGCAATCAATTCTAAAGCTTATAGATAGAACGAAAATGATGTCACTCGGGTCTTCGTTATTATTTTTTGCCATCCGTGTTTTATGAAACTCTCACAAAACTGTATTATCCAGACTATAAACGTTCACGGATAAACATAGTTTTGTGTGTTGTTCCGTTCTATTTCCGGATGGCAATGTTGTGACTTTCTTAACCAAGCGCGCAGCATCCATAAAGGAATGGAAATTCCAATAGGAATTTGGGAAATATATCCTCACCTCGAAAGAAAGGACGCTATGGTTTTATTTTAAAAGCTCACAACATCCGCCAGAAAGTACGAGCACACAAAACTATGTCTAACTATAATGAAAATATGGAGAAGTGAAATTTAGGGCTTCCTTCCGAGTATTGATGGTTTGTGTTTAAATAAAAAACACACCATTTCTTCCCGCTAATTCAATCGTACAAATACATAGAAAGTTTACAGTCTGAGAGAATTTAGTGAGAAGAAATCACATCTAAAGCTGAAAAAAACGTGCTAAATTTCAATTGTATTACATATAAACATTTATGAGCCAGAGGATGTTTACCGACTTGACACGACTTGACATAAATACGCATCGTCTACTATTAAAACCCTAATGCACTTCAGAAGTTTTGCTGTCTCCGGTGTAACCTTGAACTTAAATAATTTGATTAATATAATTCAACGAGAACTATTCATAAAAATAACTGGCTAAAAACAACAACAAAGAGCTGAGTGACGTCATTTTTGTTCCTTCTATATTGATCCCGGATGCAACTGATTTTTTTTTTTTTTTCTGATCTCGTCCTCCAGAAGTGATTGGGTGGCTAAGTATGATAGATCTGTTTGAAAGTACTTTGCAATAAACAAACTAGTATCATGTTCAAGGGTAGCATGCAATTGTCACTGTCCGTTTAACGCTATATAAACCGGGATAAACTCCGTCTGTATAGGTCTTATGGCTCTTGAGGACTATTGATACATCAAGAAAATATATTGTGGTAAAATAAATATAGCTAAGATTGAAATAATTGTCCAGTGTTCATGGTCCTTGTTTTTATTTTCAGGCAACAAAACTAACAGACAGGCAGAAAGAAGGCAAGTTATTTTTACCACTTAACCCTCTCTTTACCAACTACAATTAATAACAATGTGAAATTGAATGTAAGCTTCAATTTAATATACAAAAACAGATTTTTTGTATATTAAATTGAAGCTTGCATTCAATTTCACATTGTTATTTATTTCTTTGAGCTTCGAGCAACACTTTACTTTACCAACTACATGAAATTCGTTACATTCTGTATATCTAACATGATTTTTTTAAAAGAGAATTTGTTTTGCACATCACAAAATCTGAAGAAACATCTTTGTTATTTTTTTTTTAAAAAACAACTAGACATATGCATAAAAGCATAGGATAATGCGGCTATGTGGTCTAGTGGTATGACACTCGCTTTCGGATCGGATGGTCCTGGGTTCGAGCCTCGCTCAGCGCATAGTTGAGTCCTTTGAGAAGGCTCTTTACTCACATTCTCTCACCGTACTCAGGTGTAAAATGAGTACCTGACCGTTGTCTCTGTCCGAAAAAATTGTAACATCTAACAGGCGTCCATGTCCCGTCCTAAATGTTAATTGTTGCTGTTGGCCAGGGACCTCTTGTAAAGCGCTTTGAGCACATATTTAGTGGATATTGCGCTATATAAAAGCTCGAAAAGCTCAATAGTGTGTACGAGTACATATTGACTCTGAGTTTGGGTGTAAAGAAATCAATTTTTGTGTTGGGTGAGTCTGAAATTTCTTGAAGAATCATGAAAATTGTTCGGTAAGTTGTGAGTTAAATGCTGTGTATCGCTGACAGGCCTAACAGTATATTTCTTTTTAATTTTAAAAAGCAAAACTAATCTTTTGCTGAATCATTACCAAGATCGGATTTATTTTTTACCTGCCCGTTAACAGCGTTGTTTCTGTCGGAAAAAGAATTATAAAATCGCATAGCAGGCGTGGACCCCTTTGAGCACGTTTAGTGGATATTGCTCTATAGATAGAAGGAAGTTAATGTCACTCGGGTCGTTGTTGTTTTTGTTTTTTTTGTTGTTTTTTTTTTTTTTTTTTTTTTTTTTTTTTTTTTTGCCATCCACGTTTATGAGTAATTCTCACTTAACTGTATTATCCAGACTATAAAATTTCATGGTTACACAGAGTTTTGTGTGTAGATCCGTTATACTTCCTGATGGCAATGTTGTGAGCTTCTTAGCCAAGCGCATACTATCTATATACTACATGCTCAGGATTTTGTTTTGCTTTGTTTTGTTTATTTTTTCATACAGAAATCCAGACTTTCTTCCAGCAGCTGGACAAAGACAACGATGGTTTTATAGACGCCAAGGAGATGGGCAAATTATTGAGAGTCCTGGGTCAGAACCCGACAAGCACGGAATTAAAGAAGATTGAGAACAAGTGTAAGTTATTGATAACTTATTGTGCGTGTTGTGGTTGAGTTGTATGACACTCACTTTCAGACCGGAAGGTCCTGGGTTCGAGCCTCGCTCGGCGCATAGTTGAGCCTTTGGAATAGTCTCTTTACTCACTTTCTCTCATCGTACTCAAGTGTAAAATGAGTAACTGGTCGTTAACAGCGTTGTCTTTGTCCGAAAGAATTGTAATATCGCCTAACAGGCGTTATGTCCCGTCCTACATGTTAAGTGTTGCTCTTGGCCAGGGATCCTTTGTAATGCGCTTTGAGCACGTTTAGTGGATATTACTCTATATAAATGCTCTAGTTTTGTTTTGTTTTGTTTTGTTTGTTTTTTTTTTTTTTTTTTTTTTTTTTTTTTTTTTTTTTGTTTGTTTTTTTTTTTTTTTTTTTTTTGTTTTTACATGTGTATTTCAACCAACATGCGCTCATTCGCACGTTTGATATACGGACGCCATTGTGAACTTGGTTTAACTCTTTCCTTACCGATGATTTTCAGTATTTTCCCAACATGGCAGGCTTTCCTAGCAGAAAAATTGATTTTTTTAACCTCGAAAAAGCTCTCTACAAAACAACGTTATGCTCTAAGTAATTAAACAAAGATCATTTTTCAAAGTTTGTGATGTACAAAATAAATCTGAATAAGAAAAATGTATATTGTGCCGTAATAAATGTGACGATTTTGATGCAGGTGGTAAGGAGAGGGTTAGCATTGTTGCAATGGAGACTATTTTGTGTTGCTTTGAGAGCATTTCCATTTTTCAAAACACTTGAGCTTTTATATCGCTCAATATCCACAAAACGTGCTCAAAGCGCTGTACGAGGCGTCACCAGACCTCAACACATAACATTTAGGACGAGACATAACGATGGTCTGTTGGGCGATATTACAATCTTCTTCCGACAGAGACAACGCTGTTAACGGCCAGGTACTCGTTGTACACCTGAGTACGGTTAGAGAATGTGAGTTAAGAGCCTTTTCCAAAGACTCAGCTATACGCCAAGCGAGAAATCGAACCCAGAATGTTCCGAACCGAAAGCGAGTGTAATACCACAAGGCCACATAGCCGCACCCATTACAACAATGAGCCCATAAAAAATTGGGTTATCAGACCCGCAAATTATACGGACGTAAACTTCGATTTTAATCTACTTTCTACATCGTAAAAATAATATAATAGATAATAAATAATATTCATATTATTGATTCTCAACGGAGAATTTCGCTAAATTATAATATTAATCAGAAAATAATCGTGCCAGGTTACACACAGTTTTGTGTATTTTACGTTATGTCTGGCTGGCGGATGTTATAAGCTTTTTGGCTAAACGTATAGCATTAATAAGTAGTAATCCACGATGTTCTTATATTTAAAATTTATAAACCAATGTTGCCTTCATCGTGCTATTGACGTCAATTTGTTAATCTTTTTAATTTAAACTCGACATTAGAAGATAAGCTTATTTTGATACCAATTTTTGGATTTTACGTAAATAGTTGAAACCGACGTGTACTTATTTGCAGGTCTGATAACTCAAATTGCTGTGGGCCCATTGTTGTAATGGAAGTACTCTCAAACCAAAGGAAAATATTGGTCATTACAACAATATCAAATCAAACCCATAAAAGCGTTCGGTTATCAGACCTTCATATGCACATATGTCGGGGTGTCTAAGATGCTAAAAATTGAAATTGTACTTGTCAATATGAAACTTTGGTTAAAGTTTATAAAGCTGAATTGAGGAGAATGGCTGTATTTTCATGAGGTGATCAAACTAAAATACCACATCTCTAGTCATTTTAACTTTAAAGTCACTATTACGGGTTCCGGTTCAGACCCAAATTATACCGTTTTCAGGCGGTGGGTGACATTCATCCATTTTTATTTTTTTTTTCTAATGTTATTTATCTGTTTGTTTATTTATTTTTGCTGTGGATCGAACTTCAGACCTTCTGATAACCGGCCTGATGTGCTACCATTACAAAACATAGGTTCCCGATAGTTGGGACAATTTTAATTCCTTAATCTTCACACTCCTGCTCAGACAGTAGAGCCACGTTCTCCCCGGCCAGGCGGAGTTGTCGTACCAGTAAGGTCGCGGGTTCCACCCCCCATCGCCGCTGCGAAATTAATATTCTCTATTGTCTTCTGGTGTTTTCCTACTCACTTCATTTCTTGTAATTATCAACAGAAAGAAGTGTCTGCTCCACTGACTTTTCTGAAAACATTGTAATGGTAGCACGTCTGATTGCTAATCAGAAGGTCTGACTCGATCTCCAGTCGAGACTGATTTTTAATTGGTTTGTTTCTTATATTTTTCTTTCTTGCTTTTTCAGATCTTTATCTTACATCAGTTTCTGCTCTCTTATTTCTCAATATGAGACTTTTTTCATTTGGAGATCCTAATCAAAGAAGAGGCTTTGTTGAATTATTTTGATAAGTCGGTTAAGGCGAGAGGGGGGAGGGTGAATCGATCGATTTTGTTCAGATCAAAACAAAAAATCTGATCTCAAGTTTAACATTTATTTTATAAATTATAGGTAATTTTAATGTTGCATTTTGAGTTTTCAAGAAGAAAAGAAAGGAACGTATTCTGTCATTGTAGGATAAAATGTGACCTGTCGTCTTGAATAAGTATTGTGTCGGGTTGAATCTGTTGGCAAATATTATATATATATATATATATATATATATATATATATATATATATATATATATATATATATATATATAATATTTAATATAATATATAGATATATATATAACTGATTTATAGAAGTAGAAATGTGAGATATTTAAGTTTTTGTTTAAAGACAATAACATACTGAGGTTCCCAATAGCTCAGTTTGTATAGCACTCGATTCTCACGCAAAGGGGCCGAGATCGACCGATCCCGAGAGAAGGAGATTTTTTTTCTAACCCCCCCCCCCCCCCCCCCCCCCCCCCTATCCACCCAACAGTGATTGAGTAGCTTGGTCTGTTAGATCTGGCGGTAAGTACTTTGCAATAGACTAACGTCCAATCAAAATGGTAGCAAGCAATTGCTGTTGTCCGTTTCACGCTATAGATAGTATGCGCTTGGCTAAGGAGCTCACAACATTGCCATCCGGAAGTACACCGGACCAACACACAAAACTATGTGTACCCTTGAACGTTTAGAGTCTTGTTAATACAGTATAGTGAGAACTACTCATAAACGCGGATGGCAAAAAACAATAACAAAGACCTGAATGACGTCATCTTCGTTCCATCTATAGAGACCGGGATAAACTCTAACTCCATGGAGCTAATGGCTCTGGAGAACTACTTTAAAAAGAAAAACATATAGATGCACGGTCTTACATTCACTTTTTTAACATTAATTTATATATAATCCCAATATATTGTGTTTTTGAGCCACATTTGTTTATTATGGGTGAAACATTGGAGTAAAGCCATGTATGTTAAATAAATGCAGAGAATTATCTTACAGGTGACAAACCCTTGGATTGGGATTCTACTATTTCCCTCATTGAGGAAATCGGATTGAAGAGTCAAGAGGAAGAAGAGGAAGAATTGAGGCTTGCTTTCAGGTAGGGTCATCTCTGACACACTTCTCTTTTTTCATTTTAGTTCAAAATGTTTACAATTCGAGGGCGTTCGTTAACTTATAGCCCGACACTGACCAAAAAAAAGGACTTCAAAAGACAAGTCTTTGGCCGCAAAACAAAACAAATCATGAATTGTATTCAACAGCTCAACCAATCAATCACATGTTTCCTTGAGCTCTACTAACGACAATTCACAAGACGCTGCACAAACCTTTAAAATGACGTCAAACTGTAAGTCCTAGAGGGTTCTAGCGTAGCCATCGTTAAGTTATAGCCTGACACTGTAACCCAAAAAGACTGGCCTTTTGACGTCATTATTTGGTTTTTGCACCGCCTAATGAGTTGCCGTTATTAGTGCTCATGAAAACAAGTGGTCCCATTGGTTGAACTATTGAATACAACTCACGATTTGTTTTCTTTTGTGGCCAAAGACTGGCATTTTGACGTCATTTTTTGGTCAGTGTCAGGCTATAAGTTAACGATGACTACGGTTCTAGTGTCAGGCTATAATAATATGTTAAAGATGGCTACGGTTCTACTCCAATCGTGAATATGCGAGAGACGTGAATTTAAGTGGGGGAAAATCTACAGCGCGGCCTCTGCTCAAACAATTGGCAAGCAGAATTCGTGATGTCACACCTTCCTGTCCCTCCGGTTCAAAACTCATTTTAAGTGTGTAACTAGTCATTCGGAAGACTAACAATGAATATGTTACTGACTCATAAAGTGGCATAGCTATTTTCGTAGCAGGATGTATAGGCTGATTCTTGTGATTATGGGGCGTAAAAGAGCGAGGACGGATGATCTTTATTGTCGACAAGAGAACAGGTTCCACACTTCCAAGGATATTGGAACCAGTATTTTGACGTCACACTTTTGTTCCCTATCGTCATTTGTTTTAAGATATCATGACTATTTCCGTCATATAACATGATTGTGGTTAGTCTTTGTTGGTCACAAGGGTTGGGGAGGGCGTGAGCTTTAAAATAATCTAAAAGACACTAAAATAATTTACCGCACAAGCCGCTTGCACGGTTAGAGTTGGACGCCCGCGAATTGCTCTTTATATTGATCACCTTTTATATGTAATAGACTCCAACAAGAACCTTGAGATGGAGTGATGACAATCTCAAATTAGTAAGATCAATGATACTTCGTAAGGATGGCACTCAATCATTTCAATTTACTATATCTACCCCTCAATGTTGGAATTCCCTACCAGTATTTCTTAGGTTATCCTCATCCCTTCAAACGTGTAAACACACAACTAAAACACACTTGTCCCAAATTAGTAATTTATTTGCTTGTATACTTGTTGTTTTAATTTTAATGTTTAGACGGAGTACAAGAAGTGCTATTCGTTTTTATCATTATTTTATCATAAAATATTAGACTCATTGTTTCAAAACGGTATTATGTCCGATGAAACGGGTGTTAGAAAAGTCAAAATAAAGTTAAACTGATCTAATAGTGTAATGTTAATCGACCAATATTTGAAATTGTTTTAATGTACGTGTAGTATCTTTTTTTTTCGAGTATGGCGATAAATCGTTGCTCCCTTTTTACTCCTCAGAGCAATAGACCGTGATGGGAGTGGCACCATTTCCAAGGATGAACTCAAAAGATATCTCTGTCTTCTTGGAGAGCGCATGACGGAAGAGGAAGTTGATGAAATTATGACTTTAAGTGATAAGGATGGCGACGGGGTCATTAACTACGAAGAATTCATTTCTGTCATGGCGGCATATATCATGTGAATTTGGACATGGGTTGGGGTCTGCGTATAAATATCTGCACGTCTGATAACTAAATGCAATCATGGGCCGATTTAACATTGTTGTAAGGGATAATAATTTGCGTTGATTTCCATTACAACGAGCCCATATCAATTTGGGAAATCAGACCTCCCATATATGTACATGTTGGTTGGGGCAAGACATTGTAATATTATATCGTTGTCACAGCAACACGAATTTTGATTTAGCTTAAAGGCAGAAACACGTTGATTATGAAACCTTCATGGAAATAAGATGGTGTGAACTTATTCCAAAATCCAAACGTTCAAGAATCTTACAATTATGCGTGTCAGGTTTGAGGTTTTTTGGGGTAATTTGTTTTTTTTTTTTTTTTTTTTTTGGTCAACTTTTGATTGATACCTGTAGTAAAAGTGCGGTTCTCCAGTCACACCGTGTATAATTTGTCATATCCTATGATGTGAAATTTTTCTTGTCTCTTTTAAAAGAAAGGGTAGATGGCATTTTAGGATTTATTTTGGGCATAATTTCTTTCATTCACAGTTCTAACTTTTTTTTCTCTGGTCGAAATTTTGCAAAATATGTTCGCCGTGTTCAAATGTTCGCATGCACAGTAATTTGCTAAAAAATAAATATAAAATATGTGTGAATAATATATATATATACATATATATTATGTATCCCATTTCCATGGATTTATCGTGCTTATTACGCCTCACAATGCTTCATTACATTCTTCTTTATTGAAAAAAAGAAACCATATGGACCCTCAGCGGGTGTATGGAACTAAATTCCCATTCCATAGAGTACAAGTCAACTGTTAAGCATCCGGTTAGTGCTAACAATTTACAATATATCTCACTGTCCAAAGCCAGATACTAATTTATACCGAAGCCGAATAACTAATGAGTTTGCAATGGCTCTTTCGCCATATTTCATATTTCTATAACTTAAAATAATTATCTGCCTCCGTCTTTCAGTTGTGTTATTTTTAAGAGAGATTGTTTTTGGTGTAATAAGTGACATGAAAGTCATTAAACAGGAAAATCAAAGATTTATTTTTCTTTTTTTTCTTTTTTTTTATTTTTTTTGTTTTTGTTTTGCGCTCGCGCTCGTGTTGTGTGCTTTTCGTCTTGTTTTATGGCGATTTTTTTTTTTTTTTTGGTTACCATCAGGCCATGAGTTTACAAAGGCTACAATCAGAGTAACAGGTATCGATCGCAGATGCGGTCGATATCATTTCTGACACCATCCTTCCTCTTCTTTTATTCACTAAGTCATTAAACAGTGATTGAGTAATTGGGTTTGATATCTGTGATAGAATGTACATTGGGAAAATACAATGGCCCTATCCAAAGGGTAGCTAATAGTTCAATATTGTTTAAACCAAAATAAACTCGGGCTTCATTCTCCTAGTGGCTACATCTACTTTTCTCAGTTATCTGTCGGAAATGGAATCCTCGATAATTCAAAAACTACATCGTTAAGAATAATAAATTTACATTTCGTGGAAAAAAATATATTTTAGGCTCGTGTGGTTTAAAAACAATTCTCGAATGGATTGGTCTATGTTCTATGCTGAGTTCATTCATTTTCTTTTAAATTGGTTTTGATTGTGCCGAATCAATACAATTAGAAGACCGATAGTTCCCATGTATCCAAATGGGCCGGGGACAAATGATAATATTGTGATAACAAAATCAACACACTCCTTGACATGGAGCTGTCCATGCCATGAAATGTGTTTGCTTCTAGATCAATCAATTTAAACAGAAAAGAAAAGAAACCGATTTATAAATAGTATGGTATGTGAAAATATTGACTAGAGTTCGTTGTACGGACAAGTGTGTGGAATGTAACAGCAGAGAGAGAGAGAGAGAGAGAGAAGAGAGAGGAGAGAGAGAGAGAGAGAGAGGGGGGGGTATTGAATATGTTTAATGCAGTTTCTTAAAGTGACTTAAAAAATAAAATCCCGAGTTTTCCAAAAAGCATCATATTGCCTTACAGACAGGTCTCGTCTTACGTGTTAAGTGTTGCTGTTAGCTAGGGACCCACTGAGATGCGATTTGGGCTCGATTAGTGAATATGTATTGCTCTAAATGAATGCTCTAATTTATTTTGTCTAGATTGATTGTACCAAAAGTTGCGTTGCTTACCATCATCTGAGCAACCTTCATTTCACGATAAACATTTGTAAAGAGGAATACATAATTTGAGTCGAAACTCAGATCATGAAGATAGGATCTTGGGGTGTGCATTGAAATTTGACATTCACTGAAAAATGTCAAACACAAAAATCTAGGAACGTGCAATTAACTCTGCTGCACCATCAACCTAGAATAATCTCTCGGTCTTTACCAGAAGTGCTCATACCAGAGCACATATTGCATAGATAGATTATTTGTTTGCTTCGGCCCCAAGATTTGGAATGAACTACCACGTGGCATGAGGGAGTGCAAGTCTTTGCCTGCCTTTAAAAAGAATCTCAAGACACATCTTTACTGTAATCGCGTTTATTGACGCTATGACCCTTGGTTTGGCTATAAATTGATTGTATTGTATGTTCCATTTAATTTTATTTTTTTTTTTTCAAATTGATAATTTGCATTGTAAAGTGCCCATAGCCTGTGTTTTACACGAGAATGAGCTTTGCATAAATGTATATTATTATTATTATTATTATTATTATTATTATTATTATTATTATTATTATTATTATTATTATTATTATTATTATTATTATTATTATTATTATTATTATTATTATTACCCATTTTAAAAAGATAAGCATGGGCATAGCATTACCTCGTGCCAAATAGCAGATCATGAATATTATAAGATCCTACAGATATTTTGACATTAATTTACAAGAACTAACGTATCTTGGTGTGATATGACTTGCTGCGCCATGATATTATCTGATTAGAAAAGGAGGAATTACAATAATAACAATAATTGCATTTTCGACACTTGTGACATGCCATTGAATCTCTTCTTATCCCACGACTCGACTCCAGGAGGTGATTTATATTTTCTGACACAAAATGCTTCTTTATGATGTAATGCTTGATTCGCTCTTTTGTAATAGTAATAATATAAGATATCGGTGAACTAGAATTAGAATTAGACGGAAACGGGACATTAGAAAACGGTAAGGGCTGCCTGAAGCCGGTGATCGTAAAATACTAACGAAAGAGTGAAAATGGAAAGGCTTCGTATGGGAACAAAACAGACAATGGACGTTTCGGGTACAAACCCTTCGTCAGCACAACAATACACAAATAAACGTGGAAAACAAATAAAATATAATGGAAAATAACTTGTGTCGTCTGTACTCAATGGTGGTTGCAGTATGAATGAAATGTTAGCGTGGCGTGGGTAGAGGATAGTGTGCCCCAGGGGGTGATCTAATTGATAAGCAGAGGTCAGCGTCAGGGAACAGAACTTTCCAGACTATAATGGAAGATAAAAGACATATTGGTAGTAGTAGTAGTAGTAGTAGTAGTAGTAGTAGTAGTAGTAGTAGTAGTAGTAGTATATACATATAGACCCAGCTATCACTCGGCTGTTTACTCGCCCTCTCTCACCTCCCCTCCACCCTTTCTCTCTCTCTCTCTCTCTCTCATCTCTCTCTCTCTCTCTCTCTCTCTCTCTCTCTCTCTCTCTCTCTCTTTCTTTCTTTCTTTCTTTCTTTGTCCCCCCCTCCTCTTTCTCCCTCCCCCCCCCTCTCTCTCTCTCTGATTCCCCCTCTCTACCGGTCCGCCTCAAACCAACCCCCCTGGTAACAACAAGATATGAAGTGAATAGAAAAGTGCCAGAAGACAATAGAGAATATAATAGAGTGCCTGCTCCACTCACTTTTCTGAATTAAAAATTCACCCCATACACCGAGCATACTCAATGTCTCAATCGTTTCTATGTTATATGTTTGTGTTGAAATATTGGCTATTAAGCTTAACTGCTGGTCAAAATTATTCGCGATGTGGTGTACGAACGAATCGGCGGTCTCAAGAAGTGGGTGAGAGAGGGATCTAGTAATGACTTTGGGTTTGAAACGAATATTTTTGTGTTCGTGGATAGCTCACACGGTAGAGCCACGCTCTCACCTGCCAGGCGGAGTTGCCGTACCAATAAGGTCGCAGGTTCAAACCCCACCACCGCCGCGAAAAATTTATATTCTCTATTGTCTTCTGGCACTTTTCTATTCACTTCATATCTTGTTGTTACCAACATAAGTGCCTGCTCCACTCACTTTTCTGAATTAAAAATTCACCATATACACCGGAGCATACTCAATGTCTCAATCGTTTCTATGTTATATGTTTGTGTTGAGAATATTGGCTATTAAGCTTAACTGCTGTCAAAATTATTCGCGATGGTGGTGTACGAACGAATCGGCGGTCTCAAGAAGTGGGTGAGAGAGGGATCTAGTAATGACTTTGGGTTTGAAACGAATATTTTTGTGTTCGTGGATAGCTCACACGGTAGAGCCACGCTCTCACCTGCCAGGCGGAGTTGTCGTACCAATAAGGTCGCAGGTTCAAACCCCACCACCGCCGCGAAAAATTTTATATTCTCTTTTGTCTTCTGGCACTTTTCTATTCACTTCATATCTTGTTGTTACCAACATAAGTGCCTGCTCCACTCACTTTTCTGAATTAAAAATTCACCCCATACACCGGAGCATACTCAATGTCTCAATCGTTTCTATGTTATATGTTTGTGTTGAGAATATTGGCTATTAAGCTTAACTGCTGGTCAAAATTATTCGCGATGGTGGTGTACGAACGAATCGGCGGTCTCAAGAAGTGGGTGAGAGAGGGATCTAGTAATGACTTTGGGTTTTGAAACGAATATTTTTGTGTTCGTGGATAGCTCACACGGTAGAGCCACGCTCTCACCTGCCAGGCGGAGTTGTCGTACCAATAAGGTCGCAGGTTCAAACCCCACCACCGCCGCGAAAAATTTTATATTCTCTATTGTCTTCTGGCACTTTTCTATTCACTTCATATCTTGTTGTTACCAACATAAGTGCCTGCTCCACTCACTTTTCTGAATTAAAAATTCACCCCATACACCGGAGCATACTCAATGTCTCAATCGTTTCTATGTTATATGTTTGTGTTGAGAATATTGGCTATTAAGCTTAACTGCTGGTCAAAATTATTCGCGATGGTGGTGTACGAACGAATCGGCGGTCTCAAGAAGTGGGTGAGAGAGGGATCTAGTAATGACTTTGGGTTTGAAACGAATATTTTTGTGTTCGTGGATAGCTCACACGGTAGAGCCACGCTCTCACCTGCCAGGCGGAGTTGTCGTACCAATAAGGTCGCAGGTTCAAACCGCACCACCGCCGCGAAAAATTTTATATTCTCTATTGTCTTCTGGCACTTTTCTATTCACTTCATATCTTGTTGTTACCAACATAAGTGCCTGCTCCACTCACTTTTCTGAATTAAAAATTCACCCCATACACCGGAGCATACTCAATGTCTCAATGTTCTAATTTATATTTGTGTGAGATTGATTGTACCATTGTAGCTTACCATCATCTGGTCAACTTCATTCGCGATAAACATGTGTAAGAGAATACGAATTGGCGGATCTCAGATCAGAAGATGGTTGAGGGGGCATTGAAATTGACTTTGAATTTGAAACGAAAAATTTTGGATCGTGAATTAGCTGCACATACTGTAGACCACGGTCTTTACCAAGTGCCATACCGAGAATATTGATCGATACAATAATGGCTTCGCCAAGTTGAAAACACCACCAGTCACGCCGCTGAAAAACATCTTTATTAATCGCTTATTGACCTATCCTGGTTGGCAAATTTTGTATATTTCATTATATTTTTTTTTTCCCAATCATAAAGTGCCTGTTTTTACACAATACTTTCTATGTAATTATATATATATATACAATATTTTTTATTTTCATTATATTATAAGTTCTTTACCTATTGACTTGCTTTATATATTATTATATTACCCCCTTTGTGGGCATACATACCTCGTCCAAATAGCACGTCATAATATTTAATTCAATATTGCAATTAAAAACTCATTGTGTGATATGACGACCCAATGTATATTGTTAATCATTAAAAATATTATTTACTTTGTTTATCTCCCACGTTTTTATTTTTTGACAAATGTTTCTGAGAATGCTTTGTTCGCCGAAAGTCTATTGTATCGGTGATAGTTAGATTAACGGAAACGGGACATTAATAAAGAAAGCAGTTTTTATAGAGTGTGTGTGGGGGGGGGGGGGGTAATGGCACTACTTTCAGCTCATCATTGGAATAAACTCGTGGCAGAGAACTTAACCACGCCCCTTGTCTTGTAACCCCCCCCCCCTTCTCTCTCTCTCTCTCTCTCTCTCTCTCTCTCTCTCTCTCTCTCTCTCTCTCTCTCTCTCTCTCTCTCTCTCTCTCTCTCTCTCTCTCTCTCTACCTCCCCACCTACCCCAAGTAAGTACAAGCAATTATCATTCATCAAACAATGGCAGTGATTGCTTACCCTCCAGAAAACAGTCGGGATTGAGATAATCTAGTGAGATCTAAATACCTTAATGTATAGCAATAAATTGACGAAATTTGCGACAAAGCCATTAAATCTCTTCTTATTCCGAGAGGCGATATTCTCTTTGACGCAAAATTCTTCTTTATAATGTAACGCCTGATTCGTTCTTTTGGTATAAGGTAAGATATCGGTGATATAGAATTAGAATTGGATGAACAGAGCATTAATAAAGAAAGTAATTTTTATAGAGCGGGGGGGGGGTGGCGTTTGGCACTATTTTCAGCTCACCGTGGTAGAAAGAACATAATCATGCCCATTGTCTTGTTGTACTAAAGAGCTTGGTGTTATCAGCACAAAATAACCAAATTAGTCGACGTCCATAAACGCCCACCCCGAATCTTGCTAGTCAGCGACAAGAAAACGTTCATAAAATTCGATTTTTATTTTAGCCACTTGCTTCGCTTAGGCTTAAGATTAGGACGTCACTTACAAGAATTACATTTAGTCCGCTTACATAAAAATGGACTCAGATTTAAAAAAAAAAATTTAAAATAACGCCATTCCAAGACAAAGACAGAAGCAACCAAGAAAAGGAAAACAGTTGAAGAGATGCTTTTAAAAGCTGCTAGGTCGCATCAAAAATGATAAAATATACTATCGTTGATCACACCGAGACAGAAAATAAGTTAAGATTCTCAAGCAATCTATTGAACATCTTAGAATTACCAGAGAAAATTAAACGTTTCAACACAGTCAAGGTAGTGTTCTATGATGCAAAAAAGACACTATTTTATTTCCACTTCCAGTCACTAAATAAATGACAACAAATTTCAATTTCCTCTGAATGATGAAAATACGGCTGGGCAGGTTTTGAAAATCACCTCATTGACTATAAGAGGGATAGAAGATGGTAGAAGATATTATGCCAATCAAGAGTGACCTCTCCACCCACCATGGAAGGTCAAAAGTCACCACCCCAAATTTATATGTTTCATCTATGCCTCAGGAGTGAAAATCATTTAACGTTATTTTTCGTGATTTTCCAAGTGTCTGATCGAAGCCCGCGTGAACTTTCAGCCTGACACAAGGTTTTGTCTTTTGACGTCATTTATCGATTAGTGCATCGTTTAGTGAGTTGTCGTTAGTGGCGCTCAAGGAAACTAAATGATCCCATAGGTTGAACTATTTGAATACAACTCACGATTTGTTTTCTTTTGGTGCCATAGACTGAACGGTAGCCTTCTTAAACTATACTCATAGTCTTACACTGACCACAAAAAAAAAAAGTCAAAAGACTGGATGAGACTTTTAGGTGATCTCAAACTTTAGGAGATGGGAGAATAGAAGACATAAGTACCCACCCCCCCCCCCCCCTCACCCGTCCCCCCTGCCCTATATATGGGAAGTCAGGGACCCCACCCAGTTAGACAAAGGGGAATAGTTCAAATAGGAAATAGATGTAGATTACAAAGTTTGAGATCACCTAAAAGTCTCATCCAGTCTTTTGACTATTTTTTTGTGGTCAGTGTTAGACTATGAGTATAGTTTAAGAAGGCTACCGTTCAGTCTGATCCATACAGACGCAAACACAGATCCCCACAAAGCGGAATACACTCAACTGTTTACAAACCAATATATATATATATATATATATATATATATATATATATATATATATATATATATATATATATATATATAAAGTTATAACCATAAAAAATGTAACAGTACGTAACAAAGAGATGATTTACAAGGAAAAAATATCATCTCCCAAAACGATAACTATACATTGGACTTTCCCTCCGGTCAAAGGCTTCAACAAGGGAAAGGACAAAACCAAGTTATAGTTATATCATTCCAAGACAAAGACAAAAAGCTAGTTAGAAAACAAATATAGGAGTAAAGAAGACAGATAAAGACAACACCACCACCAACAACAAAAATAATGTAAAAATAACACACTTGCTGAAACGTGTCAAGTATTTATTGAATGATTTACTCCATAACAATTATTCGTGTAGCTTCAATTACTGATTAAATGTCAAGGAAAGGCAGTCAATAATAATCATATTTAAGTTGTTTGTTGTTTTGCTTTTAATGGTTTCACGGCGCCTGCGACACATTTAGGTCATATCAGCGCCAGTTAAAAGAAGAAAATGGAAAAGTCCAAATATTCTAGATTTTCAATCAGAGCACCCAAGAAAAGTAAGACAAGGGGGAATTGGTTCAAATATGGAACAGATGTAGATTCTAAAAGCATACCATCAATGTACTAAGTTTGAGATCACCTTAAATTCTCATCCAGACACAAGCACAGGATCCCTCTAAGAGGAACACACTCAAAATTTTACAGAACACATAACTAACAATACACAAGAGAGAGGGGTGATTAACAAGGGGAAAAAATATCACCTCCCAAAACTATAACTATATATTTGACTGTTTTCCTTCCCAGTCAAGGACTCCCGCCAGGGCTGGGACAAAGCTAAGTAATCCCATTCCAAGACAAAGACAGAAAGCAAGTTGGAAAAAAGTTGGAGAATAGAAGACATAAAAGTACCCCACTATGGGAAGTCAGGAACCCCACCCAGTTAGACAAAGGCGAATAGTTCAAATAGGAAACAGCAAGATATGAAGTGAGTAGAAAAGTGCCAGAAGACAATAGAGAATAAAAAATTTTTTCGCGGCGGTGGTGGGGTTTGAACCTGCGACCTTATTGGTACGACAACTCCGCCTGGCAGGTGAGAGCGTGGCTCTACCGTGTGAGCTATCCACGAACACAAAAATATTCGTTTCAAACCCAAAGTCATTTCTAGATCCCTCTCTCACCCACTTCTTGAGATCGCCGATTCGTTCACCACCATCGCGAAGTAATTTTGACCAGCAGTTAAGCTTAATAGCCAATATTCTCATCACAAACATATAACATAGAAACGATTGAGACATTGAGTATGCATCACCTCCCAAAACAAATACTATACACTTGATTGTTTCCCTCTCAGCCAAGGACCCCGGAAAGGGCCCGGACAGAACCAAGTAATCCCATTCCAACACAAAGACAGAAAGCAACTCAGAAAACAGATATAGGAGATAGAAAACACAGCAAGTGACCTCCCTGCCCACTATGGGAGGACAAAAGGCCCAACTCAGCCATATCAGATTAAGTGAGATAATTTATAAGAAAATGAGATATAATCTCACAATGAACAATACACAAGCGGCTGCCATACATCACAACAAAATGGACTCCAGAGAGAAAGCATAGGAAAGATTCCATATAGATGACAGAAAGGGCCATCCAGTAGCCCCTTCCATCATTTATTATCTAATTTATTGCATGAAAAATGGAATTTACTGCAGTGCGATAAACAGATTATTTCAAACCGAAAACTTTGCAAGGCACTTTATTTGTGTTTTACAATGGACAATACAACATGACATAAGAATGAGAATACATTAGTATGCAGACCTGCCTACTATTACAAAAAATTCGTAGAATTACGAAATTTTTCCTCGAATTTCAGACCTTCATGAGCATCTCTAATTAATAATAGCATACAATAGTCTGATGTCACGTCCGCCCAGCAACCAGCATTTTGGTTCTAAACAAAGAAAATCGGTACTTTTCATTCTTCATGCTAGCTAGAACTTTTTCACATGTCATGAGATCAGAATGTATAAAATTCAAAACATGATCAGATTTATAATGTTTTTCTCCTCTGAATACACTTTTATGCTCGTCGGAGAAGTATTTCAAAATGGCGTCTGCCATTGTTCCGATAGTTTAGAACCAGTTACTAAGTTTCTATGCGTCAATACGAGGGAAGTGACGTCACGACTGTTGAAACTTATTCATTAAAGCCCATTGATAATAAAGATCGATGCCAGAGTGCACAATTTTAAGGCTTTGGAGTGTTTTTTTTTCCCAAAAAAATTGTAGATCTTTTATGTAAACTAAAGTGACTTCTATTCTTAGATCCTAAAACTACGATTTTTTACATTTTTCAAGTAGACAGGTCTGAGTATGTGACCAACAATCTCAAAACAGTATTATGTCGGCGTATGTTTTGTTTTTGTTTTCAATGGTTTTAGTTTTAAGGCGCTTGCAACACATTTAGGTCATATCAGCGCCAGTAAAAAGAAACTGGGAATTTAAAAAAATAATCTAGATTTACATTTATAAGCACACGAGAAAAAAGAAAGACAACGGGGAATGGTTTAAATAGAATAGATTCCAAGAGCATTCTATCATTTTCATAGTTTGAGACCACCTAAAAGACAAGTTCATTCACAAGCACGTGATCCCACTAAGAGGATTTGAATACACTCAAATGCTTACATTATACATTCAAAACAACAAATATAACAATACATAACAGAGAGATAATTTACAAGGGAAAAAAATATCACATTACATTTGACCGTTTCACTCTCAGTCAAGGAGTCCGGCAAGGGCCAAGACAAAACCAAGTCATCCCATAACAAGACAAATTTCAGACAGCAAACTCAGAAAACAGATATAGAGGAATAGAAGACACAGTAAGTGACCTACTGTCCACCATGGGAGGCCAAAGGACCTCACCCAGATGTCAGAGTAAACTCTAGAACAGTCAATTGACTTCAAATTTAAAATTACAACCACGTGAATGTGATGAGAGAGAACAGGTCTGAAAACAATGTATTGATGGGAGGAGAGATTGGACAGAGTGAGTTAAGTTCTTGTGGCTATATGTAAATAATAATTTGTAAGCAGTGTTCATTTCAATGCATAAATGTATTATTGTCGCTGTAATTGACGTGAACATATTTGCAGGCCTGATAGCCGGACGCAATTATGGGCTCGTTTTAACATTGTTGTTATGGACAATATTTTGCGTTGGTTGGAGAGTGTTTCCATTACAACAAAGAGACCATAGCAGTTTGGGTTATTAGACCATCAAAATAAATGCACGCTGACTTTAACCTATGTAGGATATATGTGTGTATTTTGATTTAGTATCTTTTATTGTAATGACTATATTATAATACTATTCACATATTTAGATGCTAATTATATTTGTTCGAGCAACACAAATCATTGAAATTTCCATATTGCAGATATATCATTATCACAACAATTTAGCTGTTTACAGGTCACAAAATGACACTAATTTTTAAAAGAAATAAAACAAATTATTATCACTCAAGTTCCTGATTTGGACTTAAAATTCAATTCAATTTTCTGACTCTTGTTTGTGCATCATAATACCATTTTGAGACTGCTTGTCACTCATATCGTTTACGGGATTTGTTCATAAATAACGGGCAATAAAGTACAAGTCAATCTAAACAAAATAAATTGCATAATACCATTTAGTAGTAGTTGTATGGGGCCATCAAACAGATGAAAGAAAACAAAATGATTGAGTTATTAGGAAACAATTTAGACCAAAAAAAAAAAAACTTTTTAGAAAAATGATGACATTTTGAAATAGTGTTTGACGAAATGCTTATCATAAAATAATTTCCAATCGAGGACATTTATAACGAATGTTGAATTCAATGAAAGTCATATTGAAGGTAATTCCATGCAGTTTGTGGTTATCCCTGATTATATCTGTTTGTTTTTAAGGGTTTTACGGCGCTTGCGACACACTTAGGTCATATCAGCATCAGTAAAAAGGAAGAAAATGGGATAGTATAAAACTTCTAGAATTACAATTAAATCACCCTCGAAAAAGTAAGACAAAGGGGAATGGTACAAATAGGGAATAGGTGTAGATTCCAAGAGCATACTATCATTGTGCATATTTTGATATCACCCAAAAGACTCATCCAGACAGATGTAACATCTCTTGCTTATTTTAAAATATCATTTGATGTACATGTGTGTGTTTGTGTGTGTGTGTGTGTGTGTGTAAATGTGCAAGTGAGAGTGTGTGTGTGAGTAAATAAGAATGCAATATGTGTAAGCAGGTGTCTTTAAGAGAGTACAGAATATTTCACTATACTTTATAAGCTTTGTGCAATTGATCTATATAAGGCGCTTTGAGGCCCTGTCATAAAGCACTATTAATATGTCCTACTTCATCTCATCACCATCATCATTATTATATAATGTTATCACTATTACTGTTATTATTATTATTATTATTATTATTATTATTATTATTATTATTATTATTATTATATTATTATTATAATTATTATTACTATATTATTATTATTATATTATCATCATCATTATTATTATCATTATCAGTTTATCATTATTATCATTGTTATTATTATTATTATATTATTATTTATTATTATTATTATTATTATTATTATTATTATTATTATTATTATTATTATTATTATTATTATATCATCATCATCATCATTATCATTATTATTGTTGTTATTATTATTATTTTATTCATTTATTTATTTATTTAAAATATTAATTCCAGTTTTTAGAACCAATAGGTATTTAATAGATCACTTTTCTTTCCTTGACAATATAAAATGAGAATATGATGTATGAAATGGGAAAACCAAATTCCTTTTTACGATGATTAGCTCAAACTACGAGTATATTACCTAGTGAATTAAGTCTAGAGTTAAAATGTAACTGAAAATTTGCCAAATTAAAAAAAGTAAAAACAAAATTAACCGCAATGTTTTTTCTTGTTAAAAGCCATGCAATGCTAGACTAAATATTGCCAATGACATCAGTACAATTTAAGCAAACTGTCAACCTGGTCTACTCAAATGTTTTGTTTTTTTGGGGTTTTTTAAGAGTTTTACGGCGCTTGCAACAGATTTAGGTTATATCAGCGCCAGTAAAAAGGAAGAAAATGGGATAGTAATTAAAGCACCCAAGAAAAAGTAAGACAAAGGAGATTTGAGAACAAATAGGGATCAGATGTAGATTCCAAGAGCACACCACCAATGTACTTAGTTTGAGATCACCTAAAAGTCCCATCCGGACACAAGCACAAAATCCAACAAAGAGGAATACACTCAAATGCCTACATTATACATTCAAAATAAATATAATAATACATAACAGAGAGATGATTTACAAGGAAAAATATCATCTCCCAAAACAATAACTATGCATTTGACTGTTTCCCTCCCAGCCAGGACTCCGGCCAGGCCCAGGACAAAACCAAGTTATCTCATTCCAAGACAAAGACAGAAAGCATGTTGGAAAACAGATATAAGGGGATAGAAGACACAGTATGGACCCCACTGCCCGCTATGGGAGGTCAGGATCCCCACCCAGCTACTCAAATGGAACACACAAATAAAAAGGCCTGTTTCAAAAAACTATAAGGGAATGAACGTATTGCTATATGAAATAGTATCGGTACAGTAGAACAAAATAAAACAATGACAGGAGCATTCATCAAAACACTTGATGTTGCTGTAAAAGGGAGGAAGAAAAAGAACATGAAAAAAGATATAGACAAATCTTGAATTTAAGTCAAAGAGATCTGAGCGGATAAGGGAAGAAATGTTTCTTTGCTTAATATTTTGAATTCAGTAAATCAAACGTTAACTACAATATTATAATATAAACTCATAAACTATTTGGAATGATGTAGTGATAACAGATAAATTAAATGTGCATAAAAAACAATGAGATACATTCTAAAAGCTATCTATGAAACCTAATCATTATAAAAATCAAAAAGAAACAAATATATGCTATTACTAGAAACATGTTGAAAAATTAACAGAGGCATTACGTAACAAAAAGTATCTCAAAATAAAGCTATCAATAACATCAAGAGCGAATAGCTCTATATGCCATATTTCATAAATAATGCATGAACAACATATTATGGATTACACAACCTACAGATAACATGAATAGTACATGGAATTTTTAACACATAACACATGAATAACACATTAATAGATGCAACATGAAAAATGCTATGGATTTTATAGCAGATAGCACATGAATAACACATTATAGATTACATAACACACAACATACTTTTATAGGCTCCATCTTAGCGATCGGTCTTTGAGTGGTCAAGCAAAAGCTTCTTCTTAAAAAAGAAAATTATTCAGCCTGAACACCAACAATGGCTGTCACATTCAACGATTCTCTCCGTCCTCGAATACAAATACTCAGAATTGAATCGACTTTGAGTAACATTCAGATTCAGAAGAAAAAAAATTGCCACATATAAATTGTTCCCTTAGAAATCAAAATGGAGACTGCTGTACAAAAACAAAATTTAGTATGAATATAGAACTTTCTAAAATACTCATCACTTGACAATGAATACATTTAATGCATATTATGTATTCAATGTGTCAATTGTCACACACAATCATTTCTTCCAACTGCAATTCACTTCTGGAATAAGAGCATGACGTCCATCGTTTTAAAGAGCTAATATAACAAAATTGGACCAATCATTTGGACACAAATTGATCTACTTTTGTGAAATCCCTATTGTTAAATCTGCGTATACTATTAAAGGTGGCTTGCAATTCAAAGGAAAAAGAATTAGGAAAGAAGAAGAAGAAGAAGAAGAAGAAGAAGAAGAAGAAGAAAGAAGAAGAAGAAGAAGAAGAAGAAGAAGAAGAAGAAGAAGAAGAAAGAAGAAGAAGAAGAAGAAGAAGAAGAAGAAGAAGAAGAAGAAGAGGGAGGAGGAGGAAGGAGGAAGAGAGAGAGAAGAAGAAGAAGAAGAAGAAGAAGAAGAAGAAGAAGAAGAAGAAGAAGAAGAAGAAGAAAGAAGAAGAAGAAGAAGAAGAAGAAGAAGAAGAAGAAGAAAGAAGAAGAAGAAGAGAGAGGAGGAGGAGGGAGAGGAGGAGGAGGGAAGAAGAAGAAGAAGAAGAAAAAAAGAAGATTGTTTGTTTGTTTGTTTTTAAGGTTTTACGGCGCTTGCAACACATTTAGGTCATATCAGCGCCAGTAAAAAGGAAGAAAACGGGACAGTAAAAAGTTCTAGAATTACAATTAAAGCACAAAAGAAAAGGTAAGACAAAGGGGAATTGGTTCAAATAGGGAACAGATGTAGATTCCAAGAGCACACCGTCAAAGTACTTAGTTTGAGATCACCTAAAAGTCTCATCCATACACAAGCACAGGTCCCAACTAAGAGGAATACACTCAAATGTTTACCAATCATATAATATAATATAATATGTAAACTAAACATAATACAATGCATAACAGAGAGATGATTTACAAGGAAAAAAATATCATCTCCCAAAACTATAACTATACATTCGACTGTTTCCCTCCCAGCCAAGGAACTCCGGCAAGAATCAGGACAAAACTAAGTAATCTCATTCCAAGACAATGACAGGAAACAATTGGAAAACGAGTATGGGGGGATAGAAGACACAGCATGTACCTCCCTGCCCACTATGGGAGGAAGAAGAAGAAGAAGAAGAAGAAGAAGAAGAAGAAGAAGAAGAAGAAGAAGAAGAAGAAGAAGAAGAAGAAGAAGAAGAAGAAGAGGGAGGAGGAGGAGGAGGTGAAGGAGGAGGAAGAAGAAGAAGAAGAAGAAGAAGAAGAAGAAGAAGAAGAAGAAGAAGAAGAAGAAGAAGAAGAAGAAGAAGAAGAAGAAGAAGAAGAAGAAGAAGAAGAAGAAGAAGAAGAAGAAGAGGGAGGAGGAGGAGGAGGCGAAGGAGGAGGAAGAAGAAGAAGAAGAAGAAGAAAAAGAAGATTGTTTGTTTGTTTGTTTTTAAGGGTTTTACGGCGCTTGCAACACATTTAGGTCATATCAGCGCCAGTAAAAAGGAAGAAAACGGGACAGTAAAAAGTTCTAGAATTACAATTAAAGCACAAAAGAAAAGGTAAGACAAAGGGGAATTGGTTCAAATAGGGAACAGATGTAGATTCCAAGAGCACACCGTCAAAGTACTTAGTTTGAGATCACCTAAAAGTCTCATCCATACACAAGCACAGGTCCCAACTAAGAGGAATACACTCAAATGTTTACCAATCATATAATATAATATAATATGTAAACTAAACATAATACAATGCATAACAGAGAGATGATTTACAAGGAAAAAAATATCATCTCCCAAAACTATAACTATACATTCGACTGTTTCCCTCCCAGCCAAGGAACTCCGGCAAGAATCAGGACAAAACTAAGTAATCTCATTCCAAGACAATGAAGGAAACAATTGGAAAAAGGGTATGGGGGGATAGAAGACACAGAATGTACCTCCCTGCCCACTATGGGAGGAAGAAGAAGAAGAAAAGAAGAAGAAGAAGAAGAAGAAGAAGAAGAAGAAGAAGAAGAAGAAGAAGAAGAAGAAGAAGAAGAAGAAGAAGAAGAAGAAGAAGAAGAAGAAGAAGAAGAAGAGGGAGAAGAAGAAGAAGAAGAAGAAGAAGATACAACTGTAATCAAATGTGAAATTGCATCTGTAAAGTTGGTGAAGCAATGAGATGAAAACCATGAAGAATGAAATCAATGTATGATGGGAAAATTATTTCTTTTAAAAATAATAATACAAATGATCGTTGACCAACAAACGGATCAAATATTTTGATCTAATATATACATATTATTTCTTTTAATTGCTGTATGAAATAATTTTGATTCATTTGTTCCTTATGTTTCTAAAGCCGACAATAATCACAACAATAATACTTTTCAAAATCTGTAATAATGCTATTAAAAATAATGTCAACTTGAACAAAAATCAACCACGATGAAGAAACAGTAAAATGAATTAACAGGGATGTGTACTACAGTATTTTTCTGTCCCAATGGAAAACTGAGATATTGAAACAAAAACAATTTCTTTTTTAAAGGTAAATTGTCTCATAATTTTGCATAACTTTTTTCAGTCTCGTGTATTTGAGATTTCTGGGCTATATTGCACTATCTAAAAGGAATTTTAAAAATACTGTATTCTCTACAACAGATGCAGTGAGTATGAGTAAATATAAAAGGCAGAACATGGCAAATAAAAAAAGTGTTATTTGAAGTCTCAGGTTTATGAATTTTAACAAGCTGTTGTCATTTTAATTGATGGAAATGTGACTCATCACATCAAAACAGTATTATGTCCAGATCTCGGTACACATATTAGCAGGTCTGATAACCGAATGCAATTATGGACTTTATTTAACATTGTTGAAATGAAAAAACTTTACATTGCTTTATTGAGAGTAATTTTTTATGTTTCGACAATGAGACCACAACAATTTGGAATATAAGACTTGCAAATCAGTACACGTCGGTTGGGATGATTTGCATCAATCAATAGTAAGACAAAATAGAAGACTTTGGTTGACTTTTTGTGTTATACTGAGGACAATGAATTTAATTTCTGAAACTGACAAAAACTACAATTTCACATTTTAGTCATCTCACCATTAAAACCCCCTTTTCCGTATCTGGTTTACCCTGACATAATACACATTTCAGGGGATGGGTCACATAGGAGGCAAAAAAAGTATCGGTTCAGATGTAACACATAATGATGGAACTTTTTTTTTAAATGATGGGGATATTTTTACAAAAAAAACAGGAGAAAATTTTTTTATAATTACTCCCATGAAATCCGTCATGACAGACACTATCCTGTGATATAATATAATACTTGAAATTATCACAAACAAAAATAAATATCTTCCACAGTGTCAAGCCAGTATTGTGTCGAGGTGAACCATGGGAGGAAAATTGTGTCAAAGTGGCCAGAACTAAGAAATTTTTTTAAAGTTTTTTGTGTTTATAAACAAGACAAATCTGACTATCCTCTTTACAAATATAGTCAAAGTGAATAATAATATTATGCTAAAAGCTGTGGACTGTAAAAGGTACTGAACAAGTGTGGAATCCTGATAAAGTCAACACTGAAGCAAGGTTGATTTTACCCACTATCAACAGAACACACTTAGAAAATTTGGAACCAACAAGAAGTGTTGACTTTAATAGGGTTGACTTAAAGCAGATTTATCCAATGTAACAGCTTTTTTAAAAAAGAACAAAATACAAATCACAGACATTTTCATGCTCAAAATCTTTCTTCAGCCAATAACAAAAATAGTTGAAATGTTAATACATCACATGAAATCCAGAAAGACAAGAAAAAAGTTTTCTTACTTCCAATTCCGTGTTTAGTATTTTGTTATTTATTTCAAGCTGTTACATTCATTATTGCATATTACTGTCCACAATAGAAACATTCATTTCAACTCAAACCTTAAGCTTCAAATTCAATTTCAAACATTAGGTTCACCCCGACATTATACAGTTTTGAGACAATTGGTTACAAATCAACTCCTTCTACATTGAACACAAAATAGCTACAACAAAACATTGAATAATCCTTATCAATATTATCGACATCATTTATTTACAAATCATAGACTATAAAATCAAGACTGTATTGTTTTTTTAACAATTGCCATGATGTGCCCATCCTCAAATGATTACCTGTGGAGACAAAAAAAAATTAATTAAATCAATATAAAAAATGCAATAAGTGAATGTTAAATCAGAAGCAATCTTATCATCTATATTCAAATGTATTATATAAAAATATACAATAGGTCAACTCAAAATTTTGAAAAAGGAGGATTGTTACGCACAGAGCTGACTCAGCAGTTGTTATAACATATGGATTTTTCTCTTGCATTACTGCCTCGCCTTATCATAACTGACCAATGTTGATAAAGTTCAGAAAGAAAACACACTGGACTGGTGAGAGAATACAATGCAATCAATGCAATGATTGATCCACAAAGAAAAGAAGTGCATACAGAAGGAAACCAATTTGTGCGTTCCGATCAATGTTTCTCTCAAAATTTCACAGCCTACTTTTCCTGCAAACGAAATTCCGCTGACCAAAGTTTTCCGCTATAGTGTCAGTGAGTCACCAGACATCACAAAAGTGGAGGCAAAGCAGAGGAAATGGCAATAGCAGAACATAAATAGCGGAGAAAACAGGGATAGCAGATTTCCGCTATATAACAAAAAATTGATACCTATGATATACACATTTTATACAATTTCATTTTGGGCTAAGGTCATGGTAAAATATTTGATTCGCAATAGATCATAGCTTTGTGATAAAGTCCTCCTCAAACAAACTTTATATCACGCTAATCCCTAATTTATAGGATTGGGTACATTATGATTTTTTACTTGCCCATGATTAAGGATGAAAAGGGTGATTCCTGTAGACAACATATGTTTGATGGATGCCGTGTACTATTCTTATTTGTAACCATATCCACCTAATGAGCTAAAGCTCTTTACAATGAAAATAAAAGGGAGCAACTCACATCAATTCCAAATTCCAAAATCCCAAGAAGAATTTTCACCCACAAAGGCTGGTCTTGCTCTACATGGGCATTGGACTTCTTGAATTCTGACTTGCTTTGTTGATTTTCCTTCTCACTTGACTTGCCCTTTTCATCAAAGTAGTGTCTGAAAAATAATCAAAGAATAACAAGGATGATGGCATGACAATGCTGATGATGATGATAATAATAATAAGAAGACAACGAATAAGAAGAAGAAGAAGAAGAAGAAGAAGAAGAAGAAGAAGAAGAAGAAGAAGAAGAAGAAGAAGAAGAAGAAGAAGAAGAAGAAGAAGAAGAGAAGAAGAAGAAGAAGAAAGAAGAAGAGAAGAAGAAGAAGAAGAAGAAGAAGAAGAGAAGAAGAAGAAGAAGAAGAAGAAGAAGAAGAAGAAAGAAGAAGAAGAAGAAGAAGAAGAAAGAAGAAGAAGAAGAAGAAGAAGAAGAAGAAGAGAAGAAGAAGAAGAAGAAGAAGAAGAAGAAGAAGAAGAAGAAGAAGAAGAAGAAGAAATAAAATAATAATAATAAATAATATAATAATAATAATAATAAATAATAATAATAATAATAATAATAATAATAATAATAAATGATGATAGATAGATAGTATTCATTTAGTGTTTTACTTTATAATAACAGGCAGTGTCCATTTCATTTTGGAGTTTGAAGACAATAATCCACACCGCACAATATTAATTTTATGCCTTCTCATAATGTGAAAATGTGAGCAAAGAGCCTTTTAAAGAAAGGAAATCAAATTTGCGCCACCTTCAAGCAGGACTCAAAACTGGGTACTTTAAATATTTACTAATTAAACAAATGAATAAGATTCACTTTATTCATCTCCAAGTGGAAATTTGTTTTAAGGGTCTATTCCAAGGAGATATTAAAATAACCCAGACATCAGTCAAAAATTGCTCAAGACCACACAGCTCAGCAGGGCCCATACCGAACAAAGACCACAGGGTGTGTCCCATTGCCTTCCAACATTAAAGCTAGTTTGTAACTCATTGTCTCGAAATGGTATTATGTTGGGTGGTTTAGATAATGAAAATTGAATTTTTTTTTTTTTATCGCCATAGATATGGGACTTTGTTTAATTGTTAAAATTTGATTGAGGAAAAAGAAAATAATTTTTCAGAGGGACAAAAAATATAATGTTACAAGTCTGATCATTTTAACTTTAAATTCCTATTTTGGCATTTAGATTACTCGAATATGATACTTTTTCCCACTGATACAATGACATCACTCACTTCTCATATTTCGCCACTAAATCCTCGTAGGTTTCTTCTCTAGGCTTCTTGACAGAGTAAATGTTAAGCCTGAATTGAGAATGCAGATAGCTGGGGTGTCCATACATAGCAATGTAGACAGGTCTGGCCATTTCCTCTGATACCGATACTGTATCAAGACCACATGAGTCTGACTTCATTTCGTATTCGAAATAACTTGGATGTGGAGTCTGAACAAATGGAAGAGAATAATAGAGGAGATGAGGATCAAAAGGTACTTCATCACTCAGAAAAAACTGCACTTTTACGTCATTTATTTCGCAACTAAAAGAGGAAAATACCTGTCTTATTGGCCAATACCTTGAGTGTTTTGAAACTTCAGATTTTCTATAGTGATTCTAAGGTGTCCAATAGATTGCTTGAGTGTAAACTTATTTTCTATTTGGACGTGACTTAGAATCTTTTGATTCTGACCTCCTCAATAATTTCTTTAATTCTAAATTGAATCTGCAATCGACCAGACAAGCCACATAATCCTTCAAGAGCCACTGTGCCCGTGGATCTGGAGTTTACACCTGTTTCTATAGTATTAAACTGTTTCCCTTTTTGATAGAATGCTAAGCTATTGCTTAGTATTTTCCACTCTGGGTCTAGCTGGCTAGGCAGGGAGGCCTGAAAAAAATATATCGACTCTACTTAGATTGAACTCAGTCCCTTTGAGTGAGATAGGAATGGTCTACCAACTGAGCTATCAGTAGCTATCACA
The DNA here is from genome assembly GCF_034508935.2 of Berghia stephanieae. Lineage (NCBI taxonomy): Eukaryota > Metazoa > Mollusca > Gastropoda > Nudibranchia > Aeolidiidae > Berghia > Berghia stephanieae. The sequence continues at coordinate 129,494,971 of NC_088360.1, read as the reverse complement.
ACCAAAAAAAAAAACAAACAAAAAAAAAAGAGCAGAACTTACATAGATACCATAATTCTGCGCCATTTTTTAGTATGGAAAAGATTTCTGACTTCAAATCATACAATTTACTGGTATTATAACATCATTTGATGTTCGAAAAGAATGATCATTGAAGTAAACAGTTGGTGGGTAACTCTGCATCAGGTTGTTAACATCTATCAAGTCTAGTTGCGATGTCATGTATGATGGAGACCAGATCAGAAAGCTGTTATATGTTGAAACAAATGTTATACATCTATGTAAAACTAATGCATCTCTACATTTTTCATTTGAGACGGATCCTAATAATATACTATAAGATTTAATCATGTTTCCCTCTTTTTAAAAAAGCTGACACAAAAGCATGTTTCTAAATCAATGATATGCTGCTTGTATAAAATATAAATATATAAATAAAATATAGATGGAGAAATAAATTGTAATCAAGAGATAAATTTTAAAAAGAAACCTTGTGTCTCACCTTAGAGCTACCATAGATGTCCACATCCCCTTTAAGACTTATTACTTCTATTCTAAGATCACCATCACGAAGTAGCCGATAGTACGTGAAATTTTCTGCATCAATGTTGTCTTCCAATGATTGTATGATGCGCTCCTCAAAAGTTATTTGGTTAGCCAAACAGAAGTAAAAGCAAAGGCTAATAAACAGAAAAATGTCTCTAACTTGGTTGACAGCCATAACCTGAAGATTTGAAAAAAAAAATATATCATAGTAACATTTCGCATATTGATCACAAACTACAAAAAGCAAGAATTTTATCGACCATTTTCACTTAGAGAGCATTAACAGCTCATTGAATAAAATGGCTTGTGATCATGAATATTTGTAAGCAAAGGCGCAGAAACATGAAGTCAGTCAAGTCACCATTTTCACTCAATGTGACCAATCATCTCAAAACTGTAACATGTTGGGATGAGCCAGATACCCAAAAAATGATTTTATAGAAGAAATGACCAAAAAGTGAGATATTCGTTTTTATCTTTTTCAAAAACTGTCTATATTATAAACAAAACATTTAGAATTAAACCCAAGTTTCCTATTTTGGACTATAAAATAAACTTTTGGCATTTGACATAAACCCGCTTTGCAGCAGTGGGTCAAAAATGTAAGAGATTTTAATTTCTGGCGATGATCCTGTTTCCGTTGTTGTAGATGACAATAGTAGCCTAGCATAATTTGGAATTTCAACAAAGTCATAACAATTTTGAATATGGTGACAGTGACTACTTTGGTGTTTTGTTTTGTTTTTGCACTTTTGTATACAAATATTCATGACTATGACTATGACGAATGATTTTCACTCTTTTACCCATCAACAATATCATCTGGAATCGTAGTGTTTTTATGCACCTCCGCTGACGGTGTATCTTAACGGATGTTTTTATACACCTCCGTCACGCATGCGCATCCCACCCAATTTCATCAGCGATATTGGATTTCTGTATTTGGACACGGCGAAAGTTATATTGTGACATCTTTAGGATGTTTTTGTTAATAAATTTATATAATAATAATAATAATAATTTAAAAAATCGAAATATAAAACCAGAAAATAGAAGTTACATTGAAGGTAAAATATATTTTTAGAAAGACCTTATTAAATGTGTTGAACGGTCAGGTGGCTCCGTAGCGTAGTGGACAAGCTGTCAGACACTAACCTTGAAAGTACCGGGTTCGATTCCCATTGTAGACATTTTTAATTTTTTTTTTTTAATTTACTTTATTTTTGTTTACTTTTTTTTCTTTTTTTTTTTTAAATATTTTTTTCAAAAACTTTTTATCATGTTTTTAAAAAACTTCGATTTTTATTTTCTAAAATGACTTATGAATTTGTTTGAGATCAGTATTTGTGTGCCATGTTTCTTTTTACTTTTGATTTGTTAAATTATTGTTATTATTTTTTAATTTATTGTCATTGTATAAATGTACATCGGTAATCACTAAGCAGCGTGCTAAACTACAATCTAAAACTATTTAAACCAAATGGACGTATGCAGCAACATTTTCATTAATTTACCATCACCGCCAACGGAGAAGCATAAAAACGGTGCGTTTTTGTACACCTCCAATGGAGGTGCATAAAAACGCCACCATCTGGAATAGCCAGAATCATTGGTTTAATTAAAAGCATCAACTACACGAAAACAAAATTTCTGGAATCACTGCTCAACATCTCGGCCCAAGGCATTTTGCATACAATTCAGGCCATTTCACCCTGTCTGCTGGGCATTCATTAAATTGTTCTCTGTGTGTATGTGTGTTTTATTTGTTAATTGGAAATATTAATATTAAGCTAATAGAGAGGTGGGCCTTTGGCCTACCAATCTCCGCTGAACGTCCAACTCGCCTTGAGCATGCATTCACGTAAAATATAAAGATTTTTTTTTAAAACCTACCTCTGTTTCAAAAACTAGCATCTTTCAACTTTCTAAGAAACATTTTGATTTTTCAGAACTTAAGTTCGTTAAAAAATACCGGCCAATCTGACCCGTTGAGTCGAATGAAAACGAAATTTTGTTGTTTACACGGTTCAAAGGAAATGCTGTAAATAAGCTTTCATGGACTTCCTGTGTTGTTTTTACAGTGTCACGTGACCGTTTTGAGAAATTTGTCGTCTGCTACAAATAACTAGACCGGTAGGGGGTAGATATTTTCGTTGAAGCAGAGAAAAAGTGAGTATTATTTCTTGTACTTGTAGAGAGGCCTAGGGTCCACCAGCAGTCAAGTTGATTGAATGAAAGAAAAAAGGCCTTTTTTATCCGCCGCCACCACCACCTTGAAAGAGTGGAGGGGGGGGGGGTGCATGCCGACAAGAGGGAGACGTGTCGCTTGGTGACCTTGGTGACGTAGAGCATCTCAAGGATGCTGGCAGTTGCAGTTGCAGGTGTTCTTAACCCCTTGACAGCGAAGCTAATTTTTTGCTTTTAGATAATAGTTTGCTTTTATCTTTATTATTGTTAACGGGGAATACAGCGTTTCCACCAAGAGAGCAGTCATACTATCGCAACTCGGACTTCAATTGTCTATAATCGTTTTGCCGTTACTTGTCTTTTGATGATAGAAGATTTGGTGTTAGGTCAAAGATCGAATTTCGCCGCTAAAAGGTTGCATTGCTACTGGATTTGCTCTTCCCCCCCCCCCCCCCACCAACCACCTTTTTTTTTCTTCTTTTTTTTCACCTTAGTATTGTTGATTGCTATTTCCTTTTTTATGATTAGCAAGTGCCGTAGGAGTCTCACCGGATGCAGGAGTACTGCAATTAACCCTTTGCCAGTGACACTGATTTTTTTTGTTTTCAAATAATAGTCTTCATTTATATTATTTTTTAACGCAGAAAAAAAAAAAACGTTTCCACCATAAGAGCAGTAAGAATATTGATAAAAAGCGCTTTGAGCACATTGGGTGGATATTGCCCTCTATAAAAGCTCAAATTTTTAAATTGTAATTTGTTTTTTGTCTTTTGATGAAAACGGTAAGATTTTATTTTTGGTCCAAGTAAGATTGATATTCGCCTTTAAAAGGTTAAGTTGTTTTGTTTTTTCAGGTTTTTTTTGTTTTGTTTTTCAAATGCGGATACGCTGCTTCTTCCTTTCTTTTTTTTTTCCTCAACTGGCAAGCTATCGCTGTACTTACCCGCATGGCTTGCACACACAAAAGGATACATCTAGGTCACAAAACCTTACATCCAGGTCACAAAATCAGACAATTAGGCCACACATCAAGACATCTCTGGTTTGTTCCAAGATAGCAAAACAAACCAGACGTCTTGGAGTTCGAAAGAGCTTTCCATAAAATATTTGGTATTTGCAAGACCCCCTGAAACCAATTCCCTATACAGCTCTTGTGCACGGTTACTTATGACCTTGAGTTATTTCGTACCCACCCCCAAAATCCCACTTATTGTGTGTTATAGGCAGAACATAATAAATAGCTGGGCTGCCACATGCGTGACTAAATAGGCCAAAGAGAGAATCTATACTTTGGCATTAGACACCCATTACCTGATGTCTTGGTTTTTAATCCTAGCCTAGTGAGAGAGAGAAAACAAAACAATCATACATGTATCTGCAAACAGCAGAACGTTTTCATTTTACATTGAGATGGGAATAGAAGGGGAAGGGATAACACTATGACAAGAGAGAGAGAGAGAGAGAGAGAGAGAGAGAGAGAGAGAGAGAGAGAGAGAGAGAGAGAGAGAGAGAGAGAGGTGGGCGGGGGGATGGGGGAATAGTAAGCGGGAATGGGAAAAGATGAAAGAAACAATGGGTTGCCTGATGACGTAGATCAAAGAATTGTTACAGCGGTGTTCACGGTGCCTACTTTGTGAAATTTTAACCTTTTACAGTGACACTGATTTTTTTTCTCCAGATTGCTTATGCAGAATAAATCGTTTCCACCAAGAGAACAGTAGTAAGAGTATATTTCGACTCCGGCTTCAATTAAACTATAAATCGCAAATCTTGTCTTTTAATGATAACATTAAGACTAAGATCTGGAGTTTGGGGAGTGTAAGATGGAATCTCGCCATTAATGGTTAACATTGTTTTGATTTAAAAAAAACAAACTCACACACACACACACACACACACACACGAGCGTGCGCGGTCACGACAGCGAGGACCATCACTGACAGAATGTTGCAACGGTAAACCGGTTTACGTGTACATAGATCCTGAGGCTAGATGCCCCGTTACCGTGTACGTAGGCACTCCCAAAAAAAAAAAAAAAAGAAAGAAAGAGACACACACACACACACACACACACACACACGCACACACACACACAGTCTCGCATCCTCTACGAACTAATTTTGCGCACCAATTTTTACTGCACTTATATGCACCAAATTGCATACCGATCTAGGGACACTTTTTTCTGTATCTTTTTCTCAATAAACTTTTTAAAAAACCGTGGGCGGCACCTTGAAAACAGACACGATACCCACACGATTTCGCGAGGAATGAATCATGAAAAAAATTAGGATATAATTTCAAACATAACTTTTGAAATTCATCAAGGATTGTCCAGTACCGAATGTTTTTTGGTAGAAAACAAATGCATCTTCAAATCTAAACTGCTTTTGATGGTAAGCGGTAAGTTTTTTGTTTATTTTCCTGTCCAAACGAATGATTTGTCCTGGTATAGCGTATTGGTAACACCGGCTCACCTCTCTATATGTTTCATATTGGCAATTGCCTAGAAATAAACATTTTAATTGAATTGAATTGTGTTTACGTAGATCCTGATGCTAGGTGCCCGGTTACCGTGTACTTAGACATTCCGTCACACTGTTTATTGTTTTGAAATTGGCAAAATTAGCCTCGGACTCGGACCTTAACTGATACAGTGCAGGCCACTTTACTTTGCCTTGTTAATGACAATGGTGCTTGTGGAAGGCTGTGGGTGTTGTCGTTGTACAAGTAAAACATCAAACAACTTTACCTTACTAAATCATTAGATAACTGTAACTGAGAATCATCTATCTACGTGACTACGTGACGTCTAGGTCTAGAGTCTAGCTAACAGTACAGTATCAGTATCAGTGCCAGTAGTAATATTAATAATAAAGTAACAGTTGCTGAGAATTGAGTTGGCAACCATAAAAGTAAAGAAGTTCTCAAACACCATTCCTATATTAAATAAAATCTTGCAACATTTACCCAGGACAGTCTATAATCAAGTAAATAAACTTACCTCGGTCGAGATTTTCACTGAAACCGGGGTCAGACCCAAAAATAACCAAAATGACCAAAACAATTTTTTGGTGATAGCAGTCGCTTCCCCTTATTTCGGTAATAAAGTGTATCTTGATACCAATAGAGTAGCAAATATTAGTGGTGCAAACAAAAATGAATAAAACAGCTTCAAAAAGGAACAAAATACCAAACACGGAACGTTTCGGGCTCAAACCCTTCTTCGGCCAACAAAAGAAACCCAATAAAAACATAAATACATGACAAAATTCAGATCTACGACAGAGAAATTTGGTCGGTCCTCCAACTCCAAGATTTTTCTTGTTTTTTTGTTGTTGACTGAAGAAGGGTTTTGAGCCCGAAACGATTCGTTTATGGTATTTTGTTCTGTTTTAAATCTGTTATATTCTTTTGTAAATTGCTTTTTACATTCCAGAGCTTCTAGCAGTGTGGTATCATTTTAAATATTATTGGGGTTTTTTATGTACATATTAATCTGCCATTTAATCAGTTTGCATCTCATTTCCATGAAATTAGATTCAAATAAGTTATTTTGAACTTAAGTCTTTGAGGCTGGACCACAGAAGTCTGTGGGCTGGACACACAATCTTTATTTCATCATAAGGTTGTGGTTTAAAATCTTGTCTTATGAACTTTAAAGAACATTTGAGTCACATCAGACTGGAAAAGGGATTCTTTTGTGTGTGAAAATTATCATTGACTCGAGAACAGAATGGCCGATCTAGCAGAGAAAGTACTGCTGGCAATAGCAGATGCCGGTTCGGTTAATTCTCTGGAGTTATCTCAAAAATGGAAAGAAAATCATCAATCAGTTGTTGGTGCTGTAAAGAGCCTCCAGTCCCTGGGAAATGTAAGTGTTTACACTTCACAGTTTACTCACAAACCAACGTCAGATCACTTCTACTTCTACTGATTACTGTAGGCACTTGCAAGAATTTTTCAAAATAGTGATATCGGTATTAATTTAGCGTAGAAAAATAAAGGGGAGTGAAACATTTATTAAAGTGAAAAAATTATCGCTCTATCTCAACTAGTTAAAAAGTTATGACCTTTTATGTGGTGAAAAATCTCTATAGAAGCTTATAGGAAAATATGTGACCAAAACACAGCAACACAATGGATAATCAAGTATAATTCAGAAACGGCTTCAGATACAACTTTGAAATTTTTACATGTGGTAATTCAACATCTCTGTAATACATTGCAAACAGAAAAATAATTATCTATTTAGAGAGAAAGGTATAGTTTAGAGCTGAAACAGCTGAAATCAAGGAAAAATAGATCACGACATGCAAATGAATGACCTATTGGAATTATGGAAAAGTCGACAATTAAATATTTATTCACATGTAGATAGACCAAATACACCACTGAATCGGCGTCATTTAGTTATTCACTTTGAACTATTCAAAATGAAAATAGACCTCATAAAAGCAGAGATATGGACTGATAAATGTTTGAGGTGGTGTATTAATGTTTAAAATGATCGAAAATAGGTGATTTTAAAAACGTCCGCTCCCCCGTTCCCCTCAATTGGACAGACGTCCGTCAAAGGATGAAAAACGTCAAAATCAACAGTGAAAAATCAATCGGAAAAAAAAAGGAAGAGAATTGTAAATTATAAAATGAATGCATGGACATGAAAACGCCAATTAATTAAATAATTTCAAACAAAAATAACTTCCATAAATGGAATATATTGTAAGATATAAAGATGTAAAGTTTTGATGTGGATTGACGAAGTTATCTCTCAAACGCAGCAGACGACAGGAAGTGAATCAGTATAAGAAAATGGCAGCTTCTGTAAACAATCGAGGCCAATTACTGTTTTTTGGGGAGCTCTAACTTTTGAGTGCAAACATATTTTGCTCTGAAATTTTTAGAGAAGCTACTTTAATATGTATCTCAGAAGGACTTGTTTTTATTAAGAAGGACCATCTCTGGTTTAAAAGTTATAAGCGTTTAAACACATATACTCTCTTTACACAAAGATTTCTCCTCAAAATCATGATATAAAAAGATAATAATATTAGCATCATTGTATGTAGAATTTTATGCCCTTTCCAATGATATATAATACATGCCATTTCATTCCACTGAGAAAGAAGAATGAGCAATTTAAAATCACTCATAAATTTTTTTCCCTCAAAAACGGAAACAGAAATCCTCGCCTGTTTTCAACTCGCGAGAGCTACTTCTTGCAAGTGCCTGATTACTGAGATGCCACTGATGACTGATGCAATCCAAGTCAATCCAACACGGCTGGCTTTGCCGCTATTGACAGACATTAGACATGTCAATGTCTGTCAATAGCAATAGACTATTAATGCCAGTGTCTGTCAAAAAGGAAAGGCCAGGCATGCGCTGGAAGAGCGTCCATATAGTCACATACTTATACTAGGCACCACTTAGGGAAGACCCATGGCATGGTGATCATACCTGGATACCTGGATACCTCTGTATAGAGCTAGAGCTTTTAGACTTGGTGTAGTCTCCTTCGCTCCTCCTCATCTATTAATGATTGGACCAATTTTTATAATTGAACTTGTTTCCAAGGGTGTAGCTTATCTCCAACTCTGCTTTGAATTTATTCAAATTTTTTGCTGATACTGTGGTTTCTTGTAGTTTATTCCAGTTATTTACAATTCTAGATGAAAAAAAGTTCCTTCTTTCATTTGTTTTAAAACGTTCTTTTTTCAGTTTCTTGCTGTTTCCTCGTGTCTGAATGTTCTTGTTTGGTTTAAGGAATCCTGCCTCTACCCTGTCTATTCCCTTACTATCATAAATCAAAATCAAATGTTCTGGCCATCGTTATCATTGGTTATATTATATAATAATACTAAAACAATTATAATATCAAATATACATGGATATATGATACATAACTATAAAATTGAAATGATCGCTTATAATATATACTCCACCACTATTTCAATGTGCCTGTGCCACTGTTGTGCAATATTTTGACAGTTAAGACATTTCCATGAGGATGTATAGAATATCAATTACTATAGGTAATGTCCGCAACAGATGCTTTAAAAGACCAATTAAATTATATTAAATGTTTCAAATTATATCTAAGAAATATAAGATAGAATTAATGTTAAAAGAATTAATTTTAAAATGTAAAGGTTAAAACAAAAATAAGAGTCTAAATATGGATTACTTCCCTTGATCTGAGATTTTTGTCATTTGGCAGAATACCTGGAGGAAAACTAACCAAAAATCCCTGAAATTGTTCTGTGCTGCTTTCTAGTCCATAAAGAGAGTTTAATACGAATGCTATTTCAGCTACTTTTGATTGTTAATTTGGCTGCTTTTGCATGATACAGATAAAATCTGGAAAATCTAAAGCTATGGCAAAACTTTCAAAGATGTCTGCACGGCTGTATTTCAATTGCAAATCTAAATCGATAAAATTATTAGAAACAAGCCGGTTTTTGTTTGTTTTTTGGGGTTTTTTTTTTGGGGGGGGGTTGGTCTAAGATACATTTCTTTTTGCCATCGAATAAATGTCACTTTAACTCCAGGTGAGCAGGTAAGAAAATAACTATCAAAACGAGATCGGAGTGGGGATCAATATTACAATTTGCAATATTTTATAGAAAGCACTGAAAGAGGATGGAAAAGAAAATCTCGGTGGTTGGAGGGGGGGGGGGCATTTATCATTTGCAGCACTCTGTAGACAGACGCCTTTTTTTTTTTTAAGTAGCGGAGTCGGGATTTGAATGCACAGCGTCTATTGCGACATATCAATAACGCTTGATAGTCTGATATTTTTTTCAAAAGTAAATATTAATAATTCAATTTGATTGGGATAGATAGGCCTTAAAAATATTTAATATGATACCTTACTTTTGGATGTAGGATAAACGGTTCCAAAGTTATGGTGGTTTTAGACTTAGAGACTCAACCTCTAAGTAGACAGAGACTGGGAGTGAGTGAAGTGCCACTTTGTGCCAACTTTATGCACTATTTAGACCATTAAAAAATATAATTCTACCTTTAAAAGCTGTTTGAATTTAAAACTGCTTCTGCTTTCTCCAAAAAAAAAACATCCCTACCTTGATAATCCAGGATGAATTTCAAAAGTTACATTTGAATTTCTTATATAACTTTTTTATCTTCAACATATTATTCTTTCTCACTTCTGATCCAAACTAAATGCCAAAACAACAAAACGTTATTTTTTATTTTCATTGGTGTGCCTCTTCAGAACACACTTCATGCACAATGCTTTTTACTGATTATGACTACCTGCCCTTCTAATATGTGGCCTTTAGCAAGTCTCCTCGCCCTGGCTCACTTTGCGGGGCTGCGCCGCAGCTGATGCCTGGGTTATTCCAGTCTTCCCTTGAAATAGACCCTAAAGACAAATTTCCCCATGGGGATGAATAAAGGGAATTTTATTTTATCTTATTTATTATTAATCTGCAGTGCTGGGCAAATCTGTGCTTCTCAAGTAAACGGATTACAGTACATCATACTTTGCTTTGCGAAAAAAGTGATTAACTAGTTAGTTATCAGATTTGAAAGCCCACATTCCACAACCCTAAATTCAGTCAACTACAATCCAATAAACTACATTCCAGTTGTCTAATTCCACATTCCAATTAGAATAGTTTTGTTAATCATCTGAGGAAAAACTACCTATCTGGATAATAAGCTATATAATATGTTGAATAATTAGTTAAATAACTGCTCTACTGGTTGGTCAATTTAACAAGGTATCCAGTTCCTTGATCCAATTTGCATTCACACTATTTGATTGACCTCGTTTTGAAAAGATCATCAGTCTACTTATATATTTAATCTTTTTTATCGCACAGATTGTCACAGTTGAACAGCAGCAAGCCAAGCGATTGGAATTGACCGATGAAGGATTAACAGTTCTAAAAAATGGAAGTCATGAAGCTGTTGTATACAATGCCATTCCAGAAGATGGCCTATTGCAGTCTGAGCTCATGGTAAGGCAATGAATCTGAATGAATGATTATAAGATTTGAATGTGGTCAAGTTTATAGGGTTAGATTTCGGTGCAAGTTCATCTTTTGGGATGTTTATAAAGAGGCCATTTTCTGCACCTGGAAGAGTTGATCTATCAAAAACAGCAACCATTGTCACCAAATCTATAACAGATTTTGATTTATTGGGTTGGACATGCGAAAATTGCTTTTTCAGTCCTAGTTGTGTTTTCCACCTTATGACAATAAGCATCACAGAGTTGTTAAAAGTAGTACATTGTAATTCTACTTAGAATTGAGCATAATTGATAATTAAATTAATTTGTTTAATGGGCCATGCATGAGAATGCAAGTGGGTTAAACCGTAGCCATCGTTATGTTATAGCCTGATACTGAAATCCAAAAGGACTGGCAGTTTGACATCATTATTTGGTTTTTGCACCATCTAGTGAGTTATCATTAGTAGAGCTCATGGAAACAAGTTATTTCATTGGCTGAACTATTGAATACAACTCACGATTGGTTTTATTTTGTGGCAAAAGACTGGCATTTTGACATCATTTTTTGGTCAGTATCAGGCCATAACTTTACGAAGGCCATGGTTAAACTCAGCTGTTGTGTTGAGCTTTGCTAGAATAAAAATAGTTAGGTTTTTTTTTGTTTTTTTATCTTTTACCTATTTTTCTCGTTATTTATCATCTCTTGTTATTGATTTCATAATTGATCGATCTTTTACTTCCCACAGTCGAAGGTTCCAAATGCTAAGGTTGGATTCAGCAAAGCCATGTCTTCTGGATGGATAAGAGTAGATAAAGCTGCTCAGGGTGGACCTAGAGTTTTCAAAAAGGTAAATTGTTCTCACAAATGCATAATAGTATTTTGAGTGATATGTATATTATTTTGTGCAAGCCTCTTAATCAGAATTAATCAATTAACCAATTCCGTATGTGTCTTTCATTGGAACAGCCTATCAAGGCTACAGATTTTCAGTGGCTCTATATTCATACTTTAGTAAAATACAGAACATCCTTCTATTTGTCTAAAATTTTATTTTTCATTCATCGCTATATTTAACATTACTTGTGTGTAGTCATCATGGTAGATGAAAGAGATTGTGAACCCCCTATCTTATAACTTCACATTCATATGGAGTTGTCACTACACCAATACCTCAAAAAGAGGCCAAATAAAGCAATGGCTCATGAATCCTGTTCAACAATAATCTGCAATACATTACACAATTTTAATCAATGCGGCATGCCTTATCAAAAGTAAATCAACCAATGCATGATTGTCTGCACTCTCATGAATCATTTGTTGCGAACCAAATGGCTAAAATTTTATATAATATCATGTTAAAGGGGATGGGTAGTGACAGAGTCAATGCGATTGAATACAGTTTTATGTTCATTTGAAGACACGAGACAACTCTGTTCTTATTCCTTTCAATGGGTATATTCATGTTTTTAGGTTTCTCTGAGAGAAAAATTCTTGACGGTTAATGAACTTCTCAAATTGTTCCAATTAACTGGCAAACATTTTAATTAGTCAGTAAAATTATATACACAAAAAATGCCATCACAATCAGATCATTCGAATAAAGCATCATTTTTTGTTTGTTCTTGATTGAAAAATTGTACCGTTCTTGTCCTTTTTTTTTTATTTGTACAGTGATGGTATTACTCGGTCTGACTGAGTCAGTTGGTTTATTTGGTGAAGATTTAGTTTGCTTGTTTTGTTTTGTTTTTTCGTTTGTTTGTTGTTTTGTTTTTTGTTTGTTTGTTTTGGGTTGTTTTTTTTTGGTGGGGGGGGGGGTTGTTGTTCTTTTATCATTTCTATTAAGATTCATATAGCAATTGACATTAGAAATGCTTTTCTGTTGTTGTATTGTTTCATAAGAGTGTGTTTGATGATGAATATTTGGATACATTTACAAAATAATTTGTTTGTTTCAGGTTGAATCTGTTGATGACACTGTTCATCACTGCATCGAGAAACTGTCACAAATGAAATTTGATGAAGTGACAGAAGCTCAAAAGACTGAGTTCAAGAAAAGAAAACTCATTGCTGAAGTGTAAGAGTTGTTTTTTGAATGATATTCTCAATGAATTTATTTTGTTGCTAGATTACTTCTGTATATTTCCTACAGCTTACTAATTTAGTGGTTATTTAGATCCTCATGTTTTCTTAACAAATTTCATACATATGAAATTTATATTTAGTCTTCTTTGTTTTTCTGTATTCATTTCTTACTTTTGTCAAGAAGGAGCACATTTGGCTGAGTCACTTTATTTTGTATGACAAGGACGAACATTAAAAAAAAAAATTTAAACAGTGAAATTTATAGATTATCTTATGTAAACTCCAATATTTTTTAATGATCTATGCTTTTTAATCATTATTGTCACGTTCTGACCTCAAAAGTTATGAAGAGCTTCCCTCTATAACTGCCATGTGTCTGGGCTCTAACACAAGCTCTGTCAATTTAAATAGTAACTTCTCACTTCATTTTATTCTGATTTATATATTGGCCTACGAGTACAGGCTTATAGGCCTCTTGATTAGAGCCAACTACAAATACATTATTATATTAGTTTAAAGGATTTGTTTTTTTAATTTAATTTTATTTTGTTTTTGTTCCTTTTTATAAATTATTAACTTTAAATGTTGATATGAGTGAGACAATTACTTGATAATTTTGAAATCATTCATTTGTGTTAATGTTTTATCCTTGTATATTTGTCGTTTCTAGCAAAGAGATTAGCTTCAACTTGACAAAAGGAGAGACTTTTACGACTACCATAAGCAAAGCTGTGGTGGATTTAACCCCAGAGATGATTTCAAGTGGTAGTTGGAAGACGGCCACATTCAAACCTTACAACTTCAACGCAATGGGCACGCCTGCAGCCACTGGCCATTTACACCCTCTGCTTAAAGTTCGTGAACAATACAGGCAAATTTTCTTGGAAATGGGGTAGGTTTTGATTCAATTGTTGTTGCATTTTATCCTTTTAATTGTATTTATCTGTGTCTTATCTATATCGAAGTTCCAATATTCAGTTCATATCTTTCCCTGGTGAAGTCGAGATTTTTTTTTCTGACTTCCCTTTCCATCCAGCATTGGATAGCTGAATCTGCTAGTTGTCCTTCACAGAGCCATTACGCTGCATGATCCACATTTTTCTGGAGGACCAGATTGTTATATTTTTGACAAAATGATTAATTCCTGTTAGTTGAGAATCAAAAACTTTGTTCAAAGTGTTGAAGTTTAAGGGATCAAAAATATTGTGTATCATTTCCAGATTTACGGAGATGCCAACAAACAATTATATAGAATCAAGTTTCTGGAATTTTGATGCCCTTTTCCAGCCTCAGCAACATCCCGCTAGAGACGCACATGACACTTTCTTCATTTCCGGTAAATATTTCAATCTCTCTTCTAATATACTTCATTACAAACAGTTTTTATCCAGCTGTAATTCAATATTTTGAAGGGAAAAAAATTGGAGTGAATTTTATGCTGGGAGCTCTCGTATTGATGATATAATTAATGATCAATGTAAATGATAGATTTACAAATGGACTGAATCCAACACCACTATCACTAATGCCATCACATTATTGTCATCATCACCACTACCTTCAATACCAGAATAGTATTATCACTTCAACCACCACCACCATCACATCATCACTATTACCTCCAACATCTCCCAACACAAGAGTCTGGGTGGGGTTCCTGGCCTCCCATATTGTGTCTTCTATCCCCTTATATCTGTTTTCCAACATGCTTTCTGAATATGTCTTGGAATGAGATTACTTGGTTTTGTCCCTGCACTGGCCGGAGTCCTAGCTGGGAGGGAAACAGTCAAATGCATAGTTATTGTCTTGGGAGATGATATTTTTTTCCCTGTAAATCATCTCTCTGTTATGTATTGTTATATTTGTTATTTTGAATGTATAATGTAAGCATTTGAGTGTATTCCTCTTTGTTGGATTTTGTGTTTGTGTCCGGATGAGACTTATAGGTGGTCTCAAACTAAGTACTTTGATAGTGTGTTCTTGGAATCTACATCTGATCCCTATTTGTTCCCAGTTCCCCTATGTCTTACTTTTTCTTGGGTGCTTTATTTGTAATTCTAGAACTTTTTACTATCACATTTTCTTCCTTTTTACTGGCGCTGATATAACCTAAATGTGTTGCAAGTGCCGTAAAACCCTTAAAAACAAACAAACAAACACAAGAGTAATACTAATACTATAATGCCATACTCTAAAAAAGCATGTTTTTTAAAATTTGGCCAGAAAATTTGTCCTTCAAATACTGATCAATTACAATGACCCTCATCTTGTCAAAAAAAACTTAAACCTGGGGCTTCACTGAAGTCTTCAAGGAAGTCCCCTGTTTGAGAGTTTTTGACAAGGTGAGGGTAATTTTAGTCCGTTGATATTTGAAGGACGAGTTTTCTGATCGAATTTTTAAAAACTTGTATTTTATTTTCAAAGTATGGCTGTATAGCTTCGACCTCTGACATCTCAAATTCAACACAACCACCATAACAGCCACAACATTATCAGTATGTCCATCAACTCACCACATTATCTTTATCTTTAGCGCCACCACTACTAGTAAGGCCTTACCATCATTACTACAACAATCATCACCACATGTTCATTCCGACAACCAGGACAACATATTATTACCTTAATAAATAAATAAAATAAAATTCCCTTTATTCATCCCCAAGGGGAAATTTGTCTTTACGGTCTATTCCAAGGGAAGACTGGAATAACCCAGGCGTCAGCCGTAGTGAGCGAGGGCGAGGTGACTTGCTCAAGGCCACAGAACGAGGCGGGTAATTGAACTCTGTACCTTTTGGGTACGAAGCAAAGACTGTACCACTTAGCCATGCTGTCCCCTTGAGAATCAGGCCTGAGGGCGCTATATAATTCTACTACCATTACCATTACCACCATTGTAATATTGTTTATCACCACCCTCAGTATCAACACCAAGGCCTGCTCCAGAGCTTTACTGTGAGCAGTACTACCACTGGTAAAACATTAACATCATCATCATTGTTCCAATTGGGGAGAAAAAAAATTATCCTGAATTGCTTCCATTATATTCTTTTTTCCACAGAACCTAAAACAGCCAGTGCTTTCCCCATGGACTACTTGGAACGGGTCAAGGAAGTTCACACTCATGGAGGCTATGGTTCACAAGGGTAAATCATTTTATAAGTTGTTGGTTTTTAAAAATAAGTTACGTTCCCTTTCTTTATCCAGAAGGGCAATTTTCCTTTAGCGTCTTTTCTAAAGAAGGACTGCAATAGCCCAAAGGTCAGCCGCATTGTAGCGCCCAAAAGTGAGCTAGGGTGATGCAGCTTTTTTAAGGCCACACAGCACAATAGGGATTCGAACTAGGCATCTTTTGAGCACTATGCAAAATCATACTGCTGTGTCAAGTTTCCTCATAACGACTATAGATAATTATCACATGCTACCCATTTCATGATCATAATTGATGTTGATAGATGTAAATGCAAGTATCTGGAGAAACCAAGTTTTAAAACAGATCATTCTTTCACTCAATCTTATTTTCTTCAAGATATTTTATAAAGGTTGTCTGGTATGAATCTAATACTAATAGAATGTATATTTTTCAAATAGTTAAGATTGAATTCATCAATGTAACACACCTACACAGTCACACAAACAAGCCTACAAGTATGCGGATAAACATCCAGATGTACCAGGTCACTGGACCAGTGGATTAAAAAAAAAAATTTTCATTAAAAAAATTCTTTTCAAATAAATCATAGTCTTTAAGGTTTTATATTAATTTTATTACAGTTATAAGTATGACTGGAAACTGGAGGAAGCAGAAAAGAACATCCTGAGGACACACACCACAGCTGTCAGTACCAGAATGTTGTACAAGCTTGCCCAAGAGGTGAGGGACACTGGAGCTTTAGTGATTACCTTACTTATCCTCTTGGTTCCTTGGTGGAACATAAAGCACCAACAAAACTCTTCCAGGCTTCTCTGTCCTGGGCCAATCAGTTCACCTCAAACCTTTCCAGCCGTTTTCATCTCCTCTTCAACTGTCCTCCAGGTGCCCAATGGTTTGTCTCTTTCTCTTTCCCAGTGGGGACCATCTTAGTACTGTGTGTGATTACCTAATCAAGCTTTATCTTTATTATATATATCACTATAATAACGGTGAATGTAGTTTAAACCATTTTTATTGGTTTTGTTATTGGTCTAAGGCGACTTTTGTTCCCCAAACATTTCGTGTTTAATCTTTTGTGTTTCCAAGCTGTAATATTCATTTATGTACACAGATCATTTTAATATGTACCAATATTTGCATGTCTTTAACACTCATCTTTTCCTTTTTGATAGTAATTGCTTTACAATAGTAGACCAAATGTGCCACCTGGCATCAAGTGGATAGGATAGGATGTTGGAAATTAGAACAGGTCATATCATACAAATTTATTGTGCGGCTATTAGGTCTAGTAGTGGGTCACTCGTCTTTGGACCGGAAGGTCCAGGATTCGAGTCCTCTAAGCAGCACATATTTAAGTCCTTACAAAAGGCTCTTTACTCACATTCTCTCATCGTCTAGAATCAAGACTATTAACAGCGTTGTCTCTGTAAAAAATTGATTGTAATATCGCCTAACAGGCATCATGTTTCGTCCTACTCGTTAATTGATGTCATTGGCTTGTAAAGCGCTTCGAGCATTTTTAGTGGATAATGTGCTGTGTAAATGCTCAAGTTTTTTTGTTCCCCTCTTACTTGCAGGAAGAGTTCCGACCAGTAAAATATTTCTCCATTGACCGAGTGTTCCGTAATGAAAATCTTGATGCCACTCATCTGGCAGAATTTCAGCAAATTGAGGGAGTTGTCGCTGACAGAGGTCTTACTCTGGGCGACTTGATGGGAACCATCAATGCGTTCTTCAAGAAATTGGGTAGGAATTCCTAATCTTTATAATAATGTAGAAGGTGCTGTTTTTACTTATGGGGCAACTGTTGTCAGATAGTGAGACTGCTTAAGTAAATAAGAAAAATACAAAAATAAATGATTTCTTAATTTCCTTTTCCTTTCGCTCCTTTTGTTTTATCTACTGTTATAAAAATGCATGTTTATTGTTATTGTCATTAAAAGATAAATTGTAATCTGCTAGCATCCGTTTGATACCAATTATAAAGAATGCAATTTTCATATTTATTCTCATCAATTGCCGCCTGCCCGAAATTGGGCCAGAGACTTGGCTATGTATTTTTCCTACAATTCCTATGACGAAGACATTCATATTCCTCTTTCATCATTCACTTTGCTGATTATTTGACTTTCATGTTTTAATTTAGGAATAACGAAGTTGAGATTCAAGCCTGCTTACAACCCATACACTGAACCAAGCATGGAAATCTTCAGTTATCACGAAGGTATTTTATTTCTTTTTTAAAATATTCTTAGCTTTCATATAGATCGTTATCCACCAACTATGCTCACTGCTCTCGACATGGGGTCCCAAAAGCAACATTTAACAAGTATGACGAAACATGACGCTTTAGTCCTGTTCCCGTAATTTCACTTTTCTTTTTGACAAAGATAATTTACTCCCGAGTATGATGAGAAATCTGAGTATAGATTTAATATATAATGCCCACAGCGAGTTGGCTTTCACCAAAGTATCCATCCTCTCCCTCTGTGCTTCCCCCTCCCCTCTCTCTTTCTCTTGCGTCTTCACTCTCTCTCTCTCACCCACACACCTTCTTTTCATCACTTGCGCTCTCTCTCGTGCTCATGTCTGGATCAAACTTCAGTTGGTCTCAAGCTAGACACACAGACAGATGACTGTTGGAACCTACCTCTGTTCCTTGTTACTTTTTAAATGTAATAACTATTGTCTTACTTTTTCTTGTGAGCCTGTAAGTGCAGACCTATAATTTTTTAACTTCCTATTCCAACTTACTTTAAATTTTAGGTGCTGATATGACTGGAAAATGTCAAAGGCACCATTGTATCCCTAAAATCAAATAAGCGTACCACTGGCATTATTTCTGGTAATGTGGAAAAATAATAATCTCAAAACAGTATTATGTTGTGGTAAAAAGGCTATTGATCAGTAGTGACCAATGGGCTTTTAGACAGTACTGACTATGTACCTTAGCGCTTGTTCTAATGCCCAATTGGCAGCATTTGGTTATTAAATTTAGTTACTTACAATTTTTGATAGTTATATTACAGCAAAATATCCTGAATATCGATTTATCTTTATGGCAAGCCAATATTGAAAATAGGCCTATAGCCCTGCTCCTACAGAGTAGCTATTGGTCAGTCTTGAGCAGTGGACACGTGAATATTTCATCTAAGTCTTTTAACTTTTTAAAAAAACTGACAAGAATGCAAGCAGCAAAAAAATTCCAAAGAACAAAAACAAACAAAACATATCACCACCTATCATCGTTGCTAATTTAAAAATATATTCCACTATCCAGGTTTAAAGAAGTGGGTGGAAATTGGCAACTCTGGTGTGTTCAGACCCGAGATGTTACTTCCTATGGGATTGCCAAACGATGTCACTGTGATTGCCTGGGGCCTTTCCCTTGAAAGGTAGGTTGGACGTATCATGGTTTATGAAAGTCATAAATTAGGGAGCAGACACTGACTGACGTAAGATAAAAATCTGAAAAGATGTGTAATGAAACAGTGCCAGACAAAGTTGAGAGATAAACATAAGAAAAGATCAGCCTGCCTCCCTGGTCAAGGTAAGCTGATTTTTTCTTGTTATTTTCATGTATGGTACTTTCTCACGGAAGTGTAATTTCGTCAACTTCTAGAGTACTATTTCTTGCTCCCCCGAAGATTGCAAATGCATGAACACAGTACTGTAGAAGTTGATGAAAATTATCTTTGCACGTATTATCATTCCATCTACCTACCTGTCTGTCTGACTCTCTGATTAGATCTACATAGACGGATAGAAAGTTATATTGTCTGGTATTTAATTTTGGACATTTTAGTTCAGCGATTTATGGATTTAACAATCAAGCTAGTGACCAAATTTAATAATGTTATCGATTTAAGAATCATATTCGTATCACCAACTGGTTAAACAACCATGCCCTGGTTCCTGACTCATATTAAGGTTTCATCATATAATCCTAAATTTGAAGGTTTTCTTCTTTTGTAAGGAATGTGTTAAATCTGAACATAATTCTGTCACTGAGACGTGGATGGAATTATTTCAATCATTTTCTTCTCACAATATTTCAGGCCGACGATGATCAAGTATGGAATTGACAACATCCGAGATCTTGTAGGTCCAAAGGTCAACCTGAAAATGGTGTATGACAATCCAATATGTAGACTGGATAAGTGATTGGATTCTCATTTAGTAATTTATTTCATGAAGCTATTGATTTTTAAAATAAAATGTCCTTCAAAATATTGGATTCATTTGTTTTTATTTTATTATATTAGCGGTTTTTATTTTTAAAATTCCACTCAATGAATGCTCATTTCGCCCAAGTGCCCACTTTTCTAATGGAACAGAGTTTTTCTCATTAGATTAATCACTCAAAACGCCTGGTCTCTTGATATCGTTTCATATGTATGTCCATTTTTTCAACACCTGCTTGACAAAGAGTGAAAAGAAAGGCTGTTACCATGGGTGAAAGTTAGCGGGGATCAAATTGCCTGAAAGACAGACCGGTGAAGCCGGTTTGCCTGAAAATGTGCTAATTTAATTTTTTGCGATCTACGACTCGCCGGTTGAGTGCCAACCTTCCTAGAGTGAAAAGTACATTTAATTCTATGACCCTAAATGTGTTTTTATTTAAGCAAAAAAAAAAAAAAATAAAGTATTTTGTCTGCATGATTGAAAACAAAATTTACATAAAAGCTAACACCAAACCCAAAGCAAAATGATCTTCGTCATTTAAACACTCATTCGAAGCAATCTCTAATGATTACAGTATTATTAACTGGTTTATGGAGACACCAAGACAAGCCACATTTTAAATTTGTGTAGTAAAAGGCTCAGAAATTGCAATACCAAGGGCTATTACAATTCGAAACACCCCAAACAAGTGATCAAGAGACCTCAACCATGGTACTTGTTTTGATGTCAGTGTTGGTATAGGTTGTTGTAGTGATGATGCTCTATTTTAAAAATTAGACTCATACAAAATATTAAAGAAAAAAATATTATAAATGTAAACAATCAAAATAAAGTATTTTCAGTTGTATTATAAAGGGAAAATACCATTTACGTTTATGTTTAATGGCTATACAGTCCTTGATTGAAGGCTTCATTGTCAAAGATGTTGGTTCTATTTTATTTTAACTTGACAAGTTCTATTTAACAAGAAGTAGAAGCTTAAATGGGATCTGAGACCACATGAAGTATAAAATAAGCTTATATGCATAATTCAATGCAAATTTTCAAAAGTGGCGTGAAAGGTTATAGTGAAAACCAGCGTTTAATAACCAACTGAAAAGATAAATATAGTACAAAGTGTGGCTCATCAGCTGATGTGTAAACAGATCAAATATATGATGAAAGAAAAGTGTACACATGTGTTCAATTGTCACCTTTGAAAGATTATTAAATAGTCTACACATTTCCTCGTATTCAAAGTCAACTTTCCTCGGTTCCTGTGGTGCAACAATGATAAAGCCAGCAGAAGAGTCAAAATGCCGGAAAGCAATTACAGTGGAACCTCCTGATAACGACATGCCACGGGACCGAGTTTTAATATCGTTATCCGGAGGTGTCGTTATTTAGAGGTTTCCAAGATGGCGGACAAAGTGGGCGTGGTAAGGCCCGCTGGACCAGTTTTTATTAACATTGACAAAACAAGCAAAACATTGTAGTGTATTCCTCTTAGAGGGTTCTTGTGCGTGTGTCTGGATGAGACTTTTAGGTGATCTGAACTGAGCACACTGATAGTGTGCTCCTGGAATCTACATCTGTTCCCTATTTAAACCATTCCCCTTTGTCTAACTTTTTCTTATGTCATTTCAATTGTAAATCTAGAATGTTTTTTACTATCCAATTTTCTTCCTTTTTACTGGCGCTGATATGACATAGATGTGTCACAAGCGCTGTAAAACCCTTCAAAACAAACAAAAACAGGTAATTCGGACGCTGCGAGTTAGATAAAATTCCTCCTCCTCCTCCCACAAAAACACTACTACTACTACTTCTATCACCACATAATATCACATTTTCCAAGATTTTGTGTTTACTTGCTTACACTTACATTTATACCTTGGTTTTTATTAATGCATACCAGCCAAGATTCGTCAAAAAAAGCTGCGTTCTCATTGGTTTCAAAAGCTGCGTTCTCACTGGTTCAAGCAGGAATCGTTTTTATAAACTGAGTACTAATACTCGGTATTGTTAGTATCAGATATCTACGAAAACTGCCGAAAATCGCCAAAATGATGTTATTCGGAGGTTTTATCAAAAAGTGCGTCGTTATTTGGAGGTTTTTTTAACTGATCTTAAATAGAAAAAAATCGGGACCACGGGTCAATGTCGTTATCAGGAGGTTGTCGCTATTCGGAGGTGTCGTAATCGGGAGGTTCCACTGTATTACACATACTAAAAAAACGGAATTTCCGGCATATGCCGGCAAACTTTCACCCATGGCTGTTACTGATAATATTTTGATAAAACATTTAGTGAGTTTTTTACCAACCACACATATTTGTATGATGGGACGAGGTAAAAAGAAACAGTCATTTGCTTTGATTAGATTTGAGGTCACATGGCTTAATAGAGCGTTCAGATTTACAAACAAGATTGGTTTCCATAAACAAGATTGGTTTCCATTCCTGACATATTCAAGATTTGCTCTGACCTTTTTTTCTACTCGGTAGTGAGGTCTGTACACTACTCAAAATCAAAGAAAGTGTTCCTCACAGGGATGTAAATTCTCTTCCCACACATATGTATGTCACTGTAAATGTCTCAATAAATCAACGGTCCCATTTTTTTAAAAACTTCCAATTAATCTTTTTTTTAACGTTTATCCCTTTTTCTATAGCGTGAAACGGACAATAGCAATTGCTTGCTATCCTTTGGATAGGGCACTAGTCTATCACAAAGGACTTTTCGGTAGATCTAACAGACACAGCTACCCATTCACTACTGGGTAGACAGGGGGTTCAGAAAAAAATCTCGACTGCACCCGGGATCAATCTCAGTCCCTTTGCGTGTGAAGCGAGTGCTCTACCAACTGAGCTATCAGGACCCCCATTTTATTTTTACGTTGGCTGGGTGAATTAGTTTGAGGAAAAATTTAATTCGAGGAAGGAAAGAAATGATAACAGAATAAGAAAAAAAAATTGGGACATTCGAATAAGTGTGTTCAAGGAAATCATGCTGGAGGGTATGTGTAATTTACCCCATATCAATTGATACAAAACAGTGAAATGTGTTTGTAGATTTTTTATTAAAACATTTGCCCCATTTTCCCCATCTTCCCTCGTGCTGGTTTGAGTAATCGATTCCCTGATCTTCGAATCTTTTTTCTTTCCTCCATGTGTTCTTTTCTTCTTTCCAGTTCCACTGATCGCTTGTCTTTCTTCTGTAAAAAGGAATTGAAAACAAAAAAAGTGACAAATTAGGGAGCAGGTACTGGTGTATTATATAAATCTGAAAAGGTGTGTACAGATCTTTTCAGATTTTTAAAAAAGAAAAGGAAAGAAATAGCCATATATAATGATGGAAATTGAGATGTGAAAGTAAGGTGCTATTTAATCTTTTTTTTGGAGACAATATGACCATGTACATTGCACCTCCATTACGACGAAGTCAACAGGGCTGGAGGGCAACAGTCAATACAACCGAGGTTTTGTAAAATATAAGCTATCATTTTCGACATTGTAAGTACTTAAGGGGAGGGGCGACACCTGAAACTATTTTCAAGAATAATGATTATATCCAATATCTTTTTATATTGGGACATTGCCTATGACCAATGGATTCGAACCATGTGATTTATTTCGGTGGGCGTGTCCGGTTGCCATGGTGACGGCCGCCATCTTGGATTTTACTCTTCTCTGGGTGCTATTTTAAAAAGTTACTTTCTCAATAAGTTTCCATGGAATTTTCTTGAAATTTGGCATGGTTGTATATTTGTATATTATTTAAAAAAATACAGAGCATTTTTGAAATATTTTAAATAGATTTTTATTTACAAATTTTTAAAAATTATATTTTTTCGGTATGATAAAAATCATGTTTTTTGACATAAAAATGTCAATTTTTCAAAAAATAATAAAGATATTTAAAATTCCTTCTGTATGATTTTAGATAATCACTATAGCTCTAGACATGCAAAGTTTTAAACAAATTGGTTGATAAATGACAAAATAAGATAAAAAATAGTGTTAAAAAATGTCATTTTGAGAAAAACGAGATCAAAGATAACAATGAATGAAAATAATAAGACAAAACGGTACAACCAGCTCAAAACATATCAGCACCGTATGAGGGTCCCCCGTGTTCTTTTTCTGCCTCCCTCTGGGCTTTTTCACGGGTCTGAGCTTTCATTTTGCGTCTTTTTTTTCTCTTTGTGTTGAGCAACCCTTATGCTCTGGTCAAGTCTTTTTGACTCTGCTTGCTGACTCAACATCTGGGAGTGTTCTCCCAGTCCACCGATGCCCAAAGACACTTTCAGGGATGTTATTTCTATTGGACCAAAATTATACTCTGCACCAAACTCAACTTTTTTTAGGGAATGGAAGTATGTTTTATGGCATCTTGACCAAACAGAATTATGAAACCTTTCGTTTGGATTTTGTGTTGTCTTCATCTCACAACACTTCAACAAAGCATATACAGGCTTCAAGTGCTCATGAATTAAATCAAAATTCAAAGGTGTATTTACACGCTGCTTGTGTCAACAGGATACACATGGGCAGCAATATATTTTTTTTATAAAAGCATCTGGAGTCCGGTTCAGGAGGACAATACCTATGTTGAGGGAAGTCATTGGTGTAATAACCGTGGTAAAGACCAGCAAGGATAGCCCATTTCATTTCTTTCCGCTGTGGCATTGCTTGGAATCGCTTTATCATAATACTACTATCACACACCAAATTCCAATCAAAGATTTGTAGTCACGGGTCAACCACGAGCCATCATAACTTTCTTGCTTTCTTGGCTTTTGTAGCAAATAACTGTTGCCAACGTTTGGATTTTTTTGTCACTTTAGGTATATTTATAATAATCCAGTAAAAATTGGAAATATTTAGAGATAATTAACGTGAATACGTGTCAAAATTTGATAAAACAACTGATCAATCGAAAGGTAAACAAATCGTAGTAAAATATAATAGTAAGAGAGGCGAACTTTCACCCTGACTCAACATCCAATCCCTGGCGCGGAGTCGGAGGTCGAGAACAAGGTCATCCAATCAGATCGCACCATTCGTGATCACGTTGTATTTACCTGACAACTTGACCTCTTATCAGCTGTTTGACACACAATCTTTGTTCGCGACTAACAGTTTCTAAACTCCTCCCCTGCCCATATTCTGATATTTATGAGACTGAAACCGTGTCAAATAGACGGGCAAAGAGTAGACTAAACTATCGATATCAAAATTTACAACATCGATATGTATTATAATGCTTTTCAGTCCTATTATTTTCTGTTGAATTCTCACAAAAAATTGAAAAGTTTGGTATTTTCATGTCGACTTCCATGGTTATGAAAGACGATTTACAAACTTTATATTATCCAAATCACCATCTAAGTGCTGAAAATATGTGAAAAAATGATTGTTCTTTGATAATAAATAAAAAACTGAAATTTTATATTTTGACCCAAAAATCGATATTTCAGGTGTCGCCCCTCCCCTTAAAGTTGATAAAAATAAATGGAATACCTCCCCTCCCTGTGCCAAATTGTCATGCAAGCCACAAAATTTGTGGGATTGACTTTAAACCCCTTCTTGAATGCTCATGTTAATTTTTAAGTCAATGGGTTAAGATCATAGCTCCCTAGATCCTAGTGTCTAAGTGCTAAGGTTAAGAAAATCGGGTTATCTCCCCACTTCACGACATCTTTTAAATCACCACTTCCCTCAAGGCCATCGTTTCATAAATATCAACTCCTGAGTACCACAAGTCCAATTCTTCAAAATATGTACTATCCAACCTGACATGCACAAAGAAAGGCATAAAAACATCACATTGCGATTGACTGAAGTGTCACTGCCGCTGGCTCTAAATCATTCCCCACACACACATGCAATGCCCCTACTCCTAACTGTTAGTGTATTATAATGTAAAAACAGTCCAGCAGAAATAAAGCTCACTGAGTTAAAAAAACGACGCAAGATTTTTTAAATGTCAGTTTCTCCCCACTCGACATGCTTCAGTTACTTCGTTATAGCCGAGGTGTACAGTTATGAACTTCATTTAATAGATTTAGTAGTAATGTCAAATAGAGGGAGGAGGGGGAGAAACGTGGATTTTAAAAGTTTTCTTTAATTCTCAGGTGCACTTTACTAATTTTTCAACCAGTTATTGTGAGAAATGTGACTGTTTTTCCCATTGACTCAACTTTACACCAACCACAAGTGGACTTGAACTCGAACCTAAAGGTCACAAACTGAGAATCATACCATTAGACCTCAACCAAACACTTCTTTTGAAAAGAACATCCCTTCCTATTTAAAAATACGTCCTTTAATTAATAAATTAGAAATACCTTCTTTGATGTGAATGTCATCTCTCTGTTTCCCACAGAGCCGATAAATGTGGATTGATCTCGAATTTTAGAAACTTCCAGCCTTTCAGCCAACGATAACCTGTCACAAAAAGAAAATTAATCTTAGGAATTAGGAATGTACACTCAATAAGCTAAATCAAACTATTTCAAACCATTTCAAATTGTTCACAATATTTGTGACATGTTTCTTTTTATTTTATTTTTTTAAATTTTGTTACTAATTACAAAATAAGACCAGGTACCACATTTAAAGATCTGTGTCAGTGCATGACATAATCAGTCGGAAGGTGAAAATTTTGGATTTGCATTTTCTGAAAGAATATGCTCACCAGAGCATTTTAACCTTTATTTGAAGTAAATCTGGTGATTTTTCATAAAGTTATGGTCAGATGTATGGGAAAGGTATCCTGAACTTTTCTCAAATTTCATAATTTTTCAACTTGACTAGCTGTAAAAAATATTTAGAAGTGAAATTAAGCTTTGATATTTCCCGAAGACGTACAAAAAGGGTTGATTTAATCATTTATGACAGGAATTCATTTTTGACAAAAACTGACCTTCTAACTAAACTTGGCAAAATTAGTTCAATCTCAGTTCAAACCTTCCACCATCCGAATGATTATGTCATTCGCTGTAAATATGTGTCCTCCCCACCCAATAAAAAATTAAGAAACATATTAAAAAGCGAGAGGATTATAAAGTCTACTCATGAAACACAAATGCTAACAGGACAAGTTAAATTTCGTTTTATAAGACACAAGCTGAACCTACTTTTCATCCTTCCTCTTGCTTTGATCTGATCTCACACCAATCTGTTCCCCATCCTTGATCTCAAACAATCGAGCTCTCCTTTTCTCTTCCATCTCAGCAGCTCGTTCTTCCCTTATCTTTTGTCTCACGGCTTGCTGGTGTTGCTGTTTCAATTCTCTTGACCAAGTCTGCTCATCATCAGAACTACTTTCATCACTGGGTCGACCCTCAACCTCATCTTCACCCTTTAAAATACAAAATAAGAAAAAGGTAACCAAAATTTAGAAACACACATTTTATGATGAATGGATTCAACTCTCAGCAACCTCCTGTATGCCCATTATGTGATCACCCAAATAAAATAACTTACCTTTAAAATTCAGCAAGCTTCAACACCTCAGACAGCATCCTCACCCTCCATACCCCAGTACAAAAAATGTTCTCTATTGCACAACAAAACAATTTAAAAAGACCTCGACATAGACTATTACATGGTATTAGACCGAAGAGCACCACTCAAATTTTTTTTTGTCCCTCAGGGTTTTACAGCACTTGTGACATTATAAGGTCATTTCAGCACCAGTAAAAAGGAGGATGATATGGAACAAAAGTTGTAGATATGAAGTTAAAATAAAAGCACCATAAAAAAAAAAAATTAGGCACAGACTATTTCACAAACAAATCATCAATGTGCCTATTTTGTCATTACCTAGAAGTCCCATCCAAAGGATCCTGCTATTATGGATACACTCAAATGTTTACAAAGTTCAATATATTCAAAACTAATAACTAGATGATTTCTAGGAGGGAAAAATCATCTCTCCATCTGATTGTCTCCCTCCCAGCTAATGATCCCTGCTAGGACCTGGAAAAAAAACCCGGACAATCTCAATCCAGAACAAAGACGGATAGCAACATGGAAAAGGAAAGCATAAGAAGGATAGAAGTCACAGAGAAAATGACCTCTCCACCCTCCTTTCCAAAGGGAGATCAGCAGACACCACACAGGAACGAAATTTGGCTTGAACAGCACAAGCTAAAAGTCCTCTGTATTAGAAACAACAACATAAACAAATAAACAAATAAACAAATAATTAAATCATCAATGAAATTCTTTCTATTCATTTCTGGAGGGAGTTTATCTTCAGGGCCAATTCCAATATTGATATGACCTAGCTGTCAATCACAGGGCATTATTACAAAGAGGAAAATAGGGAATTATAAAAACCTTGCCATAGAAAAACGAAAATGATGCCAAATCCATTTCACAATCTTCACTCCCCCCACTACTACCCGCTGTTTAAATAAATGAAATGGTAGTAGAGTAATCCGTGAGACTGTCAGTCACTTAACCTTTAAAATTAAATTGGAAATTGCATGCTCAAATGATCATGAGGTTTATAAAGATAAAACTTTTACATTTTCTTGTCTTGGCAAGTATACAAATAACTATAATGTGTAGATTTGTCTCCTTTTCACAATTAATAAAGTAAAACAACTTACTTCAACTTCCTTAAATCTTGCAGAGAGAATACTTTTCTCCTGCCTCTTCTTTCTATCCTTGTCGAGTTTGGCTACAAGAGGATTGAGGAGTTTGTAGTCCGATGACTCTGTATCCACCTGGAAATCAGGATTCTGGAACATGGCGGCAAATCTATCGTCTTTCAGGATTGTCTGGACAGCTCGACTCTGGGAGAGGAGAGTAAAAGAAACATGATGGAGAATGATGGCAATGAAGAGAAACAGTTCTTTAGAAACATTGAGGCCCACGAGGCTGGAGTTAATCCTGGTTTCTATAGCATGAACTGGACAATAGCAATTGCTTGCTACCATCTGGATGGGACGCTACTCTATCACAAAGTATGTTCCATCAGATCTATCAGAACCAGCTACCCAATCCCTATTGGGTGGATGGGGTCAGAAAAAAGTCTCAACTTCACCCTGTGCCCTGCCATGTACAACCGTCAAAATCCTCGATACTGGTGGTTACATAATTGAAATTCAAAAGATGTTTCTTTTTAATCATTTAATCAATGCTTATTATCAAAATAATGAAATGGCAAATAAGCCTAATAAAAATCCTGCCCTCATAACGTAAGCTTTCAACAACTTTACACCTTGCTAATACTTATATCTGAATCTGAATGTTACTCAAATACTGAATTCTGTGAAAAATTAAAATAATAATTTAATGTGCAGACATAAAAAATAATTTACATATCCTAGAAAAGTACATAGTATTTCTAAAATCGATTTTGAAACTTAACAAATAATAGGACCTAGATAGAATCTCAGTGCTTTTTTTTTAAGTGTTGCAAGCGACATTTGTTCATTTTTCTACCTCTGAAGCATTCGAGTCCACTTTGTTAGCGTCGTCCTCCTCCATCAGCTTTGCAGCCAAATCTCTGTTGACGGGTGGCAGTTTCTAAGAGAAAAAAGTTGAATATGTTAAAAAAAATTTTTCTCCTTTAATCATCACCATTTTTAAAAACATATTTCAAGGTAAAACTATTCGGTGCAATTATAGCAGGCATTAATAACAATGCAATCCTTTATATCAAGGATATATATATATATTTATTTTTTTCCTTTTTTTAAAATATTTAATTTAGAAAAATTGTTTACCAAGAAGCTTGGATATGTCAAAAAACGTCAGAATAGACTTCATATGTATTCAGGGCAAATATATGATTTCAGTGTTTATCTCATTATCAGAGCATACACATCCAATCAAGTAATTAACCCACACTAATACTAATAATAGACACGCTCCAACTTCGCTGAGAAGGGTGTATCACTTGAAAATTCATAAAAGTATGCCATATTTCCATTAAAATAAAGGTATTTCTAGTGGGGACAGTGTTGTCATTTTTGTTACAAATTTGTGACCCACTGTCTCAAAATAGTTTTATGCTAGGATGGATCAGGCCCAATTAAGTGTATTATGAATCAAGATAAGAAATTCTGATTTTTTTTTTTTTTGCTGGTGAAAAATGGTATTAACCAATTAAGTTCCCATTGTGCAGCTGTAAACTGAATTGCAAGCACTTAGTTTCATCCAATCATAATACCGCTTCAGGACAATTGGTAGCATTTGTGATAAAATGAAACCCAATTGGTAATACCCAGTGTGAGGCTAATATTAAAACTGTTGTGATAAGAATATTACACTATGTTATACTAAACAACACTAAACTATATTATACCTTTAATTTCACACGATTCTGTCTTTCTGCCTCAATCTTCTCCCTTATCTTTTCTTTCCTGTATTTCTCAAATGCAAATGGATCTGCAACAGACTTGGCCTGAAAATAGACATATGATAATACTTCAGTAACATTTCATGTTTTGCTATAGTAATTTCTAAAAAAAAAAAAAATCATTGTTCCTCAATGGAATACTAAATCTCTTTGTATGACTATGTGGTATTGTGGTATGACAATTGCCTTTGGAGCAGAAGGTCCAGGGTTTGAGTCCCACTCTGAATGGTGCATAGTTGAGTCCTTGGAAAAGGCTCTTAACTAACCGTTAACAGCAGTGAAGAAGTATTCTCTCAGATTGGCACAGAACCAATTGATATCAAAGTGATCAAAACAACACAAATTAGATTTCTTGATCACTTTAACAGAAAGAACTGTATGCATAATAGAGCCCTAGCAGGAAAAATGAAAGAGAGAAGTCGTAGGAGACAAAGAATGACAAATGTAAAAAGTCTCAATATGTTGATGTCATGTGCGTGAAGAACAGCTGATGGCAGAGAGGATTTGAGTTGTTTACTTTTCCTACAGAAAGATATCAGAAATAAGATATTATACATTACGAAATGTACTTCATTTCTCGAGTTCAAAATGCTATAACTATTGTATCTTTTTTGATCCTGTGATACATAACAGAGAGGATTGGAGAGACATGATGGCCGATGTTTTAATTACACCTGGCAATTGATTGATATATAAAAAGCTAAAACATTTTAAGTTAGAGGTGCCTAAATGAGCCATTTGACTGGAGAGAAAGATAAAACGAGTGAATGTGACTCATATAAATAGACAAAACAAAGTATTGTCCCCTTTTATATATGAATAACATATGAGTAACTCACTTATTATCCTCTTTCTCCCTCTTCCACCCCAAAATACCTTGTGATAAAGCCTCATGTCCACGAAGTACCCATGCATTACAGCCTTCAGCAGGTTGGAGCCTATCAAATGAGTTAGGCCCAGTTCGTCTAGCTCAGATCTTGTTACAAATTTGTAGTCATCATAAACTGAAACAAAATGTACATAGAAGGTTTAATCTTCAAAGAGAATTGCATTTTCCCCCCTTTTTTTTCATTAAAAACCTAATTTCATGAAGTGATTGAGTAGCAAATCATAATACCTAAACTCTTTTCATATTCTTTCCCAATTTGTTATTTTTAAATGTATGAATTATGAGGGATTTACTCAAAAATAGCCACAACAGAGTGATACAAGCAAAGAATTGCCCATACCTGATGATTCTGTCTTCTCTTCAAGCTCTTCTGTGATGCTGTCAAGGGTAATACACCACCTGGGGGCTGGACCAAGGGTCTGGTGAAGTAAACATTAAAGATTACATTACAAATAGAAATGATGATAAAATGGATTCTTGTTTTTATAAGCTAAAAAAAAAAAAAGAGAGAGAGAGAGAGAGAGAGAGAGAGAGAGAGAGAGAGAGAGAGAGAGAGAGAGAGAGAGAGAGAGAGAGAGAGAGAGAGAGAGAGAGAGAGAAGGTGGGGGTTATGAGCAGGAGATGAAATTTAAACTGAAAAATATGTAATTTTGTTTCTCTCGCGAGATTATCTGCATATTTTGTCTACCCCCTAACAAAACCAAGAGGCTGAAACAGGATTAAGCAAGTATGTTAAGTATAACAATTCAACCTATTATCAGAAACAACAAAACACTGTAAGAATGAAAGGTGGCCTCGGCCATGTGACAAGTGCTTTCAATCAAGAGCTTTTTATTTTTAACAAACACACACACACACAAAATTTAAAAGAAAAAATAAAATAAATATACAGAATAATAATAAATCATGTTTCATGTAAAATAACTTACAGGCACAAAGTAGGTGAGAATTTTGGGTGCCTCATTGGCCATGAACATCAATCCCGAGTCTGGTACAACACACAACTGATTCAATGACACTCCTGGTTCTATAGATGTCAAATGTTTGCCCTTGTGGATAGATTTGAATATAAATGAATAAAGATAAAAATGATCTGTAGCTCCAAGCATCAAGGATGGATGCCACCGCTATGTAACAAATTATCCATGTTTATCCCACCGTGCCCCCCCCCCCCCCTCCCTCCCCCCAAACTCAATCATATCTTTCCACATATTAAAAACTTAAATAAGACACATCTTCTACAGTTTCATACAATCATGTGCTGATATCAACTTCAGAGTTGACACCAATTTGTTGTTTGCTACTTGGACTCGGTTGAATTACTTTGTTCTATTTACAATGAGGGCATTGGTAGGGCCAAGGTCAGAGGCTAGTTTCAGTTCATAGCTCATAATTTCTATAACTCGCCTGTAACAAATAGGTCCACCTTTTTGACTCAATGTTCTAGGCCCACATTGCACTTAATATGGATAATACGGTTTATAACTTTTACATTATCATTTGAGCTTGAGTCAGAAACTGGACCTGTACAGCATGTTGCAATTTTCTTATAGATGACGGTAGTTAATTGTCCATTATCTTTTTTTTTTTTTGTTTGTTTGTTGCTTTAGGTCTCTTCCAACACAATTGAGGTTATATGAGAGACCGCTGAAACAAAAAAACAAGCAATCTAACAAAAATAGTACAAATGTCAATCAAAATCATAACCTAAAGATATCATAAGCTAAATTATAAATAACCAAGAACAAACAGGCAGAAGATTTACAGGAAAAAAAATATCCCCTGTCAAAAATACAATCACAAACCAAAGAAGCAGGATAGGCTAGTAAAGAGAAGAAGAAACGACATCACTATCGGATCGTACACCCATGCGAACATCATAGGTATATGATTCAAGGGTGATGCTCCCATCCAACCACCCGCTCCATTATCTTTCAATTTGGTTTAATTTCACCAATGTTATAATCATAAGTTATGATACTTTGCTTAAGAACGTTAAAGAGATCAAAATTAAACAATTTACTTATCTTTTCAGTTTTGTATGATTACTTCATTTGATCATTTGTCAGTATTAATAAAAAAAATCAAATAAACAGTAGAGCCACTAACAAATGACATATAAATATTTTGAACATGTGATTGAAAAACAAAAAACTAGTCCTTCACAGCCATTGAGTTTACTCCAGTTTCAATTGCGTTAAACAGACAATAGCAATTGCATGTTACCCTTTGTCTATATCAAAATATTTTCCACCAAATCGAAAACAGACCCAACTACCCAACCACTGCTGGGTCGACAGGAATGGGGTTTAGAAAATACAGATCTCAACTGGGATTGATTTCAGTCCCTTTGCATGTGAATCGAGTGCTCCACCAACTGAGCAATTAGGACTCTCATGTGATTGAACCTTACCGTATTTCTGTTCCACATCTTTAGAATTTTGCTGTCCATTGACATGACAAGGTCTTGTGAATCTTGAAATTCGATGGATTTGATAGGAAGTTCATAGTTGTGATCCTTCATATAAAAAGGTTTTCTGGCTCTCAAATCGTATAACAATACCTGCAAATCAAAATAGAGAAGAATAAATTTTAATAAATAAATAATGTCAGTTTTTTTGGGGGTTTTTTGTAAAAAGAAGAAGCAGTAGGAGTAGAAAAAGTATAAAGTTGACAAGGAGGAGAAGAGGTAAAGTTTTTATCTGACTCCCAGTACACTGATCAAGAGATAGGACAGACTTTATTACACGTATTAAAAAAGAAAACATAGCAATTATTTTAAAACAATCGTAATAAATGACAACTTACATGACCTGTGCTTGTCCCCAACCCAACAGTCAATCCATCATTTCTAAACTTCATTGCAGTTATCTCAGGAATAGTATTTGTGCTGAAATGACATTGAAGTAAGTATGATGGTGGTGATTACGACGACGATGATGATGATGGTGATAATGATAATGAAGGTGCTTACAACTACAATAAATACAGTTCATTCATGAAAACTGGTAGATTGACAAGATAGAAGTCATATATCAATAATATTTTTCTATTCTTAATTTGCAACTCTGTTTGACAATTTAAAATTATTTTCAATAATCTGCCAGAAAACAAATATACATATTGATAAAATAACTTTAAATAAACATGCTGAATAAAATGAAAATATATTTTGCATAAAATGTGTTTAATGCTCAGAACTTGCTTTTATTAAAAAGGGAGATCCTGTAGCTAATAAATTTCCAAATATATCAACAGTTGTTTGAATTTGATTAAAATTTCTAACAGTAGGAGTCTAATGAACACAGCAGTTCAACAAGGATGAGACATTATATAAATGTCGGTTAACTGTAAATTCCAAATATGTCAACAGAAGCATCAATTTGATTTAAATCTTCAACAGTATGAGTCAAACAAATATCACAATACGACAGAGAAAGGACATTATACTACAAATCTGCTTACTCTAAATCCTGAATGAAATTACTAGCAGCGACATCTAGGATTCCACATCGTGTCTTGTCTCTGGGATCCCAACACTCCAAGTGGCCCAAGACGGAACCGGCACCAAACAAATAATTGACAGGGTTAAACTCACAACAGTTGAAGTCCCTGGTGTAAAGACAGAACACATGAATGATGACCACATGTAATGAACACGAAATACACTAAATAAATCTAACATTACCAAATTAATAAATTCCTGTATTTTAGTTTTGTAGCCTTCATTAAATTTGGTTGGTTCATTGAAAATGAAAAAAAAAAAAAAGTCCAAGTAAAAAGGAAATATGTATGCCTTACGTTCCAGATGTCTGTAGTGGCTTCATAAATCTGCCCTTCTCTAAATTGAGCCGATAAATCTCTGAACTGAAAAGGAATAAAAAGAAAAGCAATTAAATAATGATAATAATAAGAATAAAAATAAGAATAATAATAATATACTTCCATGAAGCTGTGTTTTAAGTAAGGCTCTTTACAACATATCAGATAAGTACAATTTAATGTGACACATGAGCAAATATTACAAAGTACAACAAAAGAGACACAGCCCTTACATTTAACCTAAGCTAAATTTTGCAAAATACTAGAATAAACATTTTTTGTCTCTAGTATTTTGTCATTTAGAAATCTACATTGTCAATTGTGATGTTAAAGGATAAATAATAATGAACCAACAATACCTGTGAGCAGCAAAATACACTTCACAAGATGGAGGATAATAAGCCAAGTCTCTGCCAAATTTAGGTATCCTTAACCGCATCAATCGACCAGACTGGTTGTGAAATTCAACATAGCGATCACAGTGCAAAAAGCAAACCTGTATTGAAACAAAAAAATAATTTTTGTCTTAGTTTCTCTCTGTACAAAAAAAAAAAAATTAATCAATTAATCAATAAAAAATAAAAAGCAGTTAAAAAAACATATTCATTCAGGCCCGTAAGGCCCATGAAACTGGATTTTATCCCAGTTTCATTGATGCTTAATGAACAGTAACAATTAGTGTTTGCTTCCCTGGAGACAGGATGCTTCCCCCTTCTTAGTTTTTCTGCAAAGTGATTTCTGCCATTTTTTAAAAGACCAAATTATCCAATCCCTGCTGGATGCACGAGGAGATCAGAAAAAATCTAGACTATACCATGGAATGATACCGATTCCTTTGCTTGCGAGGCAAAAAATCAGCCAACCGAACTATTGGAAACCCATAGTAAAGATAATACAAAGAAATAAATGCTTGACCTGCCTACTTCAACAAAAATTTTGTTGAACTACAAATTTTGGACTCCAACCTAAGAACTATATAAAGATCTTAAATTCAATAAAACGTTTTGAAAACAAACCTATGATGCCAGAGCCAGTTTTCAGTTAAAGCATTATCTTAACGTCAAATTTGTAATTTTTAGGGGTAGTTATAATGTCTACTATGATATTACCTCTGAAAACTATGAATTTTTCCAATTTCAAATTGGCAAGTCTGCATTATCCCTTTCATATTTAATAAGATGCTCACTTATGTTTACACCATTACATAATTCATTGCCCCAATTAAAATTTTCATAACTTGATATGCCATAAAAACCTAAACCATTAGTGCTAAAAACATTTTAAAGCTGTAATGAATTTTAAAAACATGACTCAAAATGCACTATCATGAAATAGCGGTGACTTCCTTTATCAAATACTCTGAAATATACCGTAATCATTTCTTTCATGACTTACCTTGCTGTAATCTTCTGCCATGAGTTCGAAGTTGACAATATCTGAATCCAAGCCACGGTCAAATTTCATACAAAGCTGATGTACATCATAGCAACGGAACTTTGGCTTGTATGTACCTACAAATTGGAAATTAAAAAAAAATTATTATTTTTTTAAAAATCAAGCAATCATTTTGAATAAACGTTTCATTTTTTTAAAAAGGTCTTTTTAAATCATAAGGACCACCCAAAGATGTGGAGTTTGTTGACATTTATCAAATTCAAATGTGATTATGTAGGATGGCTTAAACAACAATGGTGATTATGATTGTGATGAGGACAATAATAACTTTAAATGATACAAAAACGAAAAATGATGTTTTAAAATATTACTTACAGTTGCAGTGATTTTACTAACAAACTAACAAGTATTACTTACCAGCAGCACAAATATATTGCCCGTCAGGAGACATTTTAACACAATAACTAACACCTGGCATTTCAAAATCTTGTATTAACTCAATTCTTCGACGGTAGGCTGTGAATGAAAAATACAGTTAGACAACCTCATCATTTCCACAAATAATACAACACTTGTGAACAATAAACATCACACGCTGCATAATAATAACCCAACACCTCTTCATCAAACTGCCTGGTACAGTGACAAATTATATATTGGAAATTCAAAAAATGCACATTCCTTGAATAAATATTCATGAGTCTGAAAGAGTCTATAAAATTACATTAAGAAACCTACTCCATAAAATAATATACAATCACTTCATTTGTTTTCCCATTATTGAGATAAAATATATGACATATTATATAATTTTTCTCATATCTGATAAATACTTATTATACAAATTGCATGAATTAAATTTAAATTACATTTTGATTCTTTAATAGATGTGAATATTTTACTTTATTAAATTTAAATTTATATTTCTAAACCAATGTCAAAGAAATAAGTCTCTTACCATCATCTTTGTTTTTTGCTTTTCCTTTAATTCCATCTGACAGTGCCTGAAAATGAAAATGAAATAAAACGGATCAAGTCAATCATCAATGCAGATGCAAAAGTCAACTGGTACAAGACACGCCCAAGCTTCAATATAAGTGACTCAATAAAACTTTTAAATCGAAAAGACCAGGTCACAATTATTAAACTATGATCAGGACACAATCGCCTAAAACACCACATGCACAAGATTTTCAAAATAGGAGAAACAGGCGTGTGTGATTGTAGTTAAGGAGAAGAAGATGCCTACAATATACTCCAGACCTACCCAATGTCTGCAACACCAAGAGAGGATTTTTAGCCTATTACCACTCCTCTACAATAAACTATATGGACCGCTGACTGAGCTTAGGAAGGCAATAGCATCCCTTCACTAACTAGACATTCAAACATGAAGACAATATAAGGAGGAACGAAGAAGAGGAAGGTCGAAGAAAAATGATAAAGAGAACACCAGTGCCTGAATCATAAATTTGGTGGTATTAATTAAATCATAATTCAACAGAGAAGAGAATACCCCCACGGCTGTCTTGGAAATTGACCCAAACCGACAGGAAAAGGCAATCCAAAGCTTTAATAAAAAATTAGATTTACTGAATGCCCCGAAAAGGATTGATACTGATGAAGATGATGACATTGCTGGCTTTTTTGTCCTTTGATCTGAAGTTCAGTTAAGGTGGTCTGCTTCTGCAAATCAGGAGTAGTCTAGTAAATTTGGTTTACAGGCAATGAATTCAAACAGGCCAGCACCTTCTAGGTTTTGCATGACAAAGTTGCAATGGGTCTTAATTTCTGCCACTGCATAGTTTACAATTTATATGATTTTTTTAAAAATGTTCATCTATATTATGTAAGGTCCTTAATTCTTTTTATAAAGTTGCTTTTTCAGTCTAGCTTGTTCGTAGTCCTTGAAAAAAATAAACATCCAAATTGTTTCACAAGTGCACACCACTAATGATTGCGTAAAATGACATCTTTTTCCATTCCTCCGACCTTTTTCATTTATTGTTATGGATTGAATCCCAAACAGAACAACTATAGCCCAGAATTGATTTAACCAGAGGTTTTTTGTTGTTTTTGTTTTTTTTTCATTTTATTTTATTGCCATCGTACAGCCTGGTGTATTACATTTGAATGGAAAACCTGGAACAGTAATCAGGGGTGAGAATGACTGGTCACAAAAATGGAGGAAATTTTTCTGCATGTAGGCCATGACCCATCCATGTGACTATAACCTATAAATTTGAATTTTATAAAAATTTACTGAGATGCAATCAAAAATGTGTCTCACAGCAATTTCTGACACCACCAGGAGGAATTTCAAAAGCTTAAAATGCAATTACAACATATGGTGTCTGTTGTAGTGGTAGGGATGATGATGTGGTGGTGGTGGTTGTAATAGTAGTGGTGGTAGGGATAATGATGTGGTGGTGGTTGTAGTAGTGTGGTAAAAAGGATAATATGGTGTAGTGGTGATGGTTGTAGTAGTAGTGGTGATAGGAATGATGATATCGTGGTAGGGATGATGATGTGGTGGTGATTGATTTTATTCCTTTTTGAACACCGACTTAATTTTTTTTAAAACAAAAAAGACTTTATTTGTAGTGTCAAAGACAAACCTACACGCTCTGCTAGATGTGGCTGTATTCACTGCCTGCTTACTGTGCCACAGAAGAGAGAGAGAGGGCTGCGGTCGTCGAACGCAAGAGTATTTAGTCAACTAGCATGCACAGTGTGTGTCGGACTGTTTCTCTTTATTTTGCCACCGACACACACACACATTTCTCCGGCTCTCTCTTTTCCTTCCAATGGATTCTTTGGTTCAATCTAAAAGTCGACCGAAAAGGCACGAAATAAAACTCTTTTAATTCCTTTTTTTGTTGGTTCTGTTTTTTGACGTTACGAATTTTATTTTTACTTTCAATTATGAATATCATAGTAAGAAGAGCTTCGAAAGAGAATGGGAGATCCGTTTTTATACTCATAGTGACGTCACAAACTCACAGGCAGAAATAACAAACAACAGTAGGCACTTTGATAACTCCAGTCCAGTGGCCGCCAATAGGCTCACTGTAAGGTGAAACTCGTTTTTTGGAACTTTATTTTTGGCCCTTGACTGTTTTGGACACCATGGCGTTATTTGTGAACCTATGTGACTAATTTTGGTATCATTTTAAAGGGCACAAAACAAGCTTTCTAATGGTGTTTTTCATTCTTAATTCCTGAAAGTATTTCTCAATAAGCTAATGAAATATAAATTTATCAATTTTTGAATTATAAGAACTTTTTAAATTATGGATACATTTTAATTGGGATCAGCGAAAATGTTGCAATTAACCGAAGTTGAGTTTTCTGTCCACAATTGCAACATTTTACACAAATATGGTAAACTCAGACCAGTTGTTGTAAACATTGTTCTTAGTCCACCACAAAATGAGCAATTTGATTGGAATAAAAAAAATATGGCAGCCCTGTATAGATTTTGACAAGCAAAAACAGCTTTGAGGCAAGAAATTTTAAGATTGGATTCACTTTCACTTTTTTCTCTCGACATCTGTAAAAATCCAAGAGATTAGCCGTGATGAGAGACATTAAGCTCAAACCAAATCCATTGATCACAATACACAGTTGTCAATCACAAAACAAAGAATATCATCGCTCAGTCCCTCCTCACAACTGTTATCATCTACCTGTTGTCTAAACCAAGCCCAGCCCACCCGTCTCATATCTAATGGTCACGGATGACCGCACAAACATGAACTGCAAAGCCCTGCCCTCTTTTGTCTGTAATATAGTGGTGACATACAACTGTAGCATTAAACCCCACCAACTCTCGATTCTTCAACGCGTCATGATCTAATCATTATGAAATCTAATGATGAGATTTTGTTTGATTGATTCCTTGAATTTGTCTCCTTTAGAGGTCGAAAATTTGTTGCGATTAACCGAAGTTTGTTGCAATTAACCAGTGACTTTTATATAGAATTAATTCCGTTTCTTGGGAAATGTTGCGATTAACCGAAAATTGCAATTTA
The DNA here is from genome assembly GCF_034508935.2 of Berghia stephanieae. Taxonomy (NCBI): domain Eukaryota; kingdom Metazoa; phylum Mollusca; class Gastropoda; order Nudibranchia; family Aeolidiidae; genus Berghia; species Berghia stephanieae. Next base: position 129,454,327 of record NC_088360.1, on the reverse strand, counting down.
CCAAGTTGCGATTATCCGGAGTGGACTGTACTTCATACATCGATAGACAATTAATTGAAGAACATCTCTGCCAAATTTCATAAAAATTGATACACTCGCTCATTATTTTATTTTACCTGCCATCAACCCCACTTTTTTGGACAAAAACCTCATATTTTTTTCCATTTTCATTTATCCTAAATTTTTTCCATACTTTTCATACATGAAAATGATTTATATGAAAATAAAGCTTATTTTCTGACCTTTAAAATGATACCTAACACTTGCCATTTATTTTTTCATTGAAACAAAATTACTGAAAACAATAAGTGGGCCAGGTTGACTGCAAAACTCAAAATTTCCCGATAGCCGCGAGATGCTAGTTTTGAGGCAGCAATGAGATCACAGATTCTCTCTACAAAATTTACAAAAAATTTCAACAGAAGAATATAAATAACTCTGGAACCGTAAGTAGTAGAGAAACCAATAAGGTATCAAATTTTATGTTTTTTCAAGTCCCATCCCTCTGACTGGGTCAAATTAAGATATTTTGAATTTGAAAATGTTATTAAAGTGCCTAAACAACAGTAGTGAATGGAACTCACAGTCACAGTCAGTCACAGGGACACCCAGCAGTCAACAGGTTACCCAACATGAAAACAATTCACAACAACTAGAGAGGTGGGCCTTTGGCCTACCAACCTCCGCTGCATGTCCAACTCGCCTTGAGCATGCATTCACGTAAAATATAAAGATTTTTTTTAAAAACCTACCTCTGTTTCAAAAACTAGCATCTTTCACCTTTCTAAGAAACATTTTGATTTTCAGAACTTTAGTTCGTTAAAAAATACCGGCCAATCTGACCCGTTGAGTCGAATGAAAACGAAATTTTGTTGTTTACACGGTTCAAAGGAAATGCCGTAAATAAGCTTTCATGGACATCCTGTGTTGTTTTTACAGTGTCACGTGACCGTTTTGAGAAATTTGTCGTCTGCTACAAATAATTAGACCGGTAGGGGTAGATATTTTCGTTGGAGCAGAGAAAAAGTGAGTATTATTTCTTGGACTTGTAGAGAGGCCTAGGGTCCACCAGCAGTCAAGTTTATTGAATAAAAGAAAAAAGGCCTTTTTACTGCACTAATGCACCAAATTGCATACCTATCTATGGACACTTTGTTCCGTATCATTTTCCCAATAAACTTTTTTAAAACCTGGGGCCAGGGTTGCTAGTTTGGCCTCCTGGTGGCCAAATTTGAGAAATTTGGCCTTTTCCCAAGCCATTTGGCCTCCCAAAATTTGGTTTGGCCACTTGGCCTCCTGTAACCAACTTTTTGGCTTCCTCTGACTTTCCCCGTTATATCGTTTTACTCTGGTACCGGTAAAACTTATTTTATTTGGCAATCTAAATATCTAAATGCAACACGTGCTAACGCCACAGATTGCATTTGCTAATGCTTCTATATATACGAATTTTCCTTATCCTATCTAAATTGTTTAACAAATCTAAAGAGTTTTCGCGAGGCTAAGGTGGGTTTGGTGGTATTTGGGCTCCTGCCGAGGAATCTGGCCTCTTGCTATAGCTAGTTTGGTCTCTTATTCAAAAATGATCTGGCAACCCTGCCTGGCTAGGCGGTACCTTGATAACAGAAACGATACCCACACGATTTCGCGAGGAATTAATCATGAAAACAATTAGGATATAATTTCAACACAACTTTTGAAATTCATCAAGGATTGTCCATTACCGAATGTTTTTTGATAGAAAACAAATGCATCTTCAAATCTAAACTGCTTTTGACGGTAAGCGGTAAGTTTTTTATTTATTTTTCGGTCCAAACGAATGATTTATCCTGGTATAGAAGCTAAGTATTGGTAACACCGGCCCACCTCTCTAGGTCAATAGCCAAACACCAAGAAACAGGAACAAACTGAAAATAAAATAAGTACGTTCCCACAAATGCCCCTTCTCATAGCATGTCCTTCCACATTGTCATATTTTGTATATGTAGTGTACCCCCGCTCCCTACGTTCTACGCCTATCCTCTCTCTTTCACTTTCTCTGAACGATACGGTCCGTACGGTCGAAAAATCACTTCGTATGGAAAGTAAAAGAAGCCTTTTAAAAATCTCGACAGCACCAGGAACCCATACTGGCAGTATTTTACTAAGCCATCCAACTTTTACTTTAGGCTTAGGACCGGGACGCAGAAGAAGGGAGCCCCCGGACTCGGACCACTGACTCACTGACCACCATTTCATTATCTTCTTATCTTATCTAATATCTAGAAAAAAACTTACCTCCGGCTGTGACTTTCCACCACTGAGTTTATATATTTTGACATTGTTGACATTTGATACTTCCATCCTCTGTCTCTTAATATATAAATAAAACAAGAAAAAGACCTTTGAGTTATGACAATTTGTGTCTGAAAACAAAGTAGGCTAATGCATGCTTCATGTTTCGTTCAATGTTTTGGTCTTGGGTGTCGAGAAAAACTTGTTCAAAAGAGTAACTTCCCTGTAAACTTACGGTCCAATGAAAAAATTTAGTCCCAACAAATTATTGAAAGCTATTTCACTTATTCAAAGAACAAAACCCTCAAGAAAAGTGTTAAAAGATGCTGATAGTAAACTCAATTCTAGATTATAAAATATAATTGCCGAACATTTTATAAATACGTGACACAGTTTGATTCATAAGTACTTTTACGTTGATAAAGATTGTAAATTAGATTGAGCGGCATACTTTTTACTCTGTTACCGTTTGCAGGCTCCAAATTATCCTCTTCCGGTACGTTCGCCGTCGTTCGGCGTTCACTCCAACTTTATGTTGAAAAAAGAAAGCCTAAATTTTCATCAAAAATGAGACGATGAAACTATCAAAATTGACCCATTTATAAATAATTGCATATTTTAACTTATATTCAAAGTACTGGTACCAATTTCTGAAATGTCGGATAAATTAAGCACCCGAGTTATTCAGGTAACCAACATTGCTCCGAGTTGTACGAAAGACCAACTCCGAACTTTGTTTGGATATCTCGGAAGAGTCAAGGAGCTTGAAATGTATCCTCCAGAGTAAGTTTGTTTTTAATGTACAGTGCAACCTCTCTATAACGACATCGTTAGGAACTGGAGAAAAAAAAACGTTATAGGGGGTTGTCACAAAAAAGCGGCTCAAAATTAAAAGTTATGATTGAAAATGAGCATATTTATGATGATGAGTCCTAAACTGATCATATTCACATATATGATATTCATATTCTCTAATAAAATTTAGAGTAGAGTGTTGAATTGTACTTCTGAATTTGGTCTAAGTCTAAGTGCCAGCCTGTTTTTCTTCCAATATTCCTTCTGTTTTGTTTCTCATCTTGTTAAGTAATATGTCTAGCATTATTTTGCTGGGGTGGCGTATGAGTAGTATGAGCTTATTGTTCTGTAGTTATTGCATTTTCTTAATTGCCTTTTTTAGGTAGCGGTAGAGATTTGTCCCTAGAAATAGAAACAGGAGCTGTTACTAACACTAACAGTTTATCATGGGGCCAGTCATCGAAATGTTATATTAATTATTGCAATTAGTATAGCTATAACAAGAACAAATATAAACACGCTGCAATTGATCTAGTTCTGTCGATCTCACTCTGAGTGTAGCGTGACTGAGACAGTACATCATTGCAATGATTAATATAACTATAATTATAACATTTCAATGACTGAGGGACTTTACTTTTGATGTAGTCAGTAATGACATTGAATGATAACAATTTTTGGTTGTCACATTCGTAGCAGCGTGACTGTCATTTCTCCATTGTCTATTTGGTAACATCTAAAAGTAATGGTTTTGTTATTTTGTTTTTACGTTTTATTTACTCTCACACATCATTATTTTTAAAAATTACTTATTGATTTCAGTGGTGCTGACGGTGTTGTTACAGCTCGTGTGGCATACATTGAATTTGAAGATTCCACAACAACTGGGGTCTCCCTTCATCTTAGCAGCACAGTTTTTATTGACAGGGCTATCATGATTGTACCAGTTATGGATGGTAAGAAATTTGCATTTATTCTTGGCAGTGTCTACGTACACGGTAACCGGGCACCTAGCCTCATGATCTACGTACACGGTAGCTCCGGTAACTGGTTTGCCGCTACAATACAAGCTATGGATAGACCTCGCTCTGTATGTGTCTTTGTGTGTGTTATTTTTAAAAATTAAACAATACAATTTAACCCATTTAAGGCGAGATTCAAGGTTACCTTGTATAAATGTTACCGTGTACGTAGATCCTGAGGCTAGGTGCCCGGTAACGAAAATAATGATTATGATACCAAAATATCTGCGATATTCCTCTTTATAACAAAGTTATGGATCTTTAATTGAACCCCTCTAAAACTTTTAGTAAAAGAGAACGTAATTTCCAGTCATAACTGTTATGGGCGAGTTGGGTCACAATTTGACTCCCACTGCTGCTGCTCACTAAACTGCCTAAAGTTACCGTGTACGTAGACACTCCGTTTATTCTTTTTATCTACGAAGTTGTTTTTGATGATCGAGTACATTTCATTCTAGTTTGTCTGGGTGGGGATCCTGACCCCCCATAGCGGTACATACTGTGTCTTCTATTCCCTTATATCTGTTTTCCAACATGCTTTCTGTCTTTGTCTCGGAATGAGATTACCTGGTTTTGTCCTGGCACTGGCCGGAATCCTAGCTGGGAGGGAAACAGTCAAATGCATAGTTATTGTTTTGGGAGATATTTTTTTCCTTGTAAATCATCTATCTGTTATGTATTATTATATTTGTTATTTTTAATGTATAATGTAAGCATTTGAGTGGATTTCGTGCTTGTGTCTGGATGAGACTTGTACTTGTAGGTGATTTCAAACTAAGTACATTGGTGGTATGCTCTTGGAATCTACATCTGATCCCTATTGGTTCTCAGTTCCCCTTTGTCTTACTTTTTCTTGGGTGCTTTAATTCTAGAACTTTTTACGATCCCATTTTCTTCCTTTTTACTGGCGCTGATATAACCTAAATGTGTTGCAAGCGCCGTAAAACCCTTAAAAACAAAAACAAACATTCTAGTTTGTCATCACATAAAGTCCAATTATTGGAATTACTAAGACTGATCTGCCCCTGCCTTTACCAAATATTATGCCCTCATTAGCACATTGTAATTATCTTTAAAATGTGAGCTTTGCCATGAGGTTTAAATGTGCCTGTTTTTTATTTTATATTTTCTTAATGCTGATAAATTGATTTTAAGATTACCAAATGTTTATGGTGATTTCATTGTGGTTGTTATTGTGTCATTATTTTATTCCCTCCTCTCCCTGTTTCTTCTCCAACAAAAGACATGCTTTTCGGTCATTCTTATATACAATTTTCAACATTTCTCTCTAAGGTAAAATCCCAGATGAAAGTTCTGCTCTACAACTGACACCATCTGCAGTGGCTGGAATGTTACCAGGACAACCGACATGGCCTGCAAATGTTGTATCACAGGTTTGATTGGTTTCATTAATTACCTCACTTTCCAAGAATGCAGTGGATGGGGTCTTTTGACCGCCCATGATGTCAACTGTTGTCTTCTATCCCCCATGTTGCTTTCTGTCTTTGTCTTAGAATGAAATCTCATTGTTTTGTCCTGGCCCTGGGCAGTTTGATATCATTTTAAGATTTGCTCACCCAAACTTTCTACCACCTGATTTCAGATTTTTAATGTATTATACAATAAGGTGGAAATTCCTATTTTTATAGGTCATTATCAAAATATTGCTTGTGTTCAATTTACTTTTTTAGACTTCATTCGTTCCCCCCACCCGCATGTGAGGAGTCAAATTTATCATGACGTACAAGATATTAAATTCAAATAATCATTTTGAAAATATGGAAGAAATTCATTTACTCATTGACTTTTTTTTCTCTTCTAAATATGGATTTAATCGTGTGTCTATTAGACACATTCTCAGTCAATTAACTGAAAAAGGTCAATTCGTATAATTCAAATATTAAAAATAGAAATGATAAAAAAAAAATAAAATAATAATGAAGAAAGAAAGAAATTGTGACACGTAATCGAATGACCAGAACATAATTTGGAATTTCTAGAGCGCTATGCATAGTTCATGGGTTTTTTATACGGTAGATATATTGCTAAGGTTGATTGCTGTTTTTTAGAATTGTCATATCTGAACACAACCCAGTGTATTTTCACACCGCCTTTGTGAAATTATTTTTTCGTCTTTCAACCTGTCATGATCCCAAAAGTAGCCAACTTTGAGTCACTGAGTAATAAATTTCACTGTTTCGTCTTAGCCAAAATTGACCTCATTTACATGGTGGAAAGGAAAATAATGAATAAGTAAACCGCGAACGCCAGAAGTGCGTTATATAGACACTTTCAAATCGAAAGTTATACGATTGCTATTAGAACTAGAATTATAACATCTCGATTGCCTCATGTTGTAAACAAACTGTTTGACCGTTTCTTCACTGATTGGGTGCCTAATTATAAGAAACAATAGTAATAGTAGTAAATAATTAATTCCCGCGCAAGTTATTTTTCTGCCAATGTTTCACTCTAGCATTCATGCAGTTCACTATCTGTCACTGTTGATTTCGATTCCTTCCTTTGGAATTTACACATGGGACTGCCGAGTCATTTAATAAATTTACATCTCCTTAATGTAAAAAAAAAAAAATTAATAAGTCTTATTTCATTTTTAGTTCATCGCATAGTTATTGACCTTTAACTTTGATACATTCTTTAATTAAAAGTTTAAATATGCTCTCACATTGTGCGATAAGGTGCATAGTCTGTGGCTCAAGGCTGTTGAGCATTGATAAAGATGTGAGGGATGAATTAGATTGGTTGTTGCTGGAAAAATAAGTGCTGTTAACCCTCTCGTGTTCAGATTATTTTTGGGTGAGTAGATAATGAGTTCCCTATATGGCCATGTCAATCATGTAGATATCCTTTGATGATATAAGCCTACTCTTTGATATCTGTAGTCGCCTTTTCGTTTTCTACGGTCACTCATGGCTAAACCCTGCCCAGAAACGATTTCATAGGTCCGTCCATCACCAAATTTCAAACTTTTGTTCTCGTGAGTTCTTAAGTTTTTTGACCGAGGAACGATTGGCTACTGAGCATCTTGACCCTTCAACGATTGGTCGTTCTGGCAGCTCACGTGTCACCTGCCGTCAACAATGAATTGAATCATCGTTGATGCAGTGGAAGACGGTCATGGAATATTTGCGTCACAATCGCCACGTTGATTAATCAATTACCCAGGCATGGTTGATAGGTAAAAAAGCCAAATTATGTTCTAGTTACATTTGAAACAAACAAAGTATATCACTGATCTCGTCTCTTTGAGATATAAAGAATGATATAAAAATCAAGAAAATCGGCCGATACATAAAAAAGTTGCTAAAAAAAAGCTAAAATAAACAAAAGCAATTTTTAAAATCAAATTTATTCGTAAAACAGTTGGTTTTCAACCGATTTTTATGAAACAAAGACCAATGTACTTCTTTTTTTCGAGTTGATTTCAGCAATGTGACTTTCAAATTCCTCAGAATTATATTTTTTACTTTTAGATTTTAGCTTTTAGGCCTACTCAATAAGGTGTTATATTCCTTGCATAACAATAGCGTAATACATCGATGGGGAGAAGCGTCTTTGTTTCGGCCAGCTGGAAAGATAGCCTGTGATTGGTCGAAGACTTTGAGACGCTTGATTCACAATTCTACACGAATGGACCCTGGCGGTCTATCAAAGAGGTGTAACAAATTTATTTAGCGACTATTTTTCATTTCCTTCACAACGATTGGATTTTACTTACTGAGGCCAGTCTTGACTATCCCACCCATGAATATTTGGCCGTTGTCGGGTTGAATCTTAAAGAGTTAAGTTAGGTTGAAAATATGACATTAAGTTATGTTATGATTTTTGGAGTGCTTGTACGTAATTGTTTTGGAAAGCCTAAGCCTTAACCTATACAGCTGTAATTACCTCAGCATAATCAATAGAAACAGTTTTAAGCATTGTTTGTTCTTTTATTTTTTAGAGTCATCATATAAATGACTTGCTTGTTTGGCGTTTCTTCTACTTCTACAGAGCACTTAAGTAATAGTAATACATTGTCTCTTATCTCTTTCCTTTCTTATATTTTACTCATTTATTTTTTAAATGATGTCTGTGGTTCGTCGAAAATTTCCAGAAAAATTTTGAACAGCTCATTTACAGGTCCAGTCTATCGATTCATTGTTTTTCAGGTGACTGGTCTGGGCGCAAATCAAATCATCATGACCAACGACCCTCGATTAACATCCTTAGGTTTACCACAATACCCCCCACTCCCTGCAACCACCGATCCCAGCAAAATTGAAGAAATCAGACGTACTGTGTTCATCTCAGATTTGGATGCCAAAGTAATTTATGTCATCATGTTGTTTGATATTTTCATTTATTTTTATTATTATTTTGTCCATTTGCTACATTGATTTCATAAGTTAATTTTGTTGCAAAGTGCCTTTAGCATATGACGACTTGTCATCAAACATGCAGATTCTTTTGGAGCCAAGTTTGGTCAAATATTATTGGTACAAAAACATTTCAAGCAATGATTATTTAAATAGAGGTGGAATTTGTGCATTTTGGATTAATTCAGACTTTCCTCCCAATGTTGTACAGATTTTTAGTCATGAGTTACCTTGAGAATAAAGATGAGAAATATATTTGCCTATGACCTTCTCAGTTAACAAATTCATATTCATGGTTTGTATTTTTATCATCAGGTGACACCAGAGATGCTTCTCTCCTTTTTCTCCCAAACTGGAGAGATTAAATACATAAGAATGGCAGGGGATGAGAATGCACCGACTCGTAGTGCTTACATCGAATTTACTGACCAACGCTGTATAGCACAAGCCTTGAGTTATAACAATGTTGTGTTTCATGGTAGGACAGTAAGGTATGTAGAATTGAGCATTTCTATTTGTATTTTTGGCTTTATGTGCAGCTAAAGCACATAGAGGGTAAGTATGTAATTGTATTTTGTGTCTGGCCCAGTGAGGTTAAAACTGTGTTTCTGGGTGGGGTTTCTGACCTCCCATAGTGGGCAGGGGGGTACATACTGTGTCTTCTATCCCCTTATATCTGTTTTCCAACATGCTTTCTGTCTTTGTCTTGGAATGAGATTACTTGGTTTTGTCCTGGCTGGGAGGGAAACAGTCAAATGCATAGTTATTGTTTTGGAGATTATATTTTTTTCCTTGTAAATCATCTCTCTCTTATGTATTATTATATTTGTTATTTTGAATGTATAATGTAAGCATTTGAGTGTATTCCTCTTTGTTGGATTTTGTGCTTGTGTCTGGATGAGACTTATAGGTGATCTCAAACTAAGTACATTGGAGGTATGCTCTTGGAATCTACATCTGATCCCCATTTGTTCCCAATTCCCCTGTGTCTTACTTTTTCTTGGGTGCTTTAATTGTATATCTAGAACTTTTTACTATCCCATTTTCTTCCTTTTTACTGGCGCTGGTATAACCTAAATGTGTTGCAAGCGCCGTAACACCCTTAAAAACAAACGAACAACATTAAAACTGTATTTATACTTTAAAATTTGCCCTCTACCATTATAGTGCTGTGGTATTATGACCATACCAATCTCTAACAGGTCTGCTGATTCTTTACTCCTCTCTCATTGTTATAATGCATCAAAGCTGATGCTATTAATTTGTATGTGGGAAATAAAGTTTTATAGATTTTTTTTTTTTTTCGTTGTTGTTTTTAACAGTCCAACGCTATTTTACTGGCAGTCTATTTTTGTCTAGGGTGGGTATGATATCAGGCTTGAAGTCCAAAACATAAGCTAAATGCAAAAGGTCAGACTTTGTAATAAAAAGGGGGAAAATGATGAAATGGAATAGTTGAACGTCATTAATATTTGTATCCAGCGAGAAGAGAATCTGAGTGGTCAGACAGATGACTGTCATAGAAATTTCAGGATTTTCCTACCCTCCACTAGCTTGATAGGTCTCTATAAATTCAGCGAATGCTGAATTTGAAATTTTGAATTACTGCACGTTTTGAACATATGATTTTTTGAATGAAGATATGGGGAAAGTAGCAGAAATATTCTGAAAAAATATGTCTTTTCAAATGTTTGAGGTTTGTTGGCTGTGGCATAAATAAGTTTCTCCTGTTATCGGGCCCCGACATGTCATGCCTATAAATTTGAATGCACATAATTCATTTGGTTCCATTATGTCCCCAATTGTTGGATTCTTTTTTTATCTATCAGTGTGAAACATGCGACTACAAGCATAGTGAAACCAACACCAAGATCAGAGGCTTCACAAAGGGAAATTGATGACGCTATGAAAAAAGTGAAGGAAGCTTCAAAACTCATCTCAGCAGCTGCGAACAGTGATCGTAAGCCAGTGTCTTTAGTTTTGAAAAAAAGTTAAATAATACAGTTGGGAAGATAATTTACAATAGTTAGACTTTTTAAAAATTCAGGAATATAAAAGATATATATCGTGAGATTTTTTTGTTTTGTTTTGTTTTTTGACTTTGTTTGTTCCACAATTATTGTAGTATGAATGAGACCAGTCTATGAGGAGTGATCAATATATATTATAAAAGAAATCTCAGTTAATGTTAGCTTTGTAAAGGATGAAAATTTTTTGCTGTTGGGGGAGGGAGGGGGGGGGGGGAAGGAGGATTCTCTTTTGTTTGTTTTTTTGTGTGACTGATATTGAATGTTATGAAGAAGTCAGAATAAGTTTCTTTTCATTCTTTTCTTGGATTTCAGGTGAAAGTTCAAGATCCCCCGCCCGTAAGCGGTCCAGATCGAAAGGTCGCAGTCGGTCTCGTTCAAGGTCAAGAAGGAGGTCCAGGTCTCGGTCTCCTCGTCGTCGTCGTAGGAGTGGTTCAAGATCCCGTCGGCGATCACGATCTCGTCGCAGATCCCCTAAAAGATCAAGAACCCCAGTACGAAGACGGAGATCTCGTTCACGGTAAGAGAGTACTTATCACATTGTTCCCTTTGTCCTTTGAAAATTGCACTTTTTAATGTTGGTTTTATTCATGACCTTTGTTCACGTTTGATCATGGCAGCGTGTAGCAATGTTAACAAAATACATTTATATTTGGACCTTTTTTCTACATGAATTATACCACTTTTACATTACAAATGAGAACTATGAATATAGCAGCTTCCAGGTGGAATGTAATACATATTCGTTATTGCTAGGATCATTTTTGTTTAGTAATTGTAAGGTCCAAGGTCCAGACTCAGGATTGTCTAGTATATGATTTGAAAATAGAAATATAGTCATCCTTTTAAATGGTTTCTTTGCATCACTCTGTAGAGTGTAGGAAACAAATGTGTTTTGGAGTTGTTGTTTTTTTCTATTTTCTTTTTAAGATTGGATATACAGACTAGCCCACCTGTGCAGATGTCATTGTCTAATATTAATGTTGTAATTGTAATACTAGCCGATTAGATATGGGACAGATTAGGGAAGTGATACAATCTGATCTCAGCCATAAGACTGTGTAAAATGTGATCACTGAATCTAGTTATTTTGCACTGTTATTGACATTAGGTTAATTTTTATTTGAAGAAGCCTCACTTTTGGTGATGGCACCAGGTATTTGATCTCAGTACAAATTATTGGATGGCTTCACATCATCAGTTGCTGTTTATCATTTTTTTTTTAAGGGGACATCAACATAGGCCCCCATTCTGTAGCCTCTGTTTAAAAAAAATGAAGAAAAAAAATAAAATCATGAAGGACCGGACCTTCCAGAAATGATTATATTGAAAGTGTGATAATAACTGCCCAAGTCGATTCTGTAGCTATGATTTGTTTGGGTTTTTTATTTTTATTTTTATTTTTTTTTTTGTTTTTGTTTTTTTTTTTTGTTTTTTTTTTGGATATTGTTGTTGACAAATTTAATTGAATATCTAATTTAAAATTAGAAAACCAGAGACAATTAACATATTACTTCAATATGTTATAAAAACGTGTGTTTTTAACCCATAGAGGCCCGGTGTTTACTAAAAAAAATTCCCCTGAGGCCCAGTGTAAGGGGCATAACTCTTAACAAAAAAATACCAACACAAAGTTAAAAAATTATTAATCGAGAACCAAATGACATAAAATTATAATATTAATTCCTTTTTATAGCCAGATAAATTTGCTTTCGAATGATATATAACATGACATGTTTTGATTTCAATAAATTGGGGAAAAAAATATTTTAAAAAAAAACTCGTTCCCCGCACCCCCATTCCCGTCATTTTCGTCAATCTCGGACTCCGATTCAGTGTCCGAATCACCTTGATCGGGTGCTAACGCCACGTCTTGTCCATCCCCACCATCGTTTACATCTTCTTTTTCTAGTTCGATATCGCTTTCATTTCCAAAATCCTCTTCATCGTCTACACCACTCTCCAAAACATCATTTCTAGCGCCACGCAACAAACTCGTGAGGTACGGGAATGCCATTTTTCTGAATTCGATTACTCACTTGCTATCAACGATATAAACGTGCTGTAAAAAGGAAACGGAAATAGAACGATCGCATTATGTTTACGATGTTTCCGGTTTAGAATAAAACGAAGTGATTCGTTGCAATAACAAAGTAAACATGATCCGTTTTTTCTCGGGGGCCACGGGCGATGCGGGCCTCAACAGTCGCGGGCGACTCCAGGGGAAGCGGGCCTCTATGGGTTAATGGTTATCGATGGGTTTTTTTTTCATCATTAGTTTCACAATGCTTTCTATTCTTGGATTCTCCTCTCACAATATAATTTTTGGTTGAATATGGCGCATAAAAGATTTACCTGGCTTCTAAATTCTAGCTTTTTGGATGGGTTACTGACAGGTTTTTACATTACAGGGATCAGACCACAAATCAAATTTTGAGTCAGAAAAGAAATATGGATTTTCAGCTCAAATTTGTGTTTGTCGTATTGGGGTTTTTTTCTGTACTTTAAAATTGTATGTTCTGAATATTTTTTTTCTTTTTTTTTTCTTTTTTGGTTTTGTTACTATTTTTACTTTTGGTTTGCTTTGATTAGCTTCTCTCTCTCTCTCTCTCTCTCTCTCTCTCTCTCTCTCTCTCTCTCTCTCTCTCTCTCTCTCTCTCTCTCTCTATCTCTATCTCTCTCTCTCTCTTTTTAAAAATGCAGGTCCTAAATATCTAGTAATTGGCTTGCTGTTCCAGGCGTCCATAATTTAAAGGCACATCAAAATCTTTTAAATTTAAGATTTTGCAATTTTGATGTCAATTTTATTCATCTGCTTTGACTTGGTCATGTTCAAAGCATATCATATTTTCAAATATCTGTTTAAGTGCAGATGTGAATGTTTCAGGCTCACATCCCTCTTTCTACTTGACTGACACAAATACAGCAAATGCAATTAAGCAGCATAACATTTACTTCCATTGGAAAAAGTCATAGTTTATTAGCAATCTATCATAGACAGTAAGAATATTTGCTAGTATTAAATAGTAGACCCTGGATTCCAAAGATATGATTGACGTCTTTCAATGAAAACCTCCAAAACCATTCCCTAGATGTTGTAGATGATTATTTTGGTTTTATGCAGTCATTTAAAAAATTAAATTTGGGGCTGTTTTTATTTTAATTTATGTATATAAATTAAAATATGAGTTTATGTGTGATATTAGACAAATGTTGGGTTGATTTATTCAATATGATGATAATGATGATGAAAGTACGTAAACATATGATTGCATGTTGTTGTTCTGCCACTTGTACTTCAATACAGGGGAGGAGTACCCCAACCTGCCCCTCCTGTGTGAGTATATATCAGTCTGTTTTGTTTCTTTTTGTTTAAAAAAAAAACTCTTTTGTATTTTAAGATCTTGCGTATCCTTTCATCTCATGCAGCACTTTTTCACCTCACTGAAAATAGACATGGTCTATTTCCATTAATCATTCTGTTCACCAAGAGCTTTTACCATCAAGTAAATGTAACTTTGATGGAAGTTTTTCTAGTATGAATGGCTGGCGTGTAAAAATTTTTACCATTTTGTGTTTATATATATGTTTGCCACTCATTCTTGTAATAGAGATATATTTGTCATTGTGAAAAACTTAACGATGATCACTTACTCATCACTACAGTATAGATGCCTCCTCTTCTATTGTTTTAATCCCGATGAGAATTACTTTTTAAAAGTGTACAAAGCGGTATGAAATCGGGTTTTTAAATATCTATTGATGTTACTTGTATGACTGGCTAACAAATCAAGCTTTGCTTTTTTCTTTTTCTTTTTTTTTTTTTTCGGCTTTTGACATGTTAAGAATTTATTTGATAAGTCATATATTTTTAATTCAATGTGCTTTTTTGTATATATCCATATTTGTCCAATTTATTTACTACAGCCTAACAAATTTATTTTTTTCAATATCTTTATTGATGATTTGACAGTAGGTGATTTTGTAGTTATGCCTTTTCAGAATTTAGACTAGCCAACTTTGTTGGTTTTTATTATTTTTAAAAATGTTTTTTGTTGTTTTTTTTTTAGGAAGGGGGTGGGTGTTTGGTTTTTTTTTTTTTTTTTGTATCAGGATGTAGTATTAGTTCATATAGTTTTCAATTTCTTACCAGTTTGAGGCCCACAATTTCTTGTATTTTTATAAATATATTTAGTATCTCATAATAATCATTTTATTATATTTTATATAGTCAGCTTTGGAAATAAGTGTATCATTTTCTTTAATGTAAATTTATTATTGGCATTTAGTGACTTTTATGATAGAATTTCCTTTTTTTTTTTTTTAATCCTTTTAAAGAACAAGGGACAGAAGACGTTCTAGAACTCGTTCACCCGTAAGACGAAGACGTTCACGTTCCAGATCCAAGTCAAGGTAAATTGTAATTTCGTATTGTTTGTCAGCATATACTTCCAATTTATAATTTCTTTTAACTGTCTTGACTTGACACAGTTAAACGCATGTTGGATTAGTGGTCCAAGCCTAAAAAAATTGTGTTGATGATGGATCAAAATAAATAGAATATAAAAGTAAATGAAGAAATGTCTGAGATTCTTGTTTGACATCCAAACAAATATAGTAATAGCAGGAAACTTTCTCAATCTTTTAATTTTTTAATGATCAGGGTGGGGGGGGGGGTGACATTAAAAAGGATGAATTTTGACCCAGTTTGCTAAAATTAGATTTTGGTGGGATGATGTCATGTGACCATTTGTCTGCATAAAAAATTGCATGAGAACTTTATCTTCAGTTTTTTTCGACTCAAAATAACGTATTTTGTGACCCAGAGTATGGTTAAATCCTGCCCATTTTTAGTTTCAGTGGACTGATTTCATGAAAGAATATCAAAGTCTTTATAACTAAGTAAAGGCAAAAACATATCGATGAAAAGTAAAAAGTCTCCTCTATCTTCAACAACCAATCACTTTGTTCTTAATAATGTCATGTGGTCCCAATCCAATCAGAGAGCGAGAGGAGAGTTTTTACCTTAACTCATTTACTTTTAAATGCATTTTTCTCAAAACTGCAATTTTCGTCACTAAAAACCTCCCTCAGTTTTCAACCAAACTTCTTCAAACTTTGTACAAATGAGTGTCATACAAATATGCAGGTCCTCTAGGAGCCGGATTTTTGAAAAAAAAAAAATTTTAATGTGTAATTTGACATTGTATAACTTTTTCCAAGGAGAATAATCAAGTAATAACTTTGAACTTAATTTTTAAAGTTTCTAATTAAAAAATAAAAAATCGGGCTTCTGGAGCCTCTTTATTTTCCTTTTTTCTACCTGTGACCAAAATATTATGACAATCGGTTGATAAACAAAAAAGCCTTTGACTTTTTAAGATGTGTTGTTTATTTTCCAATATGGCGTCGTTTCCATAGCAATGGGCAACTTTTTTCGAGAAAAAAATTATATGCAATCATCCTTCCCAAACAGGTACATTATGACTGTGCATAGAAGTTATGGATATTTCATCAAATATAAAAAAATAACCCTTTAGTGTCGCTCCCCCAATCCCCCTTAATAATGGTACTTAAGGGGTTTGTCTGAACATGGTCTTCTGATTCCCATAGTGTGTGGAGGGGTTACTCATGCTCTGTCTTCTATTCCCCTATATCTGTTTTCCCTTTCCATGTTGCTCTCTGTCTTTATTCTGGATTGAGATTGCTCACTCTTTTCTTGGTTCTGGTAGGTATCCTTAGCTGAGAGGGAATCAGTCAAATGTGTAGTTCCTTTTCTTGAGAGAGGATATTTTTCTCCTCGTGAATCATCTATCCGTTATTTACTTTTATAGTTTTTGTTTTGAATTTATTGTGAGTGTTTGAATGTATCCTTCATAGCTAGATCCTTTGCGTGTGCCTGGATAGGACCTTTAAGAAAAAACAAAATAGGCACATTGGTGGATTGCTCATGGATCCTCTGTTTTCTATTTGAACCAGGCCTTTTCTTTGCTACTTCAGAACATGTACCTTTTACTGGTGCTGAAATGACCTAAAAGTGCCGCTTTCACCGTAAAACCCCTAAAAACAAACTACTAAGGATTTGTGTTCCTTATATACAAGGCATCGTGAATTTGAAAAATTGGGTATATTTTCAGTTCTTCACTTCCATGAGGCATCACTTTAACGTCTTGTGAATATTTTTTTTTATCATGACTCTTTTACTGTTAAAAACTATTTTTAATCTTGGGTTTTTTAGGATTGATTATGTCAGTATTTGTATAAAATTTCAAACTGTCTGCTAGGTAGGTTTCATTGCATGCAATAACACGATGTTATGGAAAAGCTTGATCAATTCATGTCAATATTTTTTGCATTAGTTGTCTCTTGAACATAGGATTGTTTACATTAGAGCTCAGACATAAAGAATTAACCCTTGGCAAATAAAAAGGTTCTATATATCAGTAGTTCTCATTTTGTTATGTGCCTTTGTGGTCTTATTGTAAACTCTCTTTAGACCAGTAGGCCCTGGGTTCGAGTCACGCTTTGAGCCATTTTAGTCCTTGGAATAGGCCATTTACTCACATTCTTTATCTGTACTCACATATGAATGCATTTTCTGTAACAGAGTTATATCGAAATAAAAAATTACAATATCGCCTTTCAGGAATCATGTCTTGACCTACATGTTGAGTGTTGCTGTTGGGCCCCTTGTAAAACATTTTTGATCATATTAAGTGGATATTGCTCTATATTAATATTTTACTTTTCGTTGAAAAAGTGGGGAAAGTATCTAATAGGCAAGCACTTGATATTTAATTCATTTTAAGCTTGTAGAAGAGATTGCTGTTTCAGATATTTCAACAATACAATATTCTTGTATTTATCAAGATGAAAGGGCCAGCAATGTGGCTTTATTTGATTTGTTTTCTCATACAAAAGTCACTAAATAACTATGTTTTGTTTCTGTTTTTCAGGCGTTCTCGCACTCCTCCCAAATCTTATAGCAGGTAAGCATAAATCCTCTCCCTTGGTCATTGGTTTATATGTTGTGAAAGTTAAAAAGAGTAAAATTGACTCACGCATATTGAATAGGCAACTTGTGCTTCCAGCCTCCATATTTTTCTAACAATCTACCTTTTTTTCTTTTTGTTTTGTATTACTTCAATATATGTGTCTTTTATGCCTTTTCAATTGTTTACATTACTAGTAGACTCATGCACCCTTTGTTTTCTGTGTTGACAATTCCCTGATGGTCATGATTTCAGAGCTTCCAATTGTACATTTTATTCTTAAATTTGTTCATTTAGCAAGATTGTTGTACGTTCTACAAGATTTTCAACACTTACATGTTGATATTAGTTGTTAGATAGTATAAGTAGTTTGTTTGGTACTATATTTCTTTACGTTTAGCATTTAAAAAATCTGAAATGCTTCAGATTTGGCTTTTGTCATGCCATTTCTAGGCAAAAATGTGATATTTCCAAAATTATCTTACACCATAGCTGAATGGTGGTAACAGTTTTGATTTGCACACTTGAGTAGATGACTTTCAAAATGGCCTAAGTCACATCCTGATAGAAAATGAGTTAACAATCTCAAGCTGTCTTTTGGACTCCATTGAATCACCAGAGAACATTTGGAGTCTCAGGGTATTGTTTTATGAGGACAAGACAAGTATTTTTCCTCTTTATGTCAATAAATAAATGACAAAAAAATGTGGTTTTCCTTGAATGATGAAAATGAGACTTAGTGCGTTTTAAAAGTCACCCACTCCCTTTTTCCACACACATCTTCTAATTCGCTGATTAGCCTTTTATTTATTTTTTTGATCAATGGTAAATGTTAAATACAGTGTAGCCATTTCAATTTTTTTTTTTTTTATTTTATTTTGAAAAGTGAGCAACAAGGATGAGATAAAATTCCATCTTCAGCTTATTAACATAGATGAATGTTATAGACATTTTGGGATTCTGTGAACTTAAGCTGTACATTCATTCAATATGGCTTGATACCCTTCACTGTTTTGTGTTTTGTGTCTTATTGATCGTCCTGTCTTTTTCGTAAAGAGTAAACACAAAATGGCCACATTCCTCTGTTAATATAATGAAGTTGATGTTTCACCTTATTGTTTTTCACATTTTTAAGGGCCTTGTAGAATTATTCTTATCTTTTGGTGATTTTGCATTTGTCTGCTCTTGCACCTTATGTTCTTTTGTCCATTTCATCCTGAACACTGCCTCATGGGAACATGAATAGATTGGATTAACAATGTCAGTAAACTAAACATCTCATCTTTATTTGTGTTTTCAGTCGAAGACGCTCTCATTCTCGTGGTCGTAGAAGTCGTTCTCGAGATCGTCGGGATAAAAGGGAGAGAAAGAAGAGCAGGTCAATGTCTCCTCCCACCCTTGTGAGGGAAGGTTCTGCTTCTCATGAAGAGGACAGGGAAAAGTCTCCATTAAAGGGCAATGTCAGGTAAAGTTTTTGATTAAAAAAATAAATTTCCTTTATTAATCCTTGAAGGAAAATATGTCTATTCAGTGGGAAGACTGGAATGACCCACACATTAACTGGAGTGCAGCATTGCAAATTGACCTAGGGTGAGGCGACTTGCTCATGGTCATGGAGTCTGAACTCAATACCTTCTGAGTTTAAAGCAAAGACCATAACATTGTGCCCTGCATTCTTGACCCTTCTGTGTTCATGTCTCTAGACATCTCTATTGTTATACTTGCCCAACATTGAGATTTGTAAGGATGTTATGTTATTTTATTCCGTGGGAACATGAGTGAAAGCTTTATTGTTGTTTTGATTTTTGTTTTGGGGAGGGGGGGTTGTTTTTTCTCTTTCACTCAACCCCCCCCCCCCTCGCCCCCCTCTGTGAATAAAATGATATTTGCAGGAATTACAGCCACAATTTTAAATAACTTGAGTTTGCTAAAGCATTGAACTTCAGCAACCCTAAAACCCACTATCTTGGTATTTGTCTGTGGTTGCTTTTACACATCATTATTTACATATTCCTGAGTTACCTTATTGGTGTATTAAAAAGCTGCTATTTTTTTTTATTTTTACATGCTAATTGTAAATGCCAATTTCTTGGAGGTTGAGTACTTGAGTATATTTTTTCAATTTTGACGAGTTCCAAAAATCTCATGGGAGAGTGGACAGAACAGAACCAGAGGAGTAGATAAATACATTCTCATGGAGCAATGGATAGCAGTGATTTGATGTCAACTTTATCTCTGTTCTATTTGATTTAAAACAG
Organism: Berghia stephanieae; assembly: GCF_034508935.2. Lineage (NCBI taxonomy): Eukaryota > Metazoa > Mollusca > Gastropoda > Nudibranchia > Aeolidiidae > Berghia > Berghia stephanieae. The sequence continues at coordinate 129,434,580 of NC_088360.1, read as the reverse complement.
AACACCGAGTCCACCTCGAGCCAAAAAGAGGAGCCTGACACCAAAAAGGAGGAGCAGATCCAGATCTCCAAAGTAAATTTGTAAAGCGCTTTGAGCACATTTAGTTAGTGGACATTGCTCTATATGAAAGCTCAAGTTTGCTTTTTTATTATTATTATTATTATTTAAAATGCATTTGCTTATTTCACAATACCTTCCAACCCTTCCTTTTTTGGCAGAATCATTCCAATTTTCACCCTTCCTTTCCACCATTGTCTCTAAAATTCCGATTTTTAAAGTTTCAAAAATTTTATTTAGGCCTTTCATGGCCAATAATCATAATTTTCTTTGAACAAAATATGTCATTATCAACAACAACATTAACAATCTAAATAATGATAATAATAATAATAATAATGATGAAAATAAGAAACTATGAGGCCCTTGGCGCATTACATCAACACAAAACAATATAGAAAGTACATGACATCAACAAATAAATGTTTTCAAGGATTTCATTGATAATAATGATAAGAAAGTAGAGGGGAGGGAGGGGGGGGGGTGAAATAAAAATATTTTTAATGGTTTCCAAAAGGGAAGTAAGTCGGAAAATTAATTCCACTCCTTTTACCCCTTCCCCATTCCGTTACCTAACACGTGTGATAGTTTGGCCAGTCATTCCAGAATACTGTCTTATGTTTTTGGTGACTAAGTTGGCGGTAATTTTGATAGGGAGTTATCTATTCGTGACAAATTTCTATTTCTCGTCTCAAATTTCTATTTTCTGACGTTCTGATTCCACTTTTGGAATGTGAAGGGTTAGCAGGTCTGATTTCAGGATTAGGTATAGAGGTTTGTCTCAATAGAACAGTCTCTGAAATGAGAAGTGAACCAATTCTTAATCCCCTGATTACTTTTACAATGATACTTTTATGACATTAAAAAAATAAACAAAGCCATTCCAAATTGAAGTTTTCCATAACTGAGATTTTATACAGGCTTGACCCAGAGGTTAAAGTTGCCTTGTGTGAAAAACATTTTTATACATTATTTCAGATACAAGTTTTCATGTTTTAAAAAAAATTAAACTGCTTTGTTAAATATCAAAATCATTTAAAAGGTCATCTGGGTTTGTTTTTGTTTTTTAATTCCCTTTATCCCCTTCCCTTCCTCCCCCAAGGGGAAATTTGTCCAAACCTATTATTGTAATATATTCCATTCCAGTCGTCGCAAAAAGAGGCATCATTCCAGGTCTCCATCAAGAAAGAGGTCCAGGTCTCGCAGTGGTTCCAGATATAGGTGAGTGGGTTTTTAAATTGTAAGCAAAATTTATCAGATTTCATATGAATCATAGATCAGATTTGGTTTTTGAAACATTTGCTTTGATCCTTTGCCTGCTGTTTGACCTTTGATTCATGTTGTTTTCTCGCCATTGATTTAGGCAATTGACAAAGGTGCCAACAATTACAAAAAATGTTTATGTAAAAATGATGCCAGTTGAAAAATGCCAAAATTCGTTTAAAATTGAATTATTATTTTGAGGCCACCATTTTTCTTGTATTCGACAAGATTCATACAGTGTCATGACACTGTGAACGCTGTTCAGTTTTTCTCATGAAATGGGGACTCTTCTGGATTATACTTTTATTTTTTCTTCGAAAATTGTTTTTCCTCCCAAATTACCAAAACAAATTATGAAAACATTTTTTCAAAGGAAGTAGGAAAGAAAGAAGGACAACACTAAACACAGAAAGTTTGAAGCTAAAAACCCTTCTTCAGCCACTTTGAATAAAAAAGAAAAGTTTAAAAAGTGAATGCATCAAGTTAAAACCAGAAGTGGCAGTATCTGAAGTTCCCTTCACAGAGATATAGAGTCACTATAGGTCAAAATAACCTATGGATGGACAAAATATATGTGTTTCAGACATATTTTTTATCTTGTACAGACTCAGTTCTTACTAAATACCTCTACTTGCCATCTTGATATCTTTAAAATAAGTGTAAAAAACTTATTTTTTTGTTTTTTGCTTTTCTCATGTAGATCAAGACGGGATAGAAAACGCAGCCGAAGTCGAGACCGTAAACATGACAGTAAGAAAAAGATTAGCAGAGATAAAGATGACAGAAAGAAAGAGGGTAGCTCCAAGGTATGTTTGGAATAAAGTACAGTAAAACTGTATCTGCATTATATTGCCATTCATGAACGTTTGATTTATTTTATCATAAAATATTTTTCTAGAATTAGTGCTACATGGTTTACCCAATCTGGAAAATGAAAGAATTGGCTGCTCGATGGGGTTCCTGACCTCCCATAGTGGGCAGGGGGGTACATACTGTGTCTTCTATCCCCTTATATCTGTTTTCCAACATGCTTTCTGTCTTTGTCTTGGATTGAGATTACTTGGTTTTGTCCTGGTCCTGGCCGGAGTCCTAGCTGGGAGATTATAGTTTTTTCATTGTAAATCATCTCTCTGTTATGTATTATTATATTTGTTATTTTGAATTTGAGTGTATTCCTCTTTGTTGGATTTTGTGCTTGTGTCCGGATGAGACTTATAGGTGGTCTCAAACTAAGTACTGTGATAGTGTGCTATTGGAATTTACATCTGATCCCTATTTGTTCCCAGTTCCCCTATGTCTTACCTTTTTCTTGGGTGCTTTATTTTTAACTCTCTGGGTGGGGATCCTGACCTCCCATAGCGGGCAGGGAGGTACATACTGTGTCTTCTATCCCCTTATATCTGTTTTCCAACATGCTTTCTGTCTTTGTCTTGGAATGAGATTACTTGGTTTTGTCCTGGCTCTGGCCGGAGTCCTAGCTGGGAGGGAAACAGTCAAATGCATAGTTATTGTTTTGGAGATTATATTTTTTTCCTTGTAAATCATCTCTCTGTTATGTATTATTATTTTTATTTTGAATGTATAATGTAAGCATTTGAGTGTATTCCTCTTTGTTGGATTTTGTGCTTGTGTCTGGATGAGACTTCTAGGTGATTTCAAACTAAGTACATTGGTGGTATGCTCTTGGAATCTACATCTGATCCCTATTTGTTCTCAGTTCCCCTTTGTCTTACTTTTTCTTGGGTGCTTTAGTTGTAATTCTAGAACTTTTGACTATCCCATTTTCTTCCTTTTTACTGGCGCTGATATAACCTAAATGTGTTGCAAGCGCCGTAAAACCCTTAAAAACAACAAACAAACAAACAATTTTTAACTCTAGATCTTTTTACTATCCCATTTTCTTCCTTTTTACTGGCGCTGATATAACCTAAATGTGTTGCAAGCGCTGTAAAACCCTTAAAAACAAAAACAAAAACCCAAAGAATTGGCTGTCAAACGAAAATTTTTAAAGAATTGAAAAATGCTAATGTCTGATCAGCCCTCAATTTCTTTGTTGTTTAATATGAACCCATCCTGATTGAGTCAACAAAATGCAGGCTGCTTGTTACTTTAAACATGTTGAAGTAAACATTTTAAATATTTTTCTGTTCTTACAACTGGGTAGGATTCCTTACCTACCACAGTGGGTAGAGAGGCACTTACTGTGTCTTCTCTCCCCCTATATCTGTTTCCAGCATGCTTTCTGTCTTTGTCATGGAATGAGATTACTTTTGTCCAGGTCCTGGCCAGATACCCTAGCTGGAAGGGAAACCGTCAAACGTATAGTTAGAGTTTTGGGAGATGATATTTTTTGTCTTGTAAATCATCTCTCTGTTATGCACTGTATTATATGTGATTTGTAAACATTTGAGTGTATCCCTCTTAGTTGGAACCTGTGCTTGTGTCTGGATGAGACTTTTAGGTGATCTCAAACTAAGTACAGTAAAATTACTTTAAACCGAAAGAAGCTAAACCGCAAAGAATTTAATAAATTGTACTAGTTTCTTCATTATCTTTGTACTAATTCTTACGATGAACCGAAATACTTCTTAGAAGGACTTTCTTTAAACCGAAACAATTTGAGACCACCTTCCTTTATTCTCTCTCAATTTTTCTTCAAAAATTGGGGAAGGTGGCCACACGTAATAATGCCCGGCGATATTACAAAGAGCGTAAGTATAAGATGAGGGTGATGGGTGGGGTGTAGGCAAACACTGCACATGGGCTCGGCCAACACCACAATCGCACAGACTGGAAAAGGAAGACAGCGGGTGACTGGCAGCCGAAAAATGAGGAAAGAGGAGGAGTTGGGGTGTAGAATCATGCAAGCGAGATGTTCTCGCTCATGTGTTGATGCTTTGGAACTGACTGGATTTTAAACACGAGAATAAGGAAAGGGGGGGTGGGGGTAGACAACTTACCATTGACATGCCATTTCATTTCCACTTTGTTTAAGTGTGTGTGTGTGTGTGAGGGGGGGGGGGGGGGGTTCTATGAAATTAGGCCTTTGAACCTAATGGCTTTTCAACAAAAGAGAGATGCCTAGTAGTAGTAGACAGCTTAGCATTGACACGCCTTTTCATTTCCATTTCACTTCACCTCTGAGTAGCTGCGCGTCATTCATTATCAATTATCGCACAAGAACTTTCGATCTTATTTTAGCTTTGCATTTTACTAAAAGATGTTTAAAAGAAAGCACTGTGCTTACATGTTGGAGTTTAAAATTAAAATACTATGTGAAGTCGATGAAAAAAAAGTTGATCAAGACAGAGATATGTAAAAAACACGGCATCCCGAACTCAACTCTTTCAACAATTTTGAATTGAAAACGAAAACCCCCAAAATATTTTTAAAACACACACAAAAAAAAATTTTTAATTTATGGTTACGAAGACGGCATTTATTCAACAACTCCATTTAACGGGAAACCCATGATACCATTAAATGAGCAAATTCCTTAAAAAGTTACGACCATTGAAAAACATTGCAAAACGGGAACTTGCTTTAAACCAAAATGTCTTTAAACCGAAATGGTTTAGAAGGTCCCCAAAATTTCGGTTTAAAGTAATTCTACTGTACTTTGATAGTGTGCTCTTGGAATCTACATCTGTTTCCTATTTTAACAAATTCCCCTTTGTCTTACCTTTTCTTGGGTGCTTTAATTGTAATTGTTTAAATTTTTACTATCCCATTTTCTTCCGTTTTCTCCCTTAGTGGGCGGGTACAAACTGTGTCTTCTTTCCCCTTATATCTGTTTTCCAATCCAATTTGTCTTGGAATGAGATTACTTGGTTTTGCCCTGGGCCTGGCCGTAGATTTGTTTGGATGAAACAGTCAAATGCATAGTTATTATTTTAAGAGATGAAGTTTTTTTCCTTGTAAATCATCTCTCTGTTATGTATTATATTTGTTATTTTGAATGTATAATGTAAGCATTTGAGTGTATTCCTCTTTGTAGAGACATGTGCTGGTGTCTGGGTGAAACATTTAGGTGATCTCAAACTAAGTACACTGATAGTGTGCTCTTGGAATCTACATCTGTTCCCTATTTGAACCAATTCCCCTTTGTCTTGCTCTTTCCTCAAGTCCTTTTAATTGTACATCTAAAATCTTTTCACTATTCAACTTTCCTCTTTTTACTGGCGCTGATATGACCTTAATGTGTTTCAAACGCCCTAAAACCCTTAAAAACAAAAAAAAAACATCTTAGTTTTACTGGCGCTGATATGACCTTAATGTGTTTCAAACGCCCTAAAACCCTTAAAAACAAAAACAAAACTTTTCTTACAAAATCCTGTGTATTCTATCTAGTCACCTGCCACAAGTTTGTAATTGATTTTTTAAAACAACTTGATGCAGTCGTATCTTTCCTGTTTTCTTTTTTCTTTTTTCTTTTTCATGATTATGATATATTTTTAATTTTAGAAAATGATGTGACTATGAATTTTTTTTCTTGTAATTTTCTAATCTTTTTTTTTTTTTTTTTTTACATTTTAACTAGATCAAGAGAGACTATGATGAGGAAGAAAAGGGTTTTGCAAGCGACAGAAGTGACGGCAATAGTGACGGGATCTTGTCTCGAGGGGAATCCCCGAGCCAACCTCCTTTACTAGAGAAGGACACAGACAATCAACCTGTTGATATGGACATGAGTGACTAAAGAATGGGAACTACCATTTCTAAAGCATCTTATGCCTTTTTTTTTTTTCTCATCAAAAATCAAATTTAAATATCTTTTCTTTGTTTGTTTTCATAGTGATTGAAGATTTTAGAAATGAATTTTGGACACGCTTGATTAAATAGTTTGTGATGAAATCTCACACCTTGCCATAAGTTTAACTCATGCAATAAGGATTATTTTACCAAATAGATGTTGTGGGTTTACTTACACTGTTTGTAATTTGAACCTTTAATTTTAATAATTGTGTTAAACCATAATTATCAGCTCATCTGTTGAATGGTTTTCGTGTACTTCTCCCCATTAAAAAAGGGCACATTTTGATAAGAAATATCTTTGTGTTGGATTCCCTTTTTTTTAAACTGAGATTAAGATTGAATGAGACTTTTGTGATTCATTAGTCAAAGTTACTGTGTCATTTGCTTTTTTCAACCTCTCTCACTATAGTCAGTATTGGGGTTGGTTCTTTCAACCTCTCTCACTATAGTCAGTATTGGGGTTGGGTCTTTCAACCTCTCTCTAGTCAGGATTGGGGTTGGGTCTTTCAACCTCTCTATCACTTTAGTCAGGATTGGGGTTGGGTCTTTCAACCTCCCTGAGTGGATGGGGAGGTCACTTGCTGTGTCTTCTATTCCCCTATATCTGTTCTCTGAGTTGCTTTGTCTTTGTCTTTGAATGGGATTACTTGATTTTATCCTGGCTGAGGGGGAAATAGTCAAATGTATGGTGTTAGTTTTGGGTGATGATATTTTTTTCTTCTAAATCATCTCTCTGTTATGTACCGTTATATTTGATGGTTTGAATATATTATGATTTGTAAACCGAGCTGAATAATACTTAACTAAATTGACGTCACTCATCTCTCTGTTTTTATCCAGCCATTTGTATGAGTAGTTCTCACTAAATTGTATTAATCAGATTATGAACATTTAAGGTTACACATAGCTTTGTGTGTTGGTACGTTTTATCCGGCTGGCGGAGGTTGTGAGTATTTTGGCAAAAGCAGAACATCAATATGCTCCCAAAATCAGATCCTTCATTGATGACCTTGCTCTCACACACACACACGGAACTGATCTCATGTATACCAGCATTCTCTTCTCTCTCTCTCTCTCTCTCTCTCTCTCTCTCTCTCTCTCTCTCTCTCTCTCTCTCTCTCTCTCTCTCTCTCCTCTCTCCTCTCTCTCTCACTTCTCTCTCTCTCTCTCTTCTCTCTCTCTCTCTCTCTCTCTCTCTCTCTCTCTCTCTCTCTCTCTCTCTCTCTCTCACACACACACACACACACACACACAAGTTCGCTCGGACAACTATAGCTGGTTGTTTACAAACAAGAAAATATACGAAGTTGATGTTACTCCGCTCTTTGTTTTGTTTGTGTGTTTTTGTTTTTTTTTAGACCATTAGGTGCGCGTTGACATCGAAGATGTAGAGGGTTTGCTAGTATGTTAATATGCAAACACCTGAACAATACGGCGTCAAACATACAGAGATTCCACTGCAGAGATATCACGAACCCGCTGAGGCTGCAAAAGGCGGTCGACTGTGCCAACAAACGGCTTTAAATCGAGTAAGTCAAACACAGTATCATCAACCCACTGGGTGGGGTTCCTGACCTCCCATAGTGAGCAGGGAGGTACATGATGTGTCTTCTACAACCTAATGTGGTACACGGTCAATGTGCTGATGAGCTAGTTAGACATTCCGAAAGACAACAGTAGTGCGTAAGTGACTGACAATCTTATTTGGTTCCACAAGGAAGACGGCATGGATTGTGTTGTAAAGAGTAAGATTGTGTTGGTAAATATCAAGAATTCAGATATAATTATAATGCGAGTCCGAGTGGAGATAATGGCTTGAACAATAATATACTAACAAAACAACACGGATGGTTGTGAATGTAAAAAATGACGGACAATCGTGAAATGGGCATGATCTATATTACCTTTCCATGTGCTCGAACTGGGTGGGGTTCCTGACCTCCCATAGTGGGCCGGGGGGGTACATACTGTGTCTTCTATCCCCTTATATCTGTTTTCCAACATGCTTTCTGTCTTTGTCTTGAAATGAGATTACTTGGTTTTGTCCTGGACCTGGCCAGATGCCCTGGTTGAGAGGGAAGCAGTCGAATGTATAGTTAGTTTTGGGAGATGATATTTTTTTCATTGTAAATCATCTCTCTGTTATGCACTGTATTATGCCTTCTTTATATTATATATGATTTGTTAAAACATTTGAGTGTGTTCCTTTTAGCGGGGACCTGTGCTTGTGTCTGGATGAGACTTAGTGATCTCAAACTATGTACTTTGATAGTGTGCTTTTGGAATCTACACCTGTTTCTTTTTTTTAACCAATTCCCCTTTGTCTTCCCTTTTCTCGGATGCTTTATTGTAATTCTATAACTTTTTACTATCCCATTTTCTTTCTTTTTACTGGCGCTGATATGACCTTAATGTGTTGCAAGCGCCGTAAAACCCTTAAAAACAAAACAAACAACATGTGCTCGAAGCATGGCCGACTCAAAATGACCCACATAGTGAAAAGTGTTCACAGTTTTTGAAATATCTATCATCACGATTTGTCATTTTGTTCAGCTTGACACATGTGTATGTTTACAACTTTTATAAACAAAGCAACGTGTTTACATTTCTGAAGAAATATCCAATCATTGGACAGCAACAAATCATGTGATTGATGACTTGGACGAAAACATGAATATAGATCGCTCCCATTATCTCAAGACTTGGGAGGCCAGATGGGTTTATTGAATAGTCTGGTTATTTATAGATAGAATGAAACTGACGTCACTCCGCTCATTGTTATTGTTTTTAGCCAGTCAATTTAAGAGTAGTTCTCACTAAATTCTTTCTATCAGACTAAAAGTTCAAGGTTACTGGCACGTTATATTAGGCTGGCGGATATTATGTGTTTGGTTTTTTTTTTAGCTAAACGAATAACATCAATGGGATTGAATCGTTATGTTATGCATGCTCTGCGTTTAACCAAAAAAGCTCACAACATTCGCCAGCTGGTAACGTTTAGTCCGATTGATAGTTTGATAGAATTTAATGAGAACTACTCATAAAAATGGCTAACAAAGAACTGAGTGACGTCATTTTCGTTCCATCTTTAATTGTGTTTCAACACAAACTTGAGCTTTTATAATCCACTAAACGTGCTCAAAGCGCTTTACAAAGGGTCCCTGACCAACAGCAACATGAAACATATAAAACGAGACATGACGCCTGTTGGGAGATATTACGATTTTTTTCTTTTCCGACATAGACAACGCTGTTGACGGCCAGGTACGAGAATGTGTATAAAGAGCATTTTCCAAGGACTCAAATGTGCGAGGATCGAACCTAGGACACTCAGATCCGAAAGCGAGTGTTATACCACAAGATCAAATAGCCCTTCACTGTTGTGTGTATTTCTTCCCTGGATAGATTCTTTAGCCCGAGAATATTTCCGAGATGTATGACAGCATTTTTAAACGTTTATGGAGAACATTCAATTCGATGGAGATTTTTTCTTTAATATTTCCCCTTTTTTTAAAAAATTGTGATTAAGGTTCAAAAACCCAGTTTATTCACGACCGTACCAAATCGCGCCACCACTGAACACGAACTTTACTTTGATGATTTTGGCAGCAATGAAATTTATGAAATGCCTCATCTCTCATCCTCAACTTTCAACCAAGACAGGTTAGATCACCCTGTTATATTTGCCACTGTCAACACATTACTGTGGTCTAGCCTTTTGATATTTGTTGCTCTTCCATTTGGTCTGGTGAGCGCCGTCCTGGGTGTTTTGATTCGTCCAATTTTTATATATTCTTACAACTTTTCCTCCGATATCGGCGAAGTGTTGGAGATTCTGACGGTGGGTCAACATCTGCCGGAATATTGCATTGCAAACATCTTTGATGGCCGAGATTTCATCAAACATTCGTCAGCGTTTGGGAGGATCACTCTACTTGCAGTTCCAGAAACCGCAGTATGAGTATGAGTACATTGAGGTAAAAGCCGTAAAATCATCTTTTTATGAGATGCAACTCCTATGTCTGACTCGTTGTGTTCATTGCTTGTCCTGGAGCGTTTCTAATTATACTTCGTCCCACATGTCAAGCGTTCTTTTTGGGAGGCCTTCCGAAAGCTCCTACATCCCCAGTATTTTATTTTTTTATAATGTCTATGGGGGTTTGGGAGGGGCGAAACTTTTAAAATAATTTTCTAGTAGTGAGTTTGGGAGGGGGGAGACTTTTTTTTTTTTATTTAAAGTTTTCCCCCTCCCAAACCCCCTACTAGAACATTATATTAAAAGAATACTGAGGATATAGGAGCTTTCGGAAGGCCTCCCTTATTTTTAACTTGAGTACCTACCCTTTGCAACGCTGTTTGAAAACATGATGTGGATATTGCGGTTTGCGCTGTTAAAAAGCTCACGACAACAGCTGAGAGTTGCATCCATGTAGATGGCTCTTCACTTGCATTTATGTAGTCCCTCGGAGTCATAAAATATAACCAAGGCCCATGGAGCCGGAGTATATCCTATTTTTTATTTTTCCTTTTTTAAATATAGCGTAAACGGACAATGACAATTATTGCCAAACAACAGACCCAGCTATCCAATAACTGCTTGGTTGACAGAAGGTTTGTCAAAAAGAGCTACGAGATCGATCCCGGTCCTCTTGCTTTCCAAGCGAGTGCTGTATCAACTGGGCTATCTGGATAACCTGTAATATAAGTGCTTGGCTGTTGACAGCATTATTTGCGTCGGTGAATAATTATAACGACCATCAGGCATCATGTCTCGTCCTACGTGTTAAATTTTCAGTTAGCGTGGGACCCATCGCCAAGCATTTTGAGCACATTTAGTGACTACATTATAATATAAGCTCACGTTGTTTGTTTTGTTTTGTTTTTAAAAATAACTTTATCGATTTTTACGAGATTTTATACCCATTCACTCTTTTAGAACTTATGCCTTACGCGCCCTATTCAATGCCAAACGTTTTTTGTTGTTGTTTTTTTGTTTTTTTGTTTTTTGTTTTGTTGTTGTTGGTTTTTTGTTTTTTTTTTTTTTTTTGGGGGGGGGGGGGGGGGGGGTTTGTTTTTTTTTACAGTGGTTATACGATTTCGAAAATCTGATCTTACTGGCTTAGTGATTTTTACACATCGAAAAAAGTGAACAATAATTGAAGTAATTACAATAGAGTACTCGATTCACACGCAAGGCACCAAGATCGATCCCGGGTGCAGTCGAGATTTTTTCTGAAACCCTGTCCGTCCAGCAGTAACTAGGTAGCTGGCTCTGTTAGATCTGGCGAAAAGTACTTTGCGATAGACAAGCGTTCTATCCAAAGGATAGTAAGCAATTGTTATTGTCGTTTCACGCTATAGAAGCCGGGATAAACTCCATGGGCCAAATTACTCTGAAGGACTACTATGAAAGAAAAAAGCACAGGCAGAAATATAAGCTCTTCATCTCAGTAGTTATTTATGTAATAACAAGAGAACAAAATGGGTTACCTATATACTGACTTTTGACATGAGTATTTTCATCATTATATTTTAAGTTTGTTGGTTTTAAGTATGGTATACCCACTTTAAAAAAAAAAAAGACAAGTTAATCGATATACTGCACAATCTATACGCTCAAGTGATTGATTTTATATTTAACATCTGTGACAGTATTAGTGTAAGCGTTATATTACTATTGCAATTATTTAAACTTTTGTATAATATTATTATTATTGATTTATTGACCACACTGATACGAATACAGGTTTTAATCCTGCTCACAAATCAAAGCCACTCAATAAGTAAGCTCTTGGTTATTCAGCTATGATCGGGGAGGGGGAGGGGGTGGGGCATTAAAACATTTTTGATCAGAAAGCTAGGCGTCCCAATATCTATTTATTTAAATGACCCTCACCATGTCAAAAACTCTCAACGCTGGGGCTCCAAGGAAGTCTCGAGTTTTAGAATATATATATTTTTAAAAAATCTAAAACAAGATGAGGGTCATTTTAATATATTAATATTTTTGTAGAACGTGTTTTCATGTTTCTTTTTTATTCTCGAGATTTTATTGTTAAGCGCATAGAGCCCTTCACCCGGGAATAATATGCGCTGTATAAGCGCAATTTATTATTATTATTATTATTATTATTATTATTATTATTATTATTATTATTATTATTATCATTATTATTATTATTATTACTATGATTATTATTAATTATATTATTATTATATCATTTATTATTATTATTATTACTATGATTATTATTAATTATATTATTATTAGTTTATTTTTATTCTTGTTGTTGGTTTTTGTTTGTTTTTTTGTGCCCAATTTTTTTCTTCTAAACTTTCTTTTTTTTAAAAAAAATAGAGTAGGGCGGCAAAACCGTAAAGTTTTCTTGTATTAGCTATGACTATGATAAGGTTCAGGTTTAAATGTCAAATGAGATTAGAGGCAAAAACCAAAGCTAGAGGTGCCTAAATGAGCCAGTAAAATTGAGAGAAAAATAAAGTGACTCATATATAAGGGAACAACACAAAACAAACAACGTTTCGGCCCTTGGTCTTCGTCGGGAGACAAAGAACAAACACAAATATTAAATTTAAAAAATATCACATTTCGTCAAATGTGGAAACAATTTAAATGTAAGGAGAGGGCGTCGAGTGTGGATGGAAGAAGAGGCGCGAGAAAAGGAAGGCGGGGAAAAAAATGAATAAAAAGAGAGAGAGAGAGGGAGAGAGAGAGAGAGAGAGAGAGAGAGAGAGAGAGAGAGAGAAAAGGAGGGGGGGGGGAGAGAAAGAGGGAGTATGTGTGTGTGTGTGTGTGTGAGTGTGAGTGTGAGAGAGAGAGAGGGATGGAGAGAATATGTATGTGTTTGTGTATGTGTGTCTCTGTGCGTATGTGTGTGTGTGTGTGTGTGTGTGTATGTGTGTGTAGAGTAAAAGTAACTGCAAAAAAGTCTTTAAAATATGGATGGGGGTGAGAGAGCGATTGATTGGGTGGTTTGTAAATAATACCAAATATATAAATGAACAAGATGAGAGGAAGATATATATATATATATATATATATATATATATATATATATATATATATATATATATATAAGAGAGAGAGAGAGAGAGAGAGAGAGAGAGAGAGAGAGAGAGAGAGAGAGGATGTAAGTTTTTGAGATTAGAGGTGAATATTGTCGATTGCGGTGCAAAGAAAAACATTTCCTCACCATACTCATGTGTAATGTATACGTTATTAGGCGGTAACAGCGTTGTGTCTAAAACAAATTATAATAGTAATAGCGCCTCACAGGCTGCAAGTTTTGCACTGCTCTTTATTTCTTCATAAAATCGGATCACTTAGTTATACTGCTGGAACCCAGCAAGTGACTGACAACAGCCGCTGCATGCTTCAAAATTGGCTACCTGGACGGGGATTCCCCTTTTTGAGGGGTTAAGACGCAAAGTATTATATTTTCGTGATGTAATATAACACCGTATCGAGATGACATTTACATTACAATAATATTAACTTATGGACCAGACAGTACTGCTTCCACTTGTTATGTTGGTTCTTTTTTCGTTTTATTGTGATCATTCTGATAGGTTTGAGAAGCAATTTAAAATCCCTACTATTTTAAAATATTTTTGTTGTTGTGCGGACAATAAAAAATTCAAATCTTTAAAATCAGACGTTGGATTCCGAAACTAATTAATGCTTTGTCCAGTCTTAATAGTATTACACAAAGTAAAACATTCATTTTCTGATTCAACACATTTTAACTACGTTTTTAATGGTCATAAATGTAATGGGCTGGACATAAGGTATGTTCTCTTCATTTGTATTTTGTATTGTATTTATGTAATGTAATATAATAATTAATTTATACAAAGCGCAGAATCCACACTTTTGCTCTAAGGTGCTGCAAATACAAAGACAGTTGGTAAGACAAAACGCACATACATTTACTACGTTCTTTAAAAGCCTGTCTGAATAGGAATATTTTCCCCCCAAAAAAAGATCCGAAAATATCTGAGCTTGGGACGTCTTTGGTTTCTTTGTCTAATTTGTTCTATACTTCTTGGGCCCAGGCAGAGAAAAATTTTCGGATTAAGAGAGCATTTATGGGAACATTAATCAGTCGTTCATTTTGGACCAATCAAGAAGAGAGATTAGATGGTGCTACAATATCAGTTAGGCCTTTGAATTTGAGCTCCATTTATTATATCAGTTTGGAATCCACTGTAAAGCGCCTGGAACACTTTAAGTGGATATTGTTTAAATGAAAAGCTGACCTATTTATGAATTTTGACACATATAATTTGTGTACAGGCAGCGTCGAGGCTAGTTATATTTCTATCTTTGAAATTTTAACCTATTTTTTTTTTAAATTTTTTTACCATGACGTCACTTTTTTTTTTTAGGTGGAAGATTGAATCGTTCAAGCACACAAATGGGTGACAGCAAAAGGAACACGAAAACATCTCCCAGTCCACCTCTTTTTACACAATAGCAATACACCGCCCTGATAAAAACCTTTTTTTTTTTCGTTTTCCAAGAAAGACTGTTCCACATAAATGGGTACTTGTTTCACAATTGAACTGTGTTCCATACAACTTGATAATATCATGCCATCTACCTTTATCAACCAGTGTTTTTGGTTGGTCGCTTTGTTGCTTTTTGCCTGGCCAGTTGGCTCCACCGCTGCCTCAGTGTACGTCATCATATCGCCATTTGCTGCCCTGGAACCAAGGGTGGAGGAAGTTCTAGTTTATCTCCGAGATGGAATGGAATTGCCTTACAAAGTAGCTATGTGGTGTAAACAAGGAACGAACCCCAATGACGTATTCCGTGGAAATACCAACACTACTAACAGAATAAACTTGGAGGGGCTTGATTTGAGATTGACCGATTAATAATCTTGTCTTTTTTTTATTCATTTTGTCCAAAAGTAACAGTAACACGCGTAAACTCTCTCTCTCTCTCTCTCTCTCTCTCTCTCTCTCTCTCTCTCTCTCTCTCTCTCTCTCTCTCTCTCTCTCTCTCTCATGCATAATAACTCAAGGCAAAATAAAATTAAAAAAAAAAAAAAATTAAAATAATTCGTTATATCAGTAAGTGTGTTCGTTATTATTATGTCCTACTTATAGAACAGAGCTAGAACCCCCCACCCCAATCACTGCTGGGTAGACAAGGGGATCAGCAAAAAACAAAAAAAAAAAAACAACACAAAACAAACTCCCCCCACCCAAAAAAAAAAAACCCAACTAAACAACAAAAACAACAGCAAACAGAAAAAAAAGATATCTCGTGAAAAAAAAAGTTTATCTGCTGCTCTTACTCTTACAAGAGATGAAGAGAACTGGTTCGAGCAGGATGAAAATAGAAATTGATCTCAGTGTATAGTCCGCTCAACAGGCATACCCAGAAACATGACCAAATTCCCAGTAATATCTGCTGTTTTTAGGGGCTTTGTGATACGCGACCATTCAGACTCCAGTAATAAAAAAGATGATATGGTATTTCATAAATTGTAGATCAGCTATTAAATATAAAGGAAAATAAATACGAAAAAAAAAGTAAGACAACGGTGACTGATTCACTAAGCGGACATAAGGAGATTTTAAGGAAAATTTCTCATGCGTGTTTGGAGATCCTCTTAGAGTAAATGTCCCATCCTGAGACAAACAAATAAATGATCTTGCGAATAATTTGGATGCACTCAAATACTTACAAAGTACGTGTCGTGTATTTTGCATTCAAAACAGTGCACAGGAGAGAGATAAATTACAAGTTACAAGAGGAAAATGTAATCTCATTTTCCTCTAACAGGGCCTATGGATCACGGTCAGAGCGTTGAAGAAAAATAAAACCAAACAAACAAAATAGGAAAAAAAAACAGCAAAAAGCAAAACTAAACAAGTTATCTCATTTACGAAGACACAAAGCCCCATGAAAATATCAAAAATAGGTTTTATAAGTATAAGGTGATAGTGATAGAAGTGACACCAAGGATGAACTGACAAATAAATATGTACCTTCTACCAGGAACGTAGGTACAGAGGAAGATATTAAAGCCAGAATAAGGAAAACCTAGCAGATTTTTGCCACTTTGTCGCCCTTATGGGAAGCAACCTCAAATGCAACCAAGCTTAGAATATTTCCAATGTGAAACCTGTTCTACTGTATGGATCGGAAACCTGGAGGGTCACAAACACCCTTACCCACAAAATTCAGACCTTCATTAACAAATGCCTCCGCAGGATTTTGAAAATCAGATGGCAAGACCACATCTCCAACATAGAACTATGGAGAAGGTCAAACCAAGAACCCACCAACACCCAAACCAGGAGGAGGAAATGGAAATGGGTCGATCATACACTACGAAGACCAGGGAGTAATGTCAAGGTGGGGCATCCAAAACAGACATGGAGGCCCTCACTGTCCGAGGAAGTGAAAATGGGAGGCAATCGAGAAGATGGCCAAGGATTAAGTAGATGGCGATGCTCATAGAGACCCTATGTTCCACAAGGTGCGAAGAGGTTGTTTTGTTTTGTTTTTAAGAGTTTTACGGCGCTTGCAACACATTAAGGTCATATCAGCGCCAGTAAAAAAAAAAGAAGAAAATGGGATAGTCAAAAGTTCTAGAATTACAATTAAAGCACCCAAGAAAAGGTAAAACAAAGGGGACTTTGTTCAAATTCAAATAGGATACAGATGTAGATTCCAAGAGCACACTATCAAAGTACTTCGTTTGAGATCACCTCATAGTCTCATCCACACACAAGCCCAGGCCCCAACTAAGAGGGATACATTCAAATGTTTAAAAATCATATATAATATGTAAACAAAACAATACAGTGCAAACAGGGAGATGATTTACAAAGAAAAAAATATCATCTCCCAAAACTCAAACTATACATTTGACTGTTTCCCTCCCAGCTAGGGTATCCAGCCAGGGCCAGGACAAAACCAAGTAATCTCATTCCAAGACAAAGACAGAAAGCATGTTGGAAAACAGACATAGGGAGAAAGAAAACACCGTACGTACCTCCCTGCCCATTATGGGAGGTCAGGAACTCCGCCCAGGGTGTGAAGATGATTAAGCCACGTAAGTCAAGACCAGGAAGGTGGGGGGGGGGGGGGGGGGGGGGGGGAACACATTATCTCATGGATAATGGATAAGATGATTAAATCAAGAACATTGAGGTAGCGATATGGTAAATTTATTATGCTTAACAATATTTCAATTACATAAAATAAATAGTATAATTTTCGGGCCAATGGCGGATTTTTATTATATTATAAACTTTCCCTCAAATTCCATGAAAAAACATGGAAATGGGATGAGGACCAAAACCGTACAAGCGTTCTTTAAATGACAACCATTAATCTTCATGTACAGTTCTGAACTATAGTTTCTGCTTGGGGTTGTTCTTTATATCCTAACTATATTAAATAGTGATTTTAAAAGGGGTCTTAAGAAACGTATTTGGGATCTAATATCATCATATTGCACATAATCAAAGCAATGTCATCATAAAATACAACCATTGGGTCTCATTATAAGTCGCAGACTTTAAAAAAACATTTTTTTTTTTCATTGGCACTTATTGAATCTCTACTACTAGACTCTAAATAAATATATTTGTTTAAAAATGAATAAAAAATACTCTAAATAATTAAAATCCGTTGGTACATCAATTAATATATGTAATGTGCATGCCAATGGATTTAACTGCTTCTCTGCCTTGAATTTGAATTTCACTTTTTGAAGTCAAATTATTATTCAATTGTCAGTACTGCTACCGTGAGATGTAGTTTCGTTTCAATTCATTTACAGCTACACACTCATTTGAATGGCCGTTTGGTAAAAATAGATGCATTAGCTGTCACGTTGTGGACGATTGTAGCTAATGTTACAAGATGAAAATGACATGTAAATTGACAACTGTAGTTTATGGGGATGCTTTAGTTGACACTAGCCACTAGAACATAGATCAACGTCACAACGAAACAGCATCTGCAGCAAGACAACGCTGACCGAATTTTTTTTTTTTAGATGACGAGTATCTCAGTTTTGATGGATAGCTGATTCATCTAGCAAAGAGTTCAGACTTTACTCCAAAAGACTTCTACTTTAAAGAAAAAAAATAATTGTAAGCTTAATTAAAAGAATAACAAAAGGGGTAAAAAGTAAAAGTTATGCAGATGACAATGAAGTATGTGAAGCTTTAGTGTATCTTGGCTTAAAGATGATTCTCTCCTTTTCTTAGCTGGAATGACTGATAAAACTGACGCATGGGTAAGGAAATGAAGTATCTGGGGTACCACATTTGCTGGGTTTTCTTTTGATTCAATATTTTTAAAAATATTTCTCTTTTTCCTTTAAAAAAAAAAATTCAAGAAATTCAATCAATTGAATAACCAATCAGACATTACGTCTGGCACTACCTACTAAACCACTAATGAAACATTAATATTCATTATCCACCATCTTTCACTTGTTTGTTTGTTTTTAAGGATTTTACGGCGCTTGCAACACATTTAGGTCATATCAGCGCCAGTAAAAAGGATGAAAATTGGATAGAAAAAAACATTCTAGATGTACAATTAAAAGGTTTTGTTTTGTTTTTAAGGGTCTTACGACGCTTGCAACAAATTTAGGTTATATCAACGCCAGTAGAAAGGAAGAAAATGGGATAGTAAAAAGTTTTAGAATTACAATTAAAGCACCCAAGAGAAAGTAAGACATAGGGGAACTGGGAACAAATAGGGATCAGATGTAGATTCCAAGAGCATACCACCAATGTATTTAGTTTGGGATTACCTATAAGTCTCATCCGGACACAAGTACAAAATCTAACAAAGAGGAATACACTCAAATCCTTACATTATACATTAAAAATAACAAATATAATAATACATAACAGAGAGATTATTTACAAGGAAAAAAATATCTTCCAAAACAATAACTATGCATTTGACTGTTTCCCTCCCAGCCAGGACTCCGACGAAGGCCAGGAAAAAACCAAGTAATCTCATTCCAAGACAAAGACAGTAAACAATTGGAAAACAGATATAAGGGGATAGAAATCACAGCAAGTACCTCCCTGCCCACTATAGGAGGTTGGCAACCCCAACAGTTTCATTGGGCCTAACAGAGATAATTAAACCTTATGATGATATAAATGATGCTATGTCAGATCCTGGCAAAACTGTGATTCAGCGAAAAGTGATTAAACCAAACATGCTGTTCACTTGAAAACATTTCAAAATATTTTCCTTCTTTGTTATGTAATTACATACTCTTGACACGCCAAAAGCACCAACTCCACACCAGCACTAAATTTAAAAGATTTGCTTTACTTTAGTGTTAAGGTCGCTAAATTGCTCTTTAATTAAAAAATATTCACAGGTCCTCAATTTCGGACACTGAGCTTGGACTGAGCCCTTTTACCAGATGATCCTTTAAATAACTAAAGTTTGGCACTATTTCTTCATAATGTTAAAGATAAGAAGGAGGGAGCTCAGTAATTACAGACTATTATAGTATTCAATATTCTGATTGTTGAGTCCTTAAATTCTGGCTATCCAGCCCTTACATTGTGCATTCAAAAGAAAACCAACGTGATGTCGATGTTAATGAGTTTGGAATTAATCTCTCTTTTTATCTTTTGCGGTGGATTATTATGGTGCTTAATAAAAAAAAACCCCAAAATAAACATAGATACTTTTGTATTTCTTTTTAAAGCTTTATAAAACCTTTGGAGGTAATTGATATTATTGGTAAAGCTACAATCTATGGCTATGGGTAGTTTATTTCATTGTAGTAGAGAAAGAAAAAAAAATGGAAATTAAAAAAGGAATAAAAACGAAATGTTACAAGTCCATGATTGAATCTTAATAAACTGATACAGTACAGAATAGTGTGACTTAGAATAACCAGTATTGAATATTACAAATAGAGATAAATAACGGGAATCATGAGATCAGATTCACCATAAGATGAAATAGAACTTAAGTAATATATCGGATAAATAAGTGTTGTTTACAAAGCCTAAATAAACATCATATGATACGTCAGACTGTTTATGGCCACTGTTCAATTTAATCTTTTTTTTTCTCTCCCAACAAATATAATATCAGAAAAAAAAGTTTAAAAAATTAAAATCATCACAAAAAAATCAACACAACCATGCTTTACATAAAATCCACTGCAGTCCATCTACCAAAATACAGTGATATCATACACGAATCAAGAAACAAAAATTAGGATATGATACATGAATCCAGAATAAACATAAAAGTGAAGTCTTATCGATCAACAACAAAAAAAAAATTCAAACTGACACTATATCATTTTTTAAGACGACTATAAATCGTATTATTAAAAATGTAAAATAAAGTGCTTTGGCTTTACAAAACACACATTGGAGAACAAACACACACACACAAATAAACAGTGGGCATTGATCAAGAAGGGATGGAGAGACCTTTCATCGGTAAAAAGTAAACATGAATTTGACGTAATTTCGAACCAATGTTAATTATTAAGCTGTTCAGCTACAAATCCCCTATTTCTTAAACTCAGCAGATACTGGAATCAGTAATCAGGAAAAATGAAAAAAAAATTAATACAAAATCCAATAGAAAGGTCTACAACTAAACAGATTGTTAATCTAATTTAACTAAAGTCCATAGGCTTTTCATAAATAAATACTTGCATAATTGATGAAAACTCATAAGATTTAAAAACATATTCCCGCAATGACTGAATAAAACCAACTAAAAAATAAGCATATCTACGTTATGATGCCTCACAAACCAATAAGGAGAGAGAGCACTGCACAGGTGACTGTGCATCTAAATAGCCAACTAAGACATTTACTAACATAACAGCCATCATGAAAGACAATACGACTAAAATGCTATTGGGTAAAATAAGTACCATTTCGATTTTAAAAGTTCCATGATAATTGTAGAATCGTAAACACCTAAATTATGATGGTAGTATGATAATGACAAGTATGATATAGAGAGGAAGACTATGGCATATTTTATCCTATATAATCACTGAAGATTTCAGTTTGAAATTTTAAAGTCCATGATGAATATGAAAAGGATTTGATCAATAAAGAAAGCACCGATATGTGATGTAAAATTGCATTCAATCAAATATAAGCATAAATAAATCTCAATGTGTTTTAAAAATCAAAGATAGGGAAAGGAGTATTGAAAGAGGCAAAAATAAGGCACTTTGAAACATAAATGTATCAATGTTATGCGAGTTCACATTCATATGGAATGGAGTGGAATGTTTGGTTTGTATAAAATGATCTCTGTCGGTAGTTAGATGGTGATAGAATGAGAGCAATTATTACTATTATTATCCAATTTAATACTGACATTAAAATAGGGTTACCAACATATTTGGAATACTCTCAGTTTTGAATTCAAAATGTAAAACTGAACAAAAATTCTAAATTATGTAGTAAGTTTATAAAGGAAATAAAAATTGTATAAAAATAATAATAGGAAACAATGGTGAGAAAATGGTAGAAATAAATAGAATAGGCTTGTGTTGAATAACTGCGTATCAATACACTCAGGACTAGGAATTAAAGCTAAACAAATTAGATTTATTTTTTGGACAAAGGCTTCTCATTATGTCTTCATAAAATAGTTTTATCTAAATATTAAAATGGTTTTGTTATGATTCCTAACAGATCGATTTTCCAGAAACCATATTCTGTGAACAGGTCAGCGGTAGTTTTACTCCCCTCTCTAAAAGATTGACGAGTTCTATGCATCCACCACAACATGCAGCAAAAGGACTGAGAAGAACGAAGAAGACTGCACATAAGAATCCGATTGGCCATCCAAATAAAAGCAAGATTATGAACCAAATTATGCTCCACAACCAACCACAGTTTGCCATTTTTTAGACTAGATCTTGCAATTGAAGTATTTTTGTACCTGTGAAGTAGAAAGTAGAAAGATTAAATAACTATTATTTTTCTACTTCCTGGATGGACACACCCATTTTTTTTTTCTTTCTTTTTAATAAATAAAAAAAAATTCAAAATAAACTTTATCCACCTCAAATTTTAGTTTAACATTCTTTTCAATTTATTTTAGGATATTTCAAAGAAAGCACATGACATGACTTTAAAGCCCGTGTGCAATATACAAGGACCTCTAACTCTAAGCAGTAAATAATCTACAGCTAGAGTGGACATAGAAATGAGTCTGTCCTTATTTCACCCAACAAGATCTGAATAAGGCTCATTCATCAGTTCTGACATCTTGCTTTTTTCTTTTTCAACCTTCAAGAACGGGCATCTTAATCAGTAATTTTAGACCTATTGCCAGTGAGCCCAGCTGCCAGGCTGAGCCATCTGGCCATGTCTGTGGGAATATTATTCAGTTCCAATGCCTCTTATTGAAGTGGGGATTCATACCCTCTAACAGTAACTGTTAATAGGTGGGATAAATGAGATCAAGACACCAAGTCGTCTCTAGGTCAATACCCTGCCTGTTAAAATGGATGGCTCAGGATGTTTACAGCAATCAGCCCAGATGATGGAGGTGTTGATCGATCCACGCTGGCAGCCTGTTACTCATCCATATTATTCCCCTTCGTGTCAACCATATATAATTTAAAATAGACTGCAAAGGTTGCGCGAGTCTTAAATTCATAGCCTGACACTGCCTAAAAATGTCACAGTGAAAACCACTAAAAGAATTGGAACAGTATGTTGTCATTAGTAGTGCTATTGAATACAAATTGTCAACAATGAGTTGAATTCAACAGCATTACTAACGACAACTCATTATTCGAATTTTTATTCTTATAGCAATTGTCCCTGTGACATAATATTTTAGGGAAGAGTCAGGCTATAAGTTTACAAAGGCTATGCACAGTCACAATGGAGTGAATTGTCTTTGCTTCCTACCCTTGATGTAACCTTTAGTGCTGTGCTCCACTCCCACCCTCTGCACTAGCTACTAATATTGTAGTTATTCTGAGCCAGTTTCTATAGTGTGAAACGGACAATAGCAATTGCTTGCTACCCTTTGGATAGGATGCCAGTCTATCGCAAAGTACTTTCCACCAGATCTAAGAGACCCAGCTACCCAATCACTGTTGGGTGGGCAGGGGGGTCAGAGAAAAATCTCAACTGCACCTGGGATCAATCTTGGTCGTCTGGCGTGTGAAGCGAGTGCTCTACCAACTGAGCTATTGGGACCCCCACTAGCTGCTAATTCCTTAGATATTTCAGTCTTCCCTTAAAATTCATCCATAAGGCACACCTTGTGGCCCATGGGAATTAATGAAGGGAAGTTTATCAGAGATGTGCATCTGAAAAAGACAAGCAAAGAATCAATTTTCCCAGCCTTCAGCTGTGTCAGATTATTTGAAAGAGAGTGTTTTTTTTCATCAATAATTCCGTCCATTACCGCCAACATTGAAGGAAATTGTAGTTGTAAATAGTTTGAAGTCTGATCAAATTCCTTTCGAATGTGGTGTCCCACTTGGTGTGTTAATCTCATTTATCCTACCGAATAGGTAACAGTTACTGTTAGAGAGTATGAAGTCCCCACTTCAATATAGAGGCATTTGAACAGAATCATATTCCCACAGACATAGCCAGATGGCTCGGCCTGGTTCTTGGACCTGTGCTTTTTGTTCTCTACATACATCATCCACTATCAAATTTTATTAGGGGCTTTGTCCTGTCCTACCACCAATATGCTGATGACACCCAGTTGTTTGAATCTGAATGTATCAAAAACTTACAAAATGTCATAAGTACATGTGAAAAATGTGTAAAGGGATTGGATGGGTAGGGGCAGGCTAAGGTTGAATGATGACAAAACGGAGGTGATGTATGTAATGTAAGGAACAGAAGATTTTGAAATGAGAAGAAATTTAAAGTAGGAGAGGTGTCCATGGATATTGTTGACGAGGTCAAAAATCTTGGAGCATTTAGATTCAGAACAACAAGAGATGAAGTGAGTATGAAAGTGCCAGACGACAATAGAGAATAAAAATTTCGCGGCGGCGATGGGGGTCCGAACCCGCAACCTAACTGGGTAGACAAGTCCGCTTTGCCGGGGAGGAGGTGACTGTACCGTATGAACTATCCACGATCCCAAAAAAGATCGTTTCTAACCCTAGTCCGTCAATGGACCACCAAATTAAGACAATGATCCAATCATTGGAATGTCAGTTGAAAAAAATTGGATCTATTCGACAGTTGATTACTGAGGATGTTACCAAGAAATTTGTCGTTTCTCTTTTGTTTTCAAAGCTGGATTACTGTAACTGTACTATAATGCTCTGTTGTTTAGTGCCAAAGAAAATAAGCTCAGGCGGCTGCAGATGGTCCAAAATAATGCTGCCAGATTGGTCTTTTGAAGGTGGAGGTTTGACTCAGCCACACCTCTCCTTCGAAGATTACACTCGCTGCCTATTGAGAAAAGGTCAAATTCAAAGCATGTCCTATTTTATCGCTGTCTGGAAAACACTGCCCCTCCCTACCTCACAGAACTCTGAAAGAACTATTCGGTAACCTGATCTTTACGTTCCTCAAATGACACCACACGTTTGGCTATACCACGCATTCGTATAAAAGCGGGAACAAGGTCCTTTTCTCATTTTGGTCCGTATGTATGGAACACCATTCCACAGAGCATCCGGGAATCCAAATCATTGTCTGCGTTCAAGAAATCCTTGAAAACATTTCATTTTTGATGTCATGTACTTCCTATATTGTTTTGTGTTGAATGATGTAAAGCGCCAAGAGCCTCATGGTTGAGGATACTGTGCGCTCTATAAGAATCTAATACTACTACTAGATACCGTACCCAGATCTAGATAATATACTACTAGACCCAGTTAATTTTTAATTAAAAAAAAAAGAAATATTTATTATTTTTTGTATTAGCTTTATGAACTTGATCCCGGGTTTATTATGTCATTTAGAGCACGGCGAGTTAAAGAGCCTTTCCAGACTCAACTATGCACTGCTCATAGCAGGACTTGAACCCTGGATTTTTTTTTCTTTTCCTTGTGCGTAAATAATGTAAAACTTTAATAGACGTCTAAGTCTAATATGATATGTATAAGTCTATTAGTAAGTAAGGGAACTCATTCTTCTTTCAAAATGTCACAAAGTCATTTAAATCAGACACGCACTGGGACTGATAAAGCACAAATTAGAGAAGCATAGATAGGCATTTTATTCTAGCAGACTATACACCGCTCCTGTTCCCAATCTGAATAGGCAATAGACAGTCCTATATCTATCTTCTACTTCTACGTCTCCAGAACTAGACTAGAGCTCTAGAACTATAACTATAACTATAGGTAAGTCTAGCGATATCTATCTATCTACTTTGGGACTGAGACTGAGACAAAAGAAAGACACTGTTCACGAAACTAGAAACATTTACCCTGTACTTGCCAGAGCAAATGACATAATTACTCATCGTAGCATAGGATTAAAAGTAGTATGTCCATTGCCTTACCTTTAAGCTAAAACAGAGACTCGGACGTGTCTTGGATAACTAGTAACTAGGAAGTAGGAAGTAGGCAAGACCTAATAAAAACACGGCCGTGCACTCGAACTAACACACTAGACACTTCAATCATGAGACAACCGAGATTCTAGATTGTCGATAAGAGCGCCGCATCAATTTTTATTATTCATAATTCATAATCACTCAATTTTTTTCTTGTTAGATTGTCGATGTCGATAAGATTACTTAGGAGATTTTCAACACAACGAAATAGGCGACCATCACCCCCCCCCCACCACCACCATCATCATCATCATCATCACATTCTCTCCTCACTACCAATACCACTTCTTCAAAAGTAATTACCGCATAATTTATTACCTCATGCAATCCAACTTTTATTTTATTTAATAATATTGAGAGCTCGTGCAGCCTCAGCTTCTTAGTTGCTTGCATAATATCTGGACAAAACAAACAAACAAACAAAAACATATACCCCCCCCCCCCTACACACACACACACCAAATAAAAAATAATAAAACTGAAAAAAAGAAAGGAGAATGGGGAAAATCACCAAATAATAATTTAAAAAAAATCCCAATGGAAGCAAACAAACAACCCCCCCCCCCCCCCCTTCCTCGAAATCGTCCTCAAACGACGTGCACTTATTTACAGATCTGATAACCCCTTTCATTATCGGCTCATTGTTTTAATGGAATGGAAATCTATAAAAAAAAAAATGACGCAAAATGTTGTCCATTACAACAATGACTAGGGCATAATTCCGTTCGGATGTCAGACCTGCATACACGTTGACCCCAATCTATCGGATGATGTGAAAACAGATTTGTCCAAGAGAGACTGTCAAGTAACAAAATAGGGGTTCGAACTCAGGGCTCCCGTGGTGTGATCAAAACAAAGATGTCACTTTTAAAATCACACTTGTTAGTTACCATGATCGACATTGCAATCTTAGTACAATATCTGCCCCCCCCCCCCCAACAAAAAATAAAATAAAATAAATAAATAAATAAAAATTAATGAAAACGTAGAAAAATAAGAATAATAAAATTTTTCGTACCCCCCCCCCCCCAAAAAAAAAAAAAATAAATAAAAAAACCCCAAACCTCTCAACTTGGAAATATGTGAATGTAAGTGTGTGTAAGGTGTCTGTGTGTGTGTGTGGGGGGGGGGGGGTAGGAGAAATCATCATAAGCAGAAAAAGCTAATCGATTCTTTTACATACGTTCTGAGGACTCCCGATAGCTCATTTGGTAGAGCACTCGCTTTACACGCAAAGGGACCGAGATTGATTCTCAGTGAAGTCGAGATTTTTTCTGATATTTTCCTGTCCACTAAGCAGTGATTGGGTAGCCGGGTCTATTTTGTCCGTTTCAGGCTATAGAAACCGGGATAAACTCAGATTTCATGGGCCTACTGACTGTGAAGGACTATTTTTTTTTTTAGAAGTGTAATAACGCAAAGATAGGTCTCTTTAAAATTCATTACTTTTATTGGACAAGAGCAAGTTGGTGTCGTGAACACAATGAAAAAAAACAAAAAAACGTCAACATTATCATATCATATCATATCATGGATGTTATTTAACAAACATTCTGAGGGTGTTTGACTTTGGCCATGCAAGAGATATGTACGCCAAAAAAAAAATTATTAAAAAAAAGTTACATCCAACCCCTCTCCTACCCTTGTGGCCAAACGATTAACCACAATCCCGTGATTTGGCAAGAATGGTCATGCAGACCTGCCTACTTCAAAATTTAAAAAATCCGTAATTTGTAGGAAACTACTATTGTAATCGCTATTAATATATATATTTTTTTAATCTGCAATTTACTCTCACAAGAATTAAATAACACTTCAGAATCCTTAAAATTATAAATTATGTACTAGTCTGGCATCAACTTTCATTCTCAATGAGTTTAAATGACTTAGAAATTCTCATGACGTTCTGAAATTGGAGCCAAAATTCTTAATTCTATGAATCTTTCGCAATAGTGGACATGTCTGGTCACGTGATCTAAGCACACATGCTAAGTGTTATTGCAGAAGCCGTACTGTCTTTTTCTTTTCTTTTCTTTTTTTCTTTCTCCAAATCACCTCTCTTGCACATGCACAATTAGAGTCGGACGCCCTCGATTGCAATTGGATACATGAGATTTATAATCCAATATGCAGTTGCCAACATTAGAAATGACTTACTTATGTAACCTGTCACATCACTATGTACTTCATTAGAAGTAAAAGAATATATATATATATATATATATATATATATATATATATATATATATATATATATATATATATATATATATATATATATATATATGACGATGCTAATGATGATGGCAATGGTTATGAGGATGATGAGGAGGAGGCCGATAACGACAATGATGTTGATAATGACGATGACGATGATGATGATGATGATGATCATGGTGATGATAATAATAATAAATTAATGATTAAATAAAATTGATTACCAAGGGCAATTTTGTCTTTAAGGTCTATGCTATAGAAAGATTGGAATAACATAGGTATCCGTCGCAGTGCAGTGCCACAAAGTGAGCTAGGGCTAGATGGTTCACTAAGGCCACTTAGACTAACCGAAAGTTGAACACCATATCTTCAGAATATGAAGAACAAACTATACTGCTGCCCCATATACCCCGTGACTATGATGGTGATGATGAGGGTGACAATGATAATGGTGGCGATGATGATGATGATGATGATGATTATGATGATGACCATGACAATGATTATGAAGATGACAACAACAAAGGCCATGATGATGATGATGATGATGATGATGAGGAGGATGAGGGTGATGATAATAAATAATTATAAAAGTGGAGAACAACATGTTAACACTATTGACACTGCGTAAAGAATGCAGATCATTTGATAGAAGACATACGACTTGTGTTACAGACAGTTTTATTCTTAGTTGTGGCGGTTTGAATGCAAGAATAATTGGATTAATTTTATTTTACAGGGTGATAGACTAAAAGTTCACATTTCTGATTCTTTGACAGTAAAGTCACTTATCGTGTACCAGATTGAAAAAGTAAGTCAGAATTACAAGAAATTTAACTCATGGGTCACAGAATGACCGCTGCCGATTGCTGCATCCTATGCTGTTTCTGGATCTGGTTATGGGCCAGTCTAAACTAAAAGTGAGAGAATAAATTTTATTTGGGGATAAATCAGAAGCCTGGTTATGTTTTTTAAACGATGCCACTGTGATCGAAAAGATTTGGAATACATTTTTTAATGACAAAATATGAATACCTTCAACTTATGAGTACTAAATTCTTTTCATTTAATAGGAGTATTTGAAAACCATTTTAAAATCACATGACACTTATCCAATAGTTTGATGAGCAAGTTCATGCTTCGTTTGAATTCAAGTCGAGTGAGATCATCTGACAAACATGTTGAAAATATCACAGATTTTAGAAAATCTTATAAATCAACATTCTGCATCATCAATATAAATCTTAGAAACTTCGAACAACTTTCAATTTTCACAGTCATATATTCAATACACACATTATATGTATAACAATGCAAATGTCACATAGCGTACTTCTCTCTCTCTCTCTCTCTCTCTCTCTCTCTCTCTCTCTCTCTCTCTCTCTCTCTCTCTCTCTCTCTCTCTTTCTCCTTCAAAAAGCCGTCGTTGGATTATCTAAATAAAACATATTTGTATTACCCGCCAATGCATTTAAGCAGATAATAATATTTACCATTCAACAATTTTGTCAACTTTCTTGAATTTTATATAAAAGAAAAATTCCCCAACACCTCTTAAGGCACTTGATGTCATTACCTGGACAGTACAGTGTGTAGATACTTTGATGTGGACGTCACATACTTTTAAACAACTTTGTTCGCTTGGCAACTTACTATGATAAGCAACTAGTCTTTAAAGATATACCAACTTGCATTATGAATGAGAAAAATGAAGCACTCATTTTCACCAATTAAAAAAAATGTAACTGTGCACAATCTGGCTTGATTTCAAAAGCTGAACTGTGACAATTTTGAGTGATAAACTTTCATCTCAGTCTCCGTTTTCAAATCTATATTGAGTTCACATCAAAGTTTGAACTGATTAAGACATAACTCACTCGAACTTAGTGAATGATGAACTAAATAAAATAAAATAAAATTGAAACAATATGAGCTTTTATATAGAGCAATATGTATTAAATGTGCTCAAAGCGCTTTCACAAATAAAACAATTTTGAATCAATTGTTATCAATTTATTTATCACAAAAAGCTTATATTGGTGAAGAGTTATAAAACAAATATTTGAAAAGATTTGTAAACATAATATCTTGTGACGAAAATACCATTTCAAAAATAAAAGTTGCCAATAGCTGATACTATTAAGGTGTTTAATGTGAAATAATATACTATATTAAGGTTATGCTGCAACTAAAAATGATCCCCAACAGAAAAACATTTCAGTTCATATCAAGCATTGATTCAAACACAACTGCCAGACTCGAAAAAAAAATAAAATAATATCTTTAAATTTTAAAACTAAATCAACTTAACCATATTCATTGATTTATCAAACATTTCCGAGAGTGTGATGACGTTAAAGTAGAGGAATGTCATCGTTTGTTGGCTCTCTGTTGATTCAATCTGGAGACATTAAAAAATGAATAAAAAGAACAGAAAAATAAAAATTGCAACTATATTTTATGTAGAATTATAACCATCTAACATCAAATTTTGCATAAAGCAAGATGAAGTTTTATTATAATAAAAAGACAATAAATAAGACACTTAATACACCAAAAAAAAAAAAATATATATATATATATAAACAAAGTGGGTTGGGTATTGAATAAAAAGAAGTTTTAATACTAAAAAAACAAAACAAAAAACAACAAAAAATGGTGTGTATGAAACAGTACTAGACTGTAATTCGGAAACCAGGAGGTCTGCAGTTCGATTTCAATTTGAGAAAAGCTGATTTTTTGGATGGTTTTCTCTTGTATTTTTCTTTCTGCTTTGTCTGACTGTTTCATACACTTACATTTCAGATTTTGTATAGGAGGAATGAAACTGACATCACTCAGCTCTTTGTTATTGTTTTTAGACAGTCATTTTATGAGTAGCTCTCACTAATTGTATTAATCACACTATAAACATTTAAGGTAACACACAACTTTGTGTGTTGGTACGATATATCCCGCTGGTGGATGTGAGTTGTTTAAAAAAAAAAACTAAACGCAATGTATCAATTGATAGTGCCGCGCTGAAGACCGGTCTAGACCGCGGTCCGACGGTCTTTTAGCTGTGAACCGAAGACCGGTCCCATAGGGGAAGATCGGCGGCGGTCCTCACTTCTTATCACCTTTCAACTAGTGCGGGGCGGTCCTTGCAAGGACCACGGTCCTACGGTCTCGCGCCATAGCCTACTACTTCCCCAGCGCAGGGTTGCCAGATTATTTTTCAACAAAATGCCAGGGGAAGACTCAAAAAATGCCAAAACACTCAAAAAGATGCCAAAGTCTGTTGACTCCCACCCCCACTAAGAAAACTACTCACTTTTGATAGACAATTTACTATCATATCCTGGTGGCTTGCGTGTTTTCTTTTCTTTTTCTTTAATTTTTTTTTTTTTTTTTTTTTTTTTTTTTTTGAATTATACTAAATTTCCTGTTGGGGTAATTATTTACCTACTGACTACTAAGTGGAGTGCTAAACCACTACACCACGGTTGGATTTTAAGAATGAAAAAGAAATGTGAAGATGTTTGTTTTTACGCGTTTAGAAATAATTAAGAAAAGGTGTCATTTGAAGTATAATATACAAGAAAAGAAAATGCCAAATGAAAATGCCAAATGCCAAATGATTTTTCTAATGCCAAACGGTTTTCAAAAATGCCAGATTTTTGGAATCTGGCATTTAAAATGCCAAACTGGCAACCCTGCCCCAGCGATTCGTTGCTTCGGTTGCCTATCTTCCACCAATCACCACCCATCCCACTTAATTAATCGCACCCACCCCCCCCCCCCCCTTTGCCATACACTAAACGACACAGACGACCATACAGGCAGACGACAACCAACCTCCACTCCGCAAACCGCCCTTTCGTGTGTGAGATGGGGGGAACAGGAGGCGCACGCCTTGGACAATTCCATTATACGGGGTAAATTTCAAAATTTACTACACTATAATGATCGCAATGACAATGATCTATGGTGAAGGCATGACCCCTCTTCTCTAATGGGTTATTGTTTGAAATGTATGTGACTACTAAAGATGTGTGTGTTTGTGTGTGTGTGTGTGTGTGTGTGTGTGTCGAACCTAGCAAGTAGCAAATCCGATTTTTTGTTTTCTTTTGTCCATCTCTTGTCACCACTCCTTTCTATCGCAGTGTTTTCATTTAAAATAATACAATAATATTAAAATTTCGTTGGTGTTTTTACTAATCAAATAATATGAGTTTCATTAGTTTCTTCCTTCCAAAAAACCCAGTTATAACGTCTGAATTTTAAAAAAGTCCAATAGAATATTTGGGGACCCCGATAGCTCAGTTGATAGAGCACTCTCTTTATACGCAAAGGGCCAGAGATCGATCCCGGGTGCAGTCGATTTTTTTCTGAATCCCTGTCTACTCAGCAATGAATGGGTAGCTGAGTTTGTTAGATCTGGCGAAAAGTCACCATCGACCCCTCTTATTACCTCATCCACCCCCTCTTATTATAACTTCACGTCTCTCTCTTACTCTTCAATGCTCGCTGCCCTCTAATGTGTGTGGTGTGTGTGGGGGGGGGGGTAGGAGTTGCGTGTGTGTATCAACGCCACGAACAACTCGATCAACGCCTTGGGCGTTGCCATTATCTCCGTTAATGGGGATAAATTTCAAATTTTATTAAATTATCGAAGTAACAATGAAGTACGGTGAGCAAATAAAGAAGGCATCACCCCTCTTCTCTAATTAGGTTACAATTTGAAATGAGTGTGACTACTCCGTGTGTTTTACTCCTGTAGACCACGGTTTTCATCGTGTAGCGGTCTTTAACGGTTCAAGAATGAACGATCCCATGGTCTCAAAGGTCAAACCGGTTCGAATTTCCAACAGTCTCTCAGGAATGTTCAATGTCGAAAAGGACCGGTCCTAGGACCGGTCCTTGCGGTCTTCATTTCCCAAGTACCGTAGGACCGTGGTCCTTAAGCTTGCCAAGGACCGCCCCGCACTATCAATTGATCTTCTCTTTGATAAACAAGATGCAAATATAGTGTCCATTGTAATTAGAAAACTTGTTCATTGAATTTAAATCCAACATTTTAGATTTTGAATTAATTTACAAAACTTAATATAACAGGTTAAAAAAAAAAGAATACAACGGAACGTTTCGGGCTCAAAACCCTTCTTCAGCTAATAATAAACTTCAACAAATAATAAAAAGTTAGAACATTAATATATCACTTTATATTCAGACAAATGGCTGAAGAGTCTTAGGCATGTCTAGTCGGCAAATATTAAGTCAAAATGACATTTCTGTCATCTGTCTGGATTTAAGGTGATGTATAAATGTTATAACTGTTATTGGTATTGACTGAAGTAGGCTTTTGAGCCTCAGAAAATCCATGTTCAGAATTTTGTTGTTTTTTTTTTTTTTTAATCTTTTATATTTATTTTTGTATATTACTTTTTACAGACCACAGCTTCTAGCACCTTAGTATTCACTTTAAATTTTAAATTACGATTCTCCCCATTCTAGATGGGAAGTTCCACTTGTTTCTATTTCTAGATCAAAATATCTAAATATCAATACCTTGCTATATTCTCCACATATTCAGCAGTGTGACTCGATGAATAAGGCAACTGATTGAGGTAAGTGTATTGCATCCGACTGTTGCCATTAGCCACTGGAGCTGTTGTGTTTGTAGCACCTCCTCCTGGTAATCCATATGCCTGGCGCGGCATATCTCGAGCAGCTTTTTTATTCCGGCCACCTCCTGAAACAAATGGACAAATTTTTTTCATTTTTATTTCACAGTCTTTAAATTCGCTTTCACCATCCGGATCACCTTGACATAATACCATATTGAAAAGGTGGATCACACATTATTGTACGATTCAATCGTACTCTGTTAGGCATGCTGGGAACTCCAACTGCTAAACAAAAATCGAAATGGATAGATTTTATACCCCAGCTTACAATTGTACAAAACATGCTAGACTGGTTACTCGCCCTTTTACCTTATGTTTGGTCAAAAAGATCTGCCCCAAAATTATCCAGATTATGTCAACTCCAACCGTGACCGCCATGACTACGCACAACAAATTGATTAGACCAACTCGGATAAACTGTGCAAAAGACACACCATGATAAACAAACTAAAGGTACAAACCTTTCAGTTGGTGACTGTGTACTGGTTAAAATCCTAACATATAGAGGAAAACACAAGTTGGACGACAAATGGTTATAGATACAAAGAAATTGACGTGACTTAGCTCTTTGTTATTGTTTTTTTAGACAGCCATTTTAATGAATAGTTCTCACTAAATTCTATCAATCAAACTATAAATGTTTAAGGTTACACATTGTTTTGTGTGTTGGTACGTTATAGTTGACTTGCAGATGTTGTGATTATTTTATCTAAACACATAACATCAAAATATAATTTATGGAAAGAACAAAGTTGGCATCACCTAATTATTATTTTTAGACAGCTTGTCAGTGATTAGTTATTACTAAATTATATTAAAGATTATAAACAGTTTTGTGTGTTGGTATATTTCATTTGGCTGGCAGACGTTGTGAGTAGTTTACCTAAATGCATAGCATCAATATTTAAGTGAGACCTTATCACTCAATTCGAAGTCCAAAATCAATAACAAAGAGCTGAGGGAAGTCGACTACATTCCTTCTATACAATGTATTGTAGGAAAAGAAAGTGGACAGAGTGAGTAGAATTATTGGATCTATGTTTGTAATCAGTGTCAAATTTCACAGCATGAAAACATTTGCTGTGCTTTTGTTTTCTGTTTAAAATGGTATCATTAATCTTAAAGATCGAATAAGTTGATTTAACATTTGTAGAGGTCATTGTAAAATCGACTTAAATAAATAAAAAATAAAATTCCCTTTATTCATCCCCACGGGAAAATTTGTCTTTAGGGTCTATTCCAAGGGAAGACTGGAATAACCCAGGCGTCAGCCGCAGAGCAGCGCCGCAAAGTGAGCTAGGGCGAGGTGACTTGCTCAAGGCCACACAATGCAGCGGCGGGTGATTGAACTCGGTACCCTTCGGATAGGAAGCAAAGACCGTACCACTGAGACACGCTGCCCCTTCAAAGAGCATGGTGTCCTGCATCAGGAGGATGAAAATGTTTACAAACTGGCTAATTTTCATAGCAGATAATATACTGTTTTTCCCTGTAGTCAACACACATATATACAGTCGACTCCGCTAAATCGCACACCCTCGGGAGTTGGTTTAGTGTGAGATTAAGTGGAAAAACTTACTTACTTACTTACTTATCCGAACCAGCGACCACCTGAGCTCTAGCCCTTCGGTCTTGTGCCATGACGTAGAAGTTAGACGTCTTTTGTAGTTGTTCCAGGTGACTATAAAGTGTGTTACTGATGCTTGGATTTGGTGGGAGAAATGTGCATCTCTGATCTTCAAGAGGTTGACATTCAAGCAAGTGGTGTGTTACTGTTTCATTGGGGTGTTGACATAGGGGGCAGGAGGGGGATGTGTCTTTTGTAATTTTGCTTAAATGGTTGTTGAGCGGTATGTGTTGTGTTCTTAGTTGAAAGATGATGCTTTGCTGGTGTCTTCTGAGCTTATTTAGGCAATCAGTCTTTACAGGAGTGGTCATATGGGAAAACATACATCTACCCGTGGTGCTCATTGCCCAACTGTTCATCCATTCTTCTCTCTTATTTGTTTTGATTATTTGTTTCGCTGTGTCTAAGGATACTGGAAATGATGGTTGTAAAAGTGTTGATCCGAGTCTGGCTAGTCTGTCTGCATTGTCATTTCCTGGTATATTTGAATGTCCCGGTATCCACTGGAGAGATAAGTCTACTCTGTGTGTTGTAAGGAATTCATCTAGTTGAGATCTTAAACTATTGAACGTTGAGGAGAGTTTATCTAAATCGAGAGCTTGGAGAACCGATTTGGAGTCTGTGAAGATGACAGTGTTTTGAAGTTTTGAAGGGTTTAGCTGGAAAACAGAAGAGAGGTGTCGCAGTGAGGCTTCTATTGCAACTGCCTCTGCCTCGTAGTTTGAGCAGGAGCTTCCGCAAGAATTGTGGATTTTATCACAGGTTTTATCTGGGTATTCTACTACAAACCCATACCCAGCATTTTTAGTTCCTTTGTGGGCAGATCCATCTGTGTAAACATGTATCCAGTTGTCTGGGTATTCTTGTATTGTCTTCATTGCTAATGTTTGTATATCTGATTTGTTTCTATTTCTTGTTGTTTCTTCTACGAGGTTAGTCTTTATTTTTGGAAGTTTTAGTTCGGCGTATGGAGGTTTTTGACTGATTAAAATAGATTTTTCTGTTTTCTGGGAGTCTGTGTCTTTCATTCAAGTTGTTAGCAATGTGTAGCAGGGATTTTTGTTTTAATCTTGTTCTTGGTTTCCATTTCTCTGCCAGAATTCTGTTTGGATGGTTTTCCTCTTTTCGTTTGTATCTTTCAACCATTTCAAGCACTGCTGATTCTCTGCGAAGTCCAAGTGGTTAAGTGGAAAAACTAAAAATAGCACCTAAGCATCAGTTTTTATGTGCATTCATATAGGAGCTGTCCCTATGAGTTTTCTACGGGCTTGGGACCATCTTGATCAAGACATGGCCACATTAGAGGTTTGTCTTTTTTGTTTGTCTTTTTATTTATCTATCTATCTTTTTTGGGTTGTTTTTCTTCTTTTTTTTTTCTTTTTGTTTTTTTCTTTTCTTTTTATGTATTATTGACAAGAAAATGTGACATTATTGTTTGTAAGAATAGTAATCGTGAAGTGTTGATTGCTTTCTATTCTGTACAAGCTGTTTATAAACCCCTTGTCTCCAATCTTGCCAATGTTCATAGATCATCTGTCAAGCATCTTCTTGGATGAAGCAGGGTAGTTTGTCCACCATGTCAAGTTTTTCAGTGTTTGTCAAGGGTACTATCATCTGCTGGCAGTTAAAACTTCACTCCCACATACATGCACCCACGCGCTCTCGATAAAACATGTGCACACGTCTTTTATTGTTACTTTTAAAAGTTAAGATATTTTTCTCCAATCAAGATAGAAGTAGTGATTAAGTGGAGAAGGTGTGTGATTAAGTGGAGTGATTATATAGAAAAAATGCCATTTTTCGGGAATGTGTAGCATATAACCGGAGTGTGCGATTAACCGATGTGCGAATATACGGAGTAGACTGTATTATGGAACAGATAGTTGTCATCGATGGCAAAATGGCAGAGTCCTATTGTGTAACTGAGTCAAACATTGAGAAATGTCATGGACTAGATGGATTACAATGATAGAAAGCTGTGTCTCAGGCAAAGTATCAATGGGTATGACAGCATTTTATCCAAAGACTACCAAACTCGACTCAGGTGTGAATAAGTACCTGGCTATAGGCTCTGACGAATACATTGAGATCATAGGTACAAAAAGAGAATTTAAATGGTGACTGTGTGTAATGTAGAAATTTGTTTATATTTGTCTTGATAGGGAAGGAGGAGGAAATGAAACATTGAACAATAAAAACTGCGGAAATGCACTCTACAAATGTATTTTTCATAGTTATGATTTTATCCACAATACAATAAATACATGGCAATGATTAAGTCGCCCACCTCTTTGACCCATTTCATCTTCATAGTAGCCTGCATTGTTCCAAATCGGAGGTGACGTCAATTGCATATTGGTGACCTTGACCTGGACACTGGGTTTGTAATGGCTGATACCCGGAAGTCCTGAATCAAGGCCTGCCAATGGTGGCTGAGTCTGAATTAAATCAAGGAGTAAATTTAAATAAGAGTGAAAATCTATAGGGCTACACTTCAGGTTAAATTTTGCAGAGGAGAATTATGACTAGCATAATCAATAATTAGGTAAAAGCAATTAATCCAAAAATATTGATGTACGAGCACATATGTGTGGTGATCTGACTAAACTCGTAGGATGTCGGAAAAATTCGAAGCCTATATTATTTCATATTTCAATAGAGTCACTATTTCTGGACAAAATGCAGTTTGAATTTTGTAATTATCTCAAATGGGCCGAAGTTATTTACATTTGAAGGGAGGGGGTCAAAAATATAAAAAACGAAGAAAATCGTTTTTAAAGACAAGACAAACATATTTATTATGCTTAGTTAGAGCTCACAAAATATTTTTATTAAATTATCTATATACTTCAAATTGTAAAATCTTTTCATGAGAATATAGTTGGATGGATAATAAAAACGATGAAGTGAAAAAACAAAAATCATGCAGATACCGATCCTTCACCTTTATGTGCTCGTATCTCCAAACTAGCTCGTACGACTTCCGACGGGTTTTGCCAAATCAGCACACATATATGAATTAATTTTTAAATTTGTACGAATGAGTGGAAACAAATAATTAATTTATATATGAATTTCTAAAATGAACAAAATGAACAAGCATTCAAATAAATGAGTGAATTAATGAATGGATATAGATAATAATAATAATAATAATAATAATAATAATAATAACAATAATAATAATAATAATAATAATAATAATAATAATAATAATATAATAATAATAATAATAATAATAGTGTATATAGTACCAATATCTTAAGTAATATGAGCTCTAGGTTCTCTTGATGAATGGATGTATGAATGAATGGTTAAAAATCTACATACTGTAATGACTTGGCCTTGATCGGCGTAATACATTTCTGCTTTGTTCCTCTCCTCCTCTGTAATCAATATTCCATCAATGACAGCAAGACGAGGGAGGCGGTGAACTAAAACCACTCGGTGCATCAATCTCCGAGCAACCTGAACAAACAAATAAAACACTCATTTTAAATCAACTTTTAATACCATTGACGAAAACAGAACTACATTCAAAAAGCATTATTTTTCTGAATTACTATTTATTCACTTTCTATAAAGACATGGAGATGATTACTTTCCAAATCAGCTATCAGTGTTAGAGCTTTTTATAATCATCATTAATTCTTTAGAACAATTAACCAACTTTTATTAAACATAAGTACATCTTTTGATATAAAAAAACAAAACAGTTAGATCACATCTTTAAAATTATTTTGATTGATTAAGTTTTAATAACGATTGACAAATTAGATGTTATATCTTAAAACACAATGAAGCAGCGTAATGTTATTATGTATAGCATCTATAAGGACAGAAAGGATTTAGGTGCTATATGAATTATCTTATTGTATAGTATTGTATCACAACAATGTATAGACCTTGTCACTTATTTCTTCTTTTATTGAATTTCATCTCAATATTTCTTTATGTTAAGAATTAAGAGACCGTACTATAAACTTATTCAGTTCGATCTAGCTCAAAAGTGAAAATCAAAAATTGTGTTATATGACCTGAGAGGCAGTAAACAATAAAATGTGTTTACTTACTGCGTTATTTACAAGAGAAATCTCAACCAAGTTATGAAGGGTTTCAAATCTGTCAAGCTCTGACAACTCCTGGATGCGATTTGAACCGAGATACAATCGAAGTAGATTCTCTAGGCATCCCAAGCCTGATAAGTCTCTCAGGCGGTTTTCTTCAAGATGGAGTTCCTGTTGAAAACAAATTAAGGTTATTCTACATTTTGAAATTGATGTCTTCATATTGATTTGCTGTCTACGATATTTGAAAGTCACCATTTAATTAAGAAGAAAAAAAAAAGATAAGCTCATGCATTTAGGTTTTGTGGCAATTGAAATTTTGCACTTTATATATAATGTCACTGCACTCAAAGTTTAATTCTTCTTTAAACAAATCATTTTAAACACATCAAGAAAATAACGTGGTGATTCAACTTTTACGAACTTAATAAAGGAAACGATCAATCATCCATTGTTTACCTGAAGGTTCCACTGGTTGAGGAAGGAATATTCTGATAGCTGCTTAATCTTATTACGATCCAAAACTAATTCTCTCAGATCGTGAAGTCCATCTAAAGCATCAACTTTGGTGATTTCATTGCCTGGAGAGTATTTATAAATAGGAAGATTTGTCAAGTTTCAGCTACGACAATCCACGTTATATCAATCATCTGTTCATCCTCTATTTTTTTCAAATGAAATCTCAGATCAAATAATAAATCGATATTGGTAAACCTGCCTTTTCTGGAGTTCCTTTCCTTTCAGAAAAAAAGGACACCTAACTTGTGACCCATGCTGTATAAAATTGAAATAATATTGGTTCCTTTTATCCTGCTGGAGGAAATAAATAAAGCATTCTATTTTTTCATTTTAAAAATTGCCTTCTAACTTCATATTTCTGATATAAAATTTGTTAATTGTATTATTTAAGGGATGTCCAAATTGAAGGACCAAGAACAGTGGAGGAAAAAGTCACTATTTTTGCCGTACATCACCAATAACAAATACCAACAGTGGAAAGAGAAGACAATATACATCACCTTCGCAGAAAACAACAAACCTTGTAGGAATAATGCCTTTAATGACGGT
This sequence comes from Berghia stephanieae, assembly GCF_034508935.2. Classification (NCBI taxonomy): domain Eukaryota; kingdom Metazoa; phylum Mollusca; class Gastropoda; order Nudibranchia; family Aeolidiidae; genus Berghia; species Berghia stephanieae. The sequence goes on along the minus strand of NC_088360.1, from coordinate 129,394,284 downwards.
AGCCTGCTAAGTTGTAAGGCTGCCATATCTTTGATTCCATTGTATCTGTAGAGAAAAACCCCCCAACAAAAAACAGTATACAGAACTGTAAAGTTTCAGAAGAAAATATATAAAAAATTGAAATCGAAAACAGAAAAGGAATATTAAAAGATTAAAAAAAAAATAACAACAACAAAAACCATCATGATGTGATGAAGTAAGATATATCTTGTCTAAATAATTCTCAATACACTAAGAAAACATAGCTAATAACATAATTCAAATTGAGCCAGGCGTACACATTGGGGGTGAGATGAACAAGTGCATAAGGCATTGCATTTTTCATGGTTTGAACCAAGCATCTTGTTTTTTTTTCCTTGAGCAAGAAATTTAACCACTTTTAACTCACTTGGCACACTGCATTGCAATGTCCACATTATCTTGGTCTTTTATTAAGTTACAGACAAAAATTCCCCTGAAGTTAAATAGCGGTAAATTTATTCATTCTATTCAGTTAATGTGTGGTCGCAATATGCAGGCTCGATCATAAATAGGATAAGAAAGATGATAATTACCCTAAATGAAGCACCTCTAGATTTTCTAGAACAGGAGCACAGCTCTCAGCAAAGTAATCAACGTTCTTGCCGAGCATTCCACTCCGGTTCTTGTGCATCCCCCCTGCTGCTTTTGACTTGGGCACGATACATTCTATGTGGTTGTGGTTGAGGCATAAAACCTATGGAATATGTCAAATTTAGTTTGTATTTTAAAACCTAATGACAAAATATTTAAAGGAATTTGGAAAATAGGGCAAGGTGATAATAACATTGAAAAATAAATAGTAATTTATAGTGCAGTTTTGTGGTATATTTTGGCTTCTTCTTCTTCCATTCAGGCCAAAGCTTCAGGCTGAAGATTGTATGGCCATCTTTTCAGTAACAGGGATTTTAGAGCAAAGTAGGGAGCGATTTTTTGAAGTCATCACTCGAAAGGGCTAGTTTACAAGTGGTTGGTAGGGAGTAGTTCCAAAGTCGGAAGGTGGAGGGGAAGAAAGAGTAAAGATGATGGTTTGTTCTTGAGTGGGGGATTTCAAAATTAAATGCTGAGTTTCTTGTTTTGTTGTTGTTCCGTTTCAAATTGCTAGTTGGAATTTCGAGTTTTCCATTTTGTGCTTTGTGGAATATAAGGAGTTTGTTGATTGAACGTCTTTCATTTAGCGGTTTCCATTGGTGATCGTTCATGAGCTGAGTTACGCTCATATCCCGCTCATAGTTTCCACTGACAAATCTGGCATCCCGACGTTGGACTTTTTCTAGCTCATTGATTTCTTGTGATGTGTGTGGGTCCCACACTGAGCTACTATATCCAGTATGGGCCTGACATATGTTTCATAGCATTTCTTTTTTACAGATTGGTGGCAGTGGTGGATTTGTCTGTTGAGGAAGGATATGGTTCTATAAGCCTTAGTAGCTATGTTAGCAATATGCTTCTTCCACTTCATATTACTGTCCAGGATCACGCCTAGGTACTTTGCATTCTCCACATATTGTAGGGCTTCATTATGGATTTCATAGTTGGAGTCGATTATGTTTTTCTTTTTGTTCGTCACCCTGAGGACATGACACTTTTTGGGGTGGAATTCCATTTTCCATCTTGCCTCCCAGCACTGCAATTTATTTAGATCTTGCTGTAGTATGACAGCACCATTTTTTATTTCTCTGTACAAGAGGCTGTCATCTGTGAACAATTTCAATGTGGACCCTGGATGTAGACCTGGCATGTCATTGATGTAAATGAGAAAGAGGAGTGGCCCAAAAAACAGTGCCTTGCGGTACTCCTGACTCAATTTTTGTTGTGTTTGACTTTTTACCTTCGACAATTACTTTTTGGACTGTGTTATTCAGAAAGGATCCAATCCAGCTGGTGGCATTGTTAGCAATCCTGTACTGTTTGATTTTAAGAAGCAGACTTCTGTGATGACTTTGTCGAAAGCTTTTGAAAAGTCCAATAGAATTGAATCTGTCTGTCCTTGATTTTCCAGTGTTTTCAAAAAGTCATAGGAAGTTGATAGTAGTTGTGTCTCATGATCGGGGAGCTCGAAATCCATGCTGAGCATCGGTGAGGATGTTGTTTTCTTCCAGGTGGTCCATAATTGAGCTCTATATAATATGCTCTGAGATTTTGCAGCTCACAGATGTCAGTGAGATTGGACGATAGTTTTCTTGTAGCGTTTTGTCTCCTTTCTTGAATATAGGGACGATGCTAGCCTGCTTCCAATCATTTGGCACAACTCCTTGGTCTAGTGAGGATTGGAATATAAGGGATAGTACCGGAGCAATCTCATCCGCACAATTTTTGAGAAGTCGTGCTGAAATTCCATCTGGTCCAGTTGCTTTTTGACTAGCAAAATTAATACCATAAAGAATGCTCCTTGCCCACATTTTCTCACCACACTCAGGTATAAATGAGCACCTGGAATATAACAGCACTGTCAGTGTCGGAAAGAAATTATTATATCGCTTTACATGTAGCATGTCTAGTCCTATATGTTTAGTGTGGCTGTTGCCCTTGGGCCATTTTGTTAATAACAACAAAGGTTATTTTTGAAGCGTCGACTCCTGTTAAAATAACAACTCTTTGCGCATAGTTACTTTGAGCACATTTGATTGATATTGCCCTCTATGAAAGTTCACATTAAAAAAAAATAATTAATGCAACAGAGAGTAAAAATATATTCAACCATGGGAGTGTTGGCAGATGTGAGCATTAACATCTAATCTGGATAAAGAAGGATCTGAAAAGAGTGAGATGGAAAAGTAAATGAGGCACTGTGCTAACACTCAAAAAGACCTGGATTAAAGCACTGCTTTTGGTTCCTCATTTTTTGTCTCAAGTAGAAAACAGCCCATATTGCTAAGTGGTCTTGCACAGTCACTGATACCTGCGTTAATGTAGTAGTTTTATGATTATTTAAGCCCCAAAGGAAAATATCCCCAAGGTAGTATTCAATATAATTTATTTTCAATACAATTTCTTGAGGAAGTGAAGCACTTTTAGGAGACACTTCACATTTCGATCTCAATGATTTGTTCTCAGCAATCTATGGAAGATGGATAGTAATGAGTATTTTGGCTACATTCATGAAAGCACGGGTCAAAGGTAAAAACAAATAATATACTTACTCGTAAGTTGACAAGATGAATCAAACCAGTGAATGATTGAAGATTGTTGTGCTCCAAATTGACACTGAAAAATTAATTTGAAAAAAAACATAAACATTCTACGTATTTCAGCTAAAATCTAAAAAATTATAAAAGTCATGACAATTAACATGTATGAGATCTAATGTATTCTCATGCAAGTAAAATGCAGTAAAAAATCAAAAGAAAGCCGATTCTTCTTAATTACTCTCACATGAGTCATTGCATGTCAATCTATGAAAACACCAACAGCTCCAAAATGATATCATATAAATAATAAGAATAACACACCTTTTCATTCAATAAAAATAGAAAATGTAGTCACCTCCTTAGATTAATGAATTGCTCCCCAGTTCCAAGATCGACAGTCCTGATTGCACAATTTGGTAGATCTAGTTCTCGTACATCCAAAAATGTAGCATGGCCCAGCTTTTCAGCGACAAAGTCTGGAGTCAGGCGACCTCCAAAGGTATCTTTGGCCATATTGCCCTCTTGGGCTTCCTGATAAGGACAAAAACCAGAGGTTTTGCTATAAATAAATTCTCATCTTATCAATTTATATGTTGTCGTATAGTATAAACATATTTGTGACTCATTGACCCAAAACAGAATAATGTCAAGGCAATGCAAATATGCTTAAAAGGTATTTGACAGTTGAAATAACCAGAAATGTGAAATTTTAAGTTTTGGCATTTTAAGAAATTATATTCAGTCTCTTAAATTGAGCATGAGATCTTCACCCCAATCTCATATTTTTGTCTATAATTTCAATTTTTATCATCTAAACCACTCCTACATAAAACCGTTTTGAGGTGGCTGGTCATATCTAGCCTTATATGTTCCTGAACATTAATTTTTATTAATAATATGAAAAAAAGTTAATATGAAATCAATTGATATTTCAAGTAAAAATTGGAAAAATATTCAAAAGTCATTGGCTCAGAATATAATAAAATGCATCAAATGTTAAACCAAAATTTGTCACATTTTGTTAAACGATTAATTTTAACGGATCACTCTAATCCTCTACAATCCTATAGGGCCGGCCAATCTAACAAAAGAAGTTAAATTCTAAGACTCAAAATGCTTCCACATGTGTAATATATCTATCACTGTAGTCATTTAGTGAGGGGGGAATAATCAAAAGAAGTCTTTCAACAAAACAATACAACAGAAATAATTGATTAAGATTTAGACTCAGTATCCGTGTTTATTCTGTGGTCTTTCATTAAAAATTAATCAGCAATTTATGATTGTATAAGTTTATGATTGGACAATCTTTCTCAGTTGACTTGAACATTTTATAAAGAATATGCGTCATCCACTTTGAAAAAAAAGTTACAATTTGCCAAATGTTATCACATGCTTTATAACAGAGGATGCCTTAGTCAGAATCTTAACATTTCGTCAAATATATCACTCGTGTTGTCTCAGCTTTAGTTACAAAAGAAAACTGAATGAAAATTTAATATTTCATGTGGCAACATGTAAGAAGCCACTATAAACTTAAAACAAACTTTGAACCATCAGTCAAATCAACGTTGAACAGTAACTGATTTGGGCTTGCCTGTTACTGTGGAAGCCAAAAGGGAACTAATCACCTTATATAAGGATGAGTTATTTGCATCTCGGTTCATCAAGTCATGAAGTACCCGAAATCGTTGATATTTTTCCATTTCTTTTGAAGTGTTGCGAACAGCCTTATCAATAACAGAAGTATGGTAAATAATTGATTCAATTTAAAAGAATGAAAAAAATTAAAATGTCTTTCAGCTTATGTAATTCTACATTTTATTGTAGCTACATGATGCTGTGGGTTGAAAATCTATTTATAATACCTGATTTTAAAAAATAATTTTAAACTATTTTATGTTGTTGAAGTATTTTGATTTTGGCTTTCAAAACATGAAACTTGATATATGAAATATTTATCCCTTTTTGATTCTATTTTTGTTTGTATGAAATGTTAACTCTACGGGACCGGCCAACGAGTTTTTACTCCCGGGTTCAAAAAATTATTATTTAGAGGGGGCATATTACTGGTCGTTTTTCAAAGTCAAAATACAATAAAAGGAAAAGGGATAAAGAGAAATCCTCATGAGTAATAACAATGGCATACATTTATCAAAACATTACAAATAATTCATTTTTCACTTCAAATAAATTTGGGCTTGACTTGAAAACGTACTGAGGAAATATGTAAGTGGTAATTTTAAATGAAACTGCAGTAATTGTTAGCAAAAACTGTATCCCCCCCCCCCAATAAACTTTGAACAAAAAAAAAAAAAAAACAACTATAAACTTCACCTCAAATCGAAGCATTTTTTTTCAAATTTTAGAACGTGAAACAAAAACAGTAATGACTAAAACAAAGACAGCAAGAACTTACAGTATCTAAAGAATTGATTTGATACCACAACCTACTAATTTGCATATTTTTTTCTCCGTTCTTATCAATGATATTTGTATTATCACTGTTTCTTTTCCTGTCTGTTCTGCTTTACACTACCCCTGCTCACTAAGGGCTGTGTTGAAACAAGTTTTTTTTAAAATCACAAAACAGTGTATGGCAGTAAGAATAATTAATTTATAAAAGTTATAAAAGAATGTAAAAATTTTGACTATTCAAGAGTCAGTTTAATCACACTCTTATTTGCAGATGAATATTTATTAAATCTACGCAAACAACATTTTGTAAGAAGTTGTTGGCCGGCCCATTAGAATAATCCACGTCTAACTATATCTTTTTAAGATAAAATTTATCTTGGAGAAACAAGACTGCCTTCAGTTCCCTTGTTTAAACTTACAATGGCAGATCCATCCAGTGCTTTCAGAGAGCGTAGGTGGTAAATGACAAAAAGACGATAGTTGTCAACTTCAGATACCATTGGATTTCCATACATGTCTAAAATCACAAGATTTGGAAGCGACTGAAACAAAAAACAAATAAAAATCTTGCACTTTCACAAAGTTAAAAATGTATGTTAAGCAATTTTCACACTGAAAATGCCAAATGTAAAAGCAGACAGTTTAGTCGAGAAGACTTATCTGTTATTCAACTTTAATATGAAAGAGATATTTTTAAAAGTTAACAAGATCTTGTTACTAAAACCAGTCAATCTTATCAGAGAATCAGAAATTAATCTTAAATATGGAATAATTATTGGAATAAACATTTAATAATTTATACCAATGATAAATGCTCTGCTTTCCTCACTTTCATCATTAAGAAACTAATAAGACTAAATAAGCAAAGGTAAAAGTAAAAAAAAACAAAAAAAAACAACAAAAACACAAGACAAAACAAAACTAAAAATTTTCAAATAAAAGTAAAGTAAGGAAATTATACCTTCAACATGAACACATCTCGAATGTTGGATATTGCATTATTCCCAACGTACAGTTCAAGTAAAGCTGTGCACCGCTGTAGGCCTGACAGTGTGGTGAGTTTATTCGATTCCAAGGACAGAGATACAAGAGATGTCATGTGATTAAACACATTTGCTTCCAAGCTGGTCAGACAGTTGTGCGAGAGATCAAGGCGCTGAATGTGTGACAGTTTCTGTAAACCCTCCAGGTGTGCTATACAATTGCTGCTAAGAGACAATTCCAGAATGTTGGGACAAGCATCTAAGCCCTGGGATTGTAGAAGAATTTGAGGACAAAAAATAAAAAATAAATAAAAACTCGACCTGAAACATGAAAATCTAGACAAATCTAAAGAAAAAAAAACAAAAACAGAAAAGAAACTCCCCTTCAAAAAACTTGATGGTCTTAAATATAATAATCACGGTTGTGGAAAATATACCAGATAAAGCTGAAATTATTTACACATTGGTACAAACAAATATAACAACCAACACAAACAAAATGATGCATGCGCCATTTTGGAATACATTTTTCCTTCTTCTTCGTTGTGTAGAAACCTCAAGTCTAAGGACCGAACTACATTGTATTGTTTTATTTTAAAGAAATTCATAATATATATATAAAAAAAAGACAGTGGTGAAGGATTTTATTGAACCATAAAAGACTCAAACTTTGGAGTGAGCTGTAAAAATGAATGGAATAGGTATACAGTAACAAATATATCAGAGATAAAATATCTTTAAAATGCCCTTCAAAAATTAGTCTGAATTGTTTAAAGATCAATTCTCAGACTTTTGGTTTCTCTCAAGTCAATTACTTCACTGATACAGCTCTATGAAGGAGACCCTTTGAATGAATTTTTCATTATTCTAATTCACACCAGGGCTTCCTTCACAATATTTACTTTCATATACGTATACATTGATAAGTCTTGCATATTTTATGATATTTGCAAATTAACACCTGTACTATCCTCATTACAAAAATAAGGAGCAGGCACCGGTGTAAGATAAAGAACTGAACAAGTGTGTATGAAAGGTGCCAGACAAAGCAAGAAAGAAAAATATAAGAAAAAAAAAACATCTCAAAAAATCAGGCAACCTCGACTATCCTCATTACCCAGGCACTAAATAATGTTTTCATGTTTAAAAGATAGTAAATTAATGCACACTAATGACTTTCGGAATTTTGCAATCTGATACACCGTGAATCAATTAAAAAAACACACAAAAAAACATACCTCAATTCTCGTCAAGTCATTCTCATTGAAAGAGACCCATTTCAAATTTTCCAAACGATCAAGATTGGATATTTTTGTAATGTGCTGGTTGTCAAGATTTAATGTTGTCACCTGCATCAAAAGAAAATAATGAATATTTCTCTTATACTAAGTAAAAATATTTTCAAGATGACAATTAAAAAAAACCAAAACAATCTTTGAAAACATATAGAAAAACAAAAACAAAAACAAACAAAAAAAAACAAAAAGAGAGAGAGAGAGAGAGAGAGAGAGAGAGAGAGAGAGAGAGAGAGAGAGAGAGAGAGAGAGAGAGAGAGAGAGAGAGAGAGAGAGAGAGAGAGAAAGAGAGAGAGAGAGAGAGAGAGAGAGAGAGAAAAGAAAAAGAACAAAAACAAAAAACAAAAAAAAAAACAACAAACAAACAAACAAAAACAAAACAAATCAAAAGATCAACTACATAAAATCAGAAAAATTGGCACAGCCTAACCTTCAACTAACTGATTATGACAAAATATTTTTTTTTTTCAAAATTTGAGTGGGAAAAAACCAAAAGAGTTGACTTTTCCTTATTATGGATGTTTAGTATTACTGCACTGCAATTCAAAATGTTTGACTAAAAATTTAACTCTTACTAGTAAAAGAAAGAATAAATTGTTGAAATATTTAAATCATATAATATGGATGTAAAATTTGACTGACCTGTGAATACCAACTGGTATCATTTTCATTACTTTTAAAAGGCTTTTGTCTGCTGACTGCTATTATGACATGTGCTGCATCACCAAGACTGAGGGATCTCGGGATGACAGTGTCAATACGTGAGTGTGTCAGCAATGACAACTGGGATATCCTGGAACCTGCAGCACATCGCAATGCCAGAGCTGATTCATCCTCCTCTACTTTTTTCCCATCAAGAATTTCCAACTGTCTGAGACGTCCGATGGCTCTTAGTCTGATGTTGCTGGCCTATGGAAGTGACAATGAAATGAATGTTTGAAATGTGTGCTCATTTTACAATTTCATTTTGTTTAAATTTATGAATCTGAACATTATGCCAGCCCATTGATGTCTGTAGTGTAAAAACACATAGAATATTTTAAATGATATTGTATATTGATGGGGAAAACAATTTCCACCTTAAAATCGAGTTCTTTAAAAATAAGCGTTACAATCAAGTGCTTGGGAGAACCATGTGTGTAAAAATGTTGAATATTAAACAAAGTAATAAATCCGGACAGGAACTGGTGTAAGATATGTCAAGGCAGGCTGACATATTGGGATGTTTTTTTTTCTTTTACTTTTTTTTCTGCTTAGTTTTGCTTGCACTGTTTCATACATACACCTTTAATATTTTCTATATTTTGTAAATTGGAACAATAGAATAGAAAAAAAAATTGTACACAACACGTATAGTTCAAGAGGGCTTACAAATGCTTACAATCTTACCTTAACCCAATTGTTGTTTCGGAAGTCAAGAATTTTTAGACATCCAAGGTGTTTCCGCAATATGGACAGCTCCTCTCTGGTATTTGACAACTTGTTCCATGACACGTTCAACTCATTCAATTGAGTCATCCCCTTCATTATGAACAGACATAAAGGTAACATCATTTAAAGTGGAGATTGGGAATTGGTTTTGCAAGAGAGGGGATGGTGGTGGTGGGAGGAGGCAAACAATGGCTGAGTGGATAGGGCATGGGTTTAACACCCAGGAGGTTCAGGGTTCATGGTACGCATTTTGGAATCTTATTATTGCCTTGACCAAGACACCTACTATCTCCAGTTCATTTTGTTGTGCTGAACGGCAGCTGGCACCTGTGTTATGTTAGTCTTTTTCCAAGATAAACCCTAATTTTCCCATAGCATTGAATACGGGGATTTAATCTAATTTCTATTGTGTTTTTGAAGTTCCTTGCCTTTTCCCATAAAATAGGAAAAACTTGATGGATTCTATCTATTATCATCATTCATATTGAGCTTGTTTGAGAGAAAAGAATTAATTGACTGTCTAATTTAAATCCTATGAGCTTCAATCTAATGTATACATTTCAGTTTTGACAATGATATGGCTTTATTTTTAAAATAAAAGAAGTTATAATCAGCTCACCTTCATGCCATCTAGTGTGTAAATCTTGTTGAAGCTTGCATCTATGTAACTTACTTGCTATGGTCATGAAAGATAAAAATAAGAGTATATGCAAATAACAGAAAGACACAAAATCATTGAATTTGTTATGGTGTATCATAATTACTGAATTCTTGGCTTTGGTGATTTTCAGTACCAATATTGTATCTCCATGAATAATACACTGAATTACATTTAAATAATGCTACAATTTATTATATTCCATGAATACATTATATTCGTCTGTGGTGCATACCAGAATTCCAGAGATATGGTATACGGCAAATGTAAACACACGAATGTTCATAAATCAAAAGGCAAAAATTATAGTATTTGTCTTATTGAAACGCTATCTCTAATTAAACTTATATAAAGTAAAATCAACTTAAATGGTTTTTAAAAATGGTATATATCACAGCAGAATCAAATCCATTATGTCTTTATGAGATGATCGTTCATATCATTATTCTTTACTTTTATATAACTACTTTTTTTTTAAACTAAAGAAACTATTTTCATGGTTTTCATTCACAATTATTAAACAGAAAAACATTCTTTTTCATGCATCTTGATCATCCTGGTTTCTAAAAACACATAAAGAGGATTTTGTGGTTAAAAAATATTTAATTAAATTGTCATGCATATAAAAATAATTCAGTAAGTTATATTCATTACACTCTCAAAATAATTGAAAGAACTTTACCAAGTTTGAGAGCTCGTCCAGTCTTGTGAGTTCATTGAAACTGACAATGAGTGATTGCAGATTGGTCAAAGCCTGCAAATGACGTAATTTTGTCAAACCGTTGCCATGGAGATTCAACGTTGTGACTTTATACAACATGTCCACTCTCGCAGCTTTGAGGATGCATTCGTCAGTGAGTGTCACTAACCTTGAGTTGACAGAAGAAAGATTATTTTTCAAAATGTGATCATTAAAAAATGATTTACAACAAAGAAAAATGAATTGATACTTGATTTAATGTATTTAAGTGGATTTTTTTCTGTTTTATTAATAAGAATTTAGAATTAAGGTGGGGAGAAATAGAAACTTGCTGAAACAGGTAAAAAAATATGTAGAATCAAATGAAACATGATATAAATCAACACAATTTGATATACTTATTTAAAAAAATGTTTAATTTACCTGAACTGTTAAAAGCACTAGACAAAATAAATATGACAAAACAAAACCAAACAAAATTCATATGCATAAACAAATTCTATAATGGGGCAACAATTCTTTACCGTTTTTGCTTTTGTTGTTTGATAAAGAAGGGATATGAGCCAGAAACAATCTGTTATCAACACTTTCTTGTCTTTTGAAGCTGTCGAATTCATTTTCACCCAATACTTTTCATATTCCACACTTTCTATCAATTTAGTATTCAATTTAATAATAATAATAATAATAATAATAATAATAATAGATCTTTATTGTCCATAAATATGGCAATTTGTCATTTTGTTACACTTGTCATAACGTTATATTTATATGATAACTATAACATTGAACAGACACCTCACTCCTACCCACTCTCTCTCTCTCTCTCTCTCTCTCTCTCTCTCTCTCTCTCTCTCTCTCTCTCTCTCTCTCTCTCTCTCTCTCTCTTCCTCTCTTTCTTTCACGCATGCGACATACACAACATTAACATTTTCATTTCATTTTCAATTCGTTACATTCTTGGCAATTCAACACCAAATATTATCATCATTATCAATTGGTCACTTCATCTAGCCTAACATTAAACAAATTAATCAGTCAATCAGTCAACGCATCAATCCTTGGTTTTGCTGTACCATATGAAATATTCAACATTTTTATTGCTGATGGAACGAACGTTGATTTATACTTGTTAGTTCCACATTTAATCTGACAAAAACTTCTCCCAGATGGCAAAAGATCAAATTCATGGTATAAAATATGTTTTTTTATTGTTGGTAATTGAGAATGCTTTCCTTTCTATTGCTTTTCCATGAATTCTTTCTACTTCATCAACATTACCTTGGCCTTGATTTGATCTCAGGCTTCATTTTGATGGTTTCCTCATCGCTGTCTTCCCCATTGTCCTCCTTAGTAACTACAACATTCTGAGGAGGTTTTGTCTGTTTCTTGGGTTGTTCTTTCATCAGATCCTCATTCAAGTTTTGGAAAGGGCAACGAGATTTCAACTGAAACATATCAAAGAAAGGTTTGCTCAGCTTTCTTTAGCATATAAATTTCCAAATTTGACAATAATAATGTTGTGTTTAAGGCTTTTAATAGACTTCTTAAAATGTTGGATTATGCTTTGTGACTATATTGGTCAATCGGACAACATGAATAAGTATGAGAAGATTTCTTAACATCATTTGCCAACTTATTATAAGAGGAAACATATAATCTGCCATGTTTTATATAAGAAGAAATTTGAAAAAAGAAAAAAAGAAAATAGAAATTTGGCAATAACAGGATACCAACTCATTAAAAAAACCCAACAACAACAGAATACAAACTCATACTCAACGGGGAAGTAACCATAGTCCACTTTTAGTACAGATAAGAGGTAATACATTGCAACTTTTTTTACTACCAGCTCTGTCTGGAATTTTTTGGGATTTTTTTTTTTTGGCCATCAAACTGCCCCTTCTAAACCCACTCTTGATCATAGCATAAGCTTACACCTCAAAGTAAACATTCCTGAATAATTGATTATCCAGGAAAGTAAAACCTTCACTTCAAAAACCACTTACTCTTGTCACGTATTCAAACTCTATGATGTATTCTGGAAGCACCAAGTTGTGATCAAAGATCAGCCACTCGCATTGTCGAGCATTGCATTCACAGCCGTCATCACCTGTTCGTTATCATCACAAATAACAAAGATGTAAATTGGCTTTTGATACCAATCATCATTAAATATTATCCAAAAAGTAAAAGTATCATAAAGTAAAATGTCATATTTTTTCTGAAACCTGACTTGATCAAATCATTGTATAATACAACACAAATAGATGACACTGTAATGTATTCTTCAAAATTAAAGCAACTGATATCATTGAGACATAAGCACTGGAGAAATTATATTACAGAAATAGACTCTGACAACGAGGGAAGGTTAGCCATTTTGCTAAACATTTAGACCATAGTGATTTTGTTTGGAGAGAGAATTGTCATGATAAAGCTAATTTTAGAAATCACGTATTTTGTCTTGTTGCTTAAAATTTAATTTTATGCGCATAATTTTATCCCTTTACTTACAAGTTATGACAAGTGCACTATAAAAAGCACGCTGTCATATCCTTTCTTAAAAAAATATAGCATTGTGGAGAACATTGTGATTATTTGAGTCAATAAAAAAATTGATACGGTGCACAACTCTACTGAAAGATTTGAAAATTGGAAATGTATTTTTTACAGTTAGATAAACAGATAACTTGATTTCCTTTTATAATTTAAAGTCAGTTTGAAAGTTCGTTGAGTCAAACAGATAATATCATAAAATATGTACCGACGACACTTGGCTCCCAAAATCAACTAATTTTGACACTGTAAAAAGTTGTCAATTTGCGTCATCTATTTATGACATCAAGTATTATTATTACTTCTGTTGTGTTGTTGATTTAGCGGTGATCAGTTTTGTTATGATATGTTTGTGTGTGTGTGTGTGTGTGTGTATGTTTGTGTGTGTGTTGTGTGTGGTGTATACATGTGTGTGTGTGTGTGTGTTGGCATTTTTCAGCAAATCGTGGCATTCATAGTGATATTATTCACTTGATCACATGAAGGTATTGCAATCGCCATTTTGATTCTTTTTTTTACTATTCGGGTTAGCTCGAGAGGTTAGTCATAAGTGTTATTAAAGGTGCTAGGGTGTTTGTTTTTCCATAAGTTAAGTAAAGGGGAGACATTCCGAAAGCTCCTACATCCCCAGTATTCTTTAAATTTGTATTTTCACCGTTGATATTTTGTCAGGCATTTATTTATTCAGTTTGTCATATAGAAGTATTTTAAAAACTCTAGAACAAACCTTGATAGATTTGTGAAAGTTTAAAATTTCCTAATTTGACCATTGTTTTGATTTTCGGCCGCCATTGTGATTTGTTAAGTATTGAAAGGTAGTGCAAAGCAGTCCGAGAGCTGTTTTTTTCTATTAGGGTTAGCTCGAGAGGTTAGTCATAAGTGTTATTAAAGGTGCTAGGGTGTTTGTTTTTCCATAAGTTAAGTAAAGGGGAGACATTCCGAAAGCTCCTACATCCCCAGTATTCTTTAAATTTGTATTTTCACCTTTGATCTTTTGTCAGCACGGTGGTAGAACAGCACATTCAACGTTCAAAATTCCAATAACGGATAACAGCACCTGTAGCATCAGTCGCCAATCAGACACAGCTAAGTTACTAAAGAGTAGTTCTCTCATAATTTGGGATGAAGCACCTATGATGGACAGGCGTGTGTTTGAATGTGTGAGCAGGACATTTTGTGACATAACAGGCAGTTCAAAACCTTTTGGGGGCAAAGTGGTTGTACTTGGATGGGATTTTCGGCAAATTCTACCTGTTGTTAACAAAGGAAGTGAAGCCGATATATTAAGTGTCACACTTAACAAGTCAATTATTTGGAATTTTGGCACCATTTTTCACATGAACAAGAACATGAGGGTTACTGATGACAATAACTGTTTTGCAAATTGGCTTCTCCGCATCGGAAATGGTACAGAGCCGGTTTTCAGCGAAATAGGAAAGTATTCTGTTAAATTACCTACAGCGCTATGCCTTCCTGAAAATGACCCAGAATGCTTGATAAATGCTGTATACAATGATTTGAATCTGAACTTTGCGGATGAACGTTATCTATCAGAGAGAGCAATTTTGACTACAACCCATGAAAATGTTGACAAAATAAATGCAGCCGTTCAGTCCAGGTTGACCTCATCAACTGAACAAATTTACCGCAGTGCTGATTCCATTCAAAGTGACTCTGACATCAACTTATACCCGATTGAATTCTTGAACGAACTTACACCTCCCGGACTTCCTCCACATGCATTACATTTGAAAGCCAACACGTCAGTCATGCTGCTCAGAAATATAAATCCTAAATCAGGCCTCCTAAATGGCACCCGTTTGTTAATAATTAAATCAGGTTCAAAAGTATTAGAATCCAAGATAATTACCGGTAGTAGAGCTGGCGACATAGTGTTTATCCCTAGAATCAATCTGACGACAACAACTGATTCAGGCTTACCATTTATTCTAAATAGAAGACAGTTTCCGGTAAAATTGTCACATGCAATGACAATTAACAAGTCTCAGGGGCAGACATTAAGCAAGGTGGGGATTTTATTACCACAATACCGATTCACACACGGACAACTGTATGTTGCTGTGTCACGGGTCAGAGGCTATAGTGGCTTACACTTCATGTTGGGCCACACAGAAAAATCAACCGAAGATATACCAAATTACACAGACAACGTTGTTTACCAATCTGCCCTCATTAAATGATGGTGAGTACAGTATCAAATGAAAATAGTTCTTTCCCCGCGAAATTGCGGGCTTTTTACTAGTAAATTATAAAATCAAATATTACTAGAGCTGAATAGTGCTGACATTTAACCATTAGGAGCACTTGATTTTTACCCCCCCCCCTCCCCCCCCCCTATCTCTCTCTCTGTGTTTCTCTCTCTTTTTTTTTGTTGACTGACACTCGTGAAGTAGAGGAGAGGGCTGGGGGTTGTGTGGGTTAAAGTTAAAAATTCTGAAATATAAAATTTCTACGACCCATCAACATAGTTAATTTTTTATTATCACAGATAAATTCTATAAATAGAGAGTAATCTTTTGTATGTTAGAAAAGAGATGACTTACTTTCCTTTGTCCCAGCCTTTTTCCTTGGTCTGAACACCGAATCCATTTTCTCATAGTTTGATTTACAGATCCTGAAGTTAAAAAAAAACACAAACAATACAAAAATCAAAAATTCCAAGAAAGACCTAAATATTTAAATGCAAAATCTTTTGATAAAAATTCCGGTTGCCGAGTGTGAAATTAAAAGGGATATCAGTTATAGACATATTGACCTCGAAATTTTCACAACTGTAGAAATACTCAATTGGTTAAAAATACTCAATTTGTGAAACTATTATAATAGTAATATGTTTTGTGAAATTGATCTTAGCACAAAACTACAAAAAGCTCAGAATGAAGGGTGCATGGATTTTTCAAAAGTTACCCCAATAACAATTTGGTAGCTTTATAAATCTGGATCATGTATTTAAATCAAACTTTAAAAAAGACGAGAAGTTTTAACAAGAAACAAAATCTAACCTATTTTCATCCAAGGCCGCCACACTCTTTCCAAGATGAGTTTTTGCAACAATAAGTTGACCTGAAACAAAAATTTGAAAACAAATATAAACTTTCAATGAGTGAAAAGTTATCACTGCATATAAAAAAAAAAAGGGTTTAAATATTCAATCAGAAAAGAAAAGAGGCAAAAACATGAGTGAAAAGATAACCAGAAAGATTCGGAGATTTTTTATTTCTTTTAATTCTTAATAGAGTTATTAGCAACCTTAATTTTCTCATTAAAATATCATCGACGTACAACTCTGTGTAAATGCAGACATTGCATTTGAAAAATATGAAAAAAAAATGACTAACTTTTGTTTCCTGATCTGGTGATTGAAAAAAAAAATGTTGATGGTTGGCTATCCTCGATTTTGGATAGCGGGGGGAGTGGTTGTACTTGGGTTTTTGATAAAAATAACAAACACTCCATCTGGCGCTTATACACTTAGCGTAGGATTTTGACAATAAATGATTTACATCTATTTCTAACATGAGCTATCAAACATGAGATGTCCCATGGTGGCTTGGAATAAAAAGGGGAATAGGTCCAGCCAAAATAACTAATCCATTGAATATATCATTTTATTGAACATTCAGTGTCATTCACTCACTGGCATTAGAGAGTGATGCAAAGACTAAGTTACCTGACAAAAATAATAAAATATAATCTCACTTTCACATTCAGTCTGCTCACCACCCTTGAGGATTGATCTTTCAACCAACTAAACCATCAAGAGAAAGGTGTACATAGCAAGGGGCCAACAATGCAAATTAAAGAGAATGAAGTGAAAGGGCTCAAGCCAAACAGCCAGATTACAACTCGCACATTTGAAACTATGATAATTTCCCACAAAAAAAATTATAAAACTTTCTGTCAAAATTTGCCTCTTCACATTTTGCAGTGATACTATGCATTTATCCAGAAATCTCATAACATCTGCCAGCCGGATATAATGTGCCAACACACAAAACCATGTGCAACCTTGAACTTAATAGTCTGATTGATAGACTTTAGTGAGAACTACTCATAAAAAAGGCTGGCTAAAAACAATAACAAAGAGGTGAGTGAAGTCAATTTCGTTCTATCTATTGAAATAATAACAGGGGAAAATGGGGCACAGATGTACATTGGTTTTTTCAATTAATTCAAGTTAAGCATGTTATAATTGTGTTTTCTAGTGTACATCACATGTGACTCACTGAGTCAATCTGGTTTTATGTTGGAACAAATGAGACGAAGAAAATTGAGTTAAAAGTCAAAATAATTAGCCAAAGGAAATTTAAGACTTATGAAGTTAATGAAACAAAACTACCTATTTTCAACGGAGGCCTCTACTTTAATTTAAATTTTAGAATTTAAGATTAAAATGATTGGACTTAAACAATAAGGTTCATCCTAACATAATTCCATTTTAAAACAATTGTTCAAATATTACTTTTGTTTTTGTTTTTGGGTGTGAATCCTGACATTTAATGAGTCATAATTTATTTTGCGTACCATATCTGAAGGGACAGCTGTCAATTTCCTCCTTTTCCCTGTTGGATTTTATACAATGGTTGATTCTCTTTCTGTCTGCAAGAATGATACTGTTGCTTAGAGGGACTGCAGCATCTCGACCCAGTTTCTATAAATTAGTGAAAGAAGAAGTCAAGTAACACATTTATATATTTCGTGCTTGCTCTCTCTCTCTCTCTCTCTCTCTCTCTCTCTCTCTCTCTCTCTCACTCTCTCTCTCTGTGCTTTTGGTTTTTAAAGGTTTTACGGCGCTTGCAACACATTAAGGTCATATCAGCGCCAGTAAAAAGGAAGAAAATGAGATAGTAAAAAGTTCAAGACTAACAATTAAAGCACCTAAGAAAATATAAGACAAAGGGGAATTGGTTCAAATAGGAAACAGGAGTAGATTCCAAGAGCACACCATCAACTTAGTTTGAGATCACCTTAAAGTCTCATCCAGACACAAGCGCAGATCCCCACTAAGAGGAATACACTCAAATGTTTACAAACTATTATATATTGCACTAAAAAGTTATACGATGCATAACAGAGAGATGATTTACAAGAAAAAAAATATCATCTCCCAAAACTCTAACTATACATTTGAATGTTTCCCTCCCAGCCAGGGTATCTGGCCAGGGCCAGGACGATAACAAGTAATCTCATTCCAAGACAAAGACAGAAAGCATGTTGGAAAACAGATATAGGGGGACTGAAGACACAGTAAGTGCCTCCCTGCCCAATGTGGGAGGTCAGGAACCCCACCCAGTCTCTCTCTCTCTCTCTCTCTCTCTCTCTCTCTCTCTCTCTCTCTCTCTCTCTCTCTCTCTCTCTCTCTCTCTCTCTTCAGCACGTGACATAAACCTAAATTAGATACTATTGTAGCAAATATGTAAAATAAAAATACAAATATGAAAAAAAATCATTTTTTATAGATTCATGACGCCAAACTGCAATGATGAGACATATTACGTCAAAACATCACTATCTGCACATGCATTCTAGATTTCATTAAATTATTCTTTGGAAAAAAAAATAATGACGGGATAGATTCATACAGAATATGTCTCAGCATCTAAGAACCCTTCTTCTGGAATTCGAGAGCTCTCATTTATCCCTCCAGGCATCTCAGGATCACAAATCCAGAACAAATATTCCAGACATTTCTTGTAGGCTGTATTCCTAAGGGAGAAAAGTACAAAAAGGTATTAGATGAAAAACATAATAAAGATATATAATAATAATATAAGTCAAAAAAGAAAAACTGTATTCATAAGTGCGTGAACATTAAAATATTACATGCATAATATAGATGTAA
This sequence comes from Berghia stephanieae, assembly GCF_034508935.2. Taxonomy (NCBI): domain Eukaryota; kingdom Metazoa; phylum Mollusca; class Gastropoda; order Nudibranchia; family Aeolidiidae; genus Berghia; species Berghia stephanieae. The sequence continues at coordinate 129,375,228 of NC_088360.1, read as the reverse complement.
TTAAAATAAACAACAACAACAACAACAAAAGATGAATAAATAAATAAGTGGTGACATTAAAATATCATAAATTGGAAATAACAGTATAAATATAAATATAATAATAATAATAATAATAATAATAATAATAATAATAATAATAATAATAATAATAATAATAATAATAATAATAATAATAATAATAATAATTTATACCGCGCCTATTCCATATACAAATATACAACTATAGACCTCTATATCTAAATATATATTTGGTATAATATGGCTTTTAAATAATTCTATGAAGGGTATATAAGTGTGAGTGTTTGCATGAGTGTGGGTGTGCGTGCGTGTAGAGTTGTGTATGTGAATCCGTACGTGTGGTTTCATTCATGGCTGTCTTTGTGTCTATGTGTATGCATGAGTTTTTCCTTTACTGTAACAAAAATTTTAAAAATGACCTCATGGACAATAAAGATTATTATTACTATGTCACAATTTCATCTTGTTAAATTTCCCAAGCAGGTGTATTGAGCCAATTTCTATTTTCTAAAGTTCAAGATGCATGCTAGGCACCCTTTTTTGTATTTGAACTCTTATTATTATGTCTCTCAACATCTTAGTATCCATTTACATCCCAGTCAAGTGAGTGCATACACAAGAACACAACTGTCATTCACTCAATGTATACCAAGCTCAGCACTACTTTACTTTGTCATAAAACAAAACACAAGACCCTTGATCATCATCAACACCAAATCATTTTACAATTTGGTCTTTGAAGAAAAGAATATTAAAGTATCTTTGTGAATAATTCCATTGTTCATGACAGTTTGTTAGTCAATATCATATAAAACAGGGGTTTGCTATGAAAATTAATATGTAGGAATGTATTACAGTCCACTCCGGATAATTGCAACTTTTGGGTAATTGCAACAACCCCCAAGAAACAGAATTAATTCTATATAAAAAACTTCAGTTAATCGCAACAAATTTTCAACCTCAAAAGGAGGCAAATTCAAGGAATCAATCAAACAAAATCTCATGATTAGATTTCATCATGTGTGAAATCATGACACGTTGAAGAATCGAGAGTGGGCGGGGTGTAATGCTACAGTAGTGGGTCACCACTCTATTAGATACAAAAGAGGGCAGGGCTTTGCAGTGCAGGTTTGTGCGGTCATCTGTGACTATTAGATATGAGGCGAGTGGCCTAGGCATGGTTTAGCAACAGGTAGATGACAGTTGTGAGGAGACACTGAGCAATGATATCCTTTGTTTTATGATTGCATTGTGACCAACAGGTTTGGTGAGAGCATTATTGTTTCTCATCAGGGTAATCTCTTGTCTCTTACAAATGTTGAGAACAAAAAGTGAAAATGAATCCAATCTTAAGATGTCCGCTTTCATCAAAGCTGCTTTTGCTTGTCAAAATCTATACAGGGCTGCCATATATTTTTATTCCAATCATATTGCTAAGTCTGTGGTGGACTAAGAACAATGTTTACAACAACTGGTTTGAGTTTATCATATTTGTGTAAAATGTTGCAATAGTGGACAGGAAACTCAACTTCGGTTAATTGCAACATTTTTGCTGATCCCAAGGTGCTTTGATTATCCGGAGTGGACTGTATTAAGAATGCCAGCAGGTCACATGTAGTGTGTCATACCACTGGACAACAAAATTTCAAAATCTATAAAATTTAATGATTAAAAGTGTAAATCACATTAAATTTATAAATAAGTGGTGACATATTATTGGAAAGCAGGCACTGTTGTAAGAAAGAAGTCTGAAAAAGTGGGTTTGAAACAATGCCAGACAAAGTAGAAAAAAAAATGCAAGTAAAAATCTTTCTACCTCGACAGAGGATCAAACCTTAGACCCTTCCCTCTGGAGATCAGAGGTTTGATTCCTAGTCAATGGCAGGCTGATTCAGGTGTGTTTCATACACATCTTTTCAGATTTAAAAACTTATACAACTTACTTGACACCAGGATAGTATTCTCCCTTGTTGCTTTCTGTCAATTGCACAATAGATTTGTCAAAGCGAGTGCGCAGCATCCGATTGTGGATACGCACAATCCTATGAATTTTGATACCCACCACACCAAGGTCTCGATAATCATATGCACAGAATCTCGATAAAACAAGGTCATGACATGAAGTAAACCTGAGGAGTCACATTTTCAAAGCAAGAAAACATTACAACTAAAGGTTGTATTTATTATCTATAATCTAATAACATTTGTTTGCTTCTCAATCTATATTCGGGTTTGTTTTAGTATAAATAGCAGGGAATGGAATTTGTAATAGAGTCGGTGGTATATCTGACAGCTTTTGTTATTTCTCTATACTGTATTTACAAAATCTCTATTATCTTTATTATCATATTTTTCTCTCGTTACTGTTTAGAAAAATCTGACGATATAAAATGCCTGTTTTTCATTATCAAGATTCAGGTAAATTTGATCTGGTAATCATTTCTCTCCAAGAAGATTCAATTACTCCTATCCTACCAGTTACAAAATCGATGATGACAATAGGAATTCAATTTGACAAATACTGCAGACTCCTATCAACTGATGAACAAATATAAAGATAAATAAATATGTACATTTATATGTTACATTCCATACATTCACCCTGCTCAATGCATTCTACAATGCTTAAAACATCAGCAGATTGTCATGGGTGTAATAATAATAATAGTATACTACATTTGCAAAGTACGAATCCTGCATTGTTGCAGATCTAGATTTACAATGGCAAGAGAGAAAAACATACACACTAAACGTGAAATATGCTGTATATGTAGGTTATATCTTTTCCAATATGTCGTTTCAGAGTTCTATTCATAAAGCTATTTGCTCAAAGTAGAATTCATAAGGCATGTATTAAGATACTTTTTTAATGTCACCGCAGATGAAAATACCTTACTTCTTATATCCAATGGGCATATGTAAATGCCCTCTGAGAACATGTTTAGGTACACAAAGAAGGAATTCATTACTGGGTCTTAAGTAATTTGTTCTTTTTCAAAACTGGTATGCTCATTTTTGTTCAATATTAGAACGACACCAATAATAACACCTTTAGATAATATAATCTTACCAGGGATCCGTGGCCTGTCCAATCTCAAATCTCACATTCCCTCCAGTTTCTAGTTCTAAGATGAGACGATTCACTATCATGTCTGCCAACTGCTGTATTCTTTTTTCTGCTGCTTTAGCAAAACTGTCAATCCTGAAATTAAAGTTAGAAAAAAAAAAGAAAATTTTCAAAGACCACGATAATAATAATAATAATAATAATAATAATAATAATAATTATTATGATAATTTACAACTAATAAATTATAATTAAATTATTATAATATTATATATATAATTATTATAATTATTATTAATTATTATTATATTAATATTAAATTATTATTATATATTATTATATTATTATTATTATTATTATTATTATTATTATTATTATTACATTTAGACAGTAAAATTTTTTTAAAATTAATTATCTAAAAGCATAAATTAATTAAGTAGTATAAGATGACAATTCAACATAAAATTGTTCTTTAAAAGATATTCGAACACATTAATACCCAAAGTATTAAGGACAACATCGCACTATGACCATTAATAGAGTACATATGAACATTAAAAGAACATACACACAGCTAAAGCGGGTGAAGAAAATGAGTAGATATGAAGATTGACAGACAACAGCCAAGAGGAAGAAGGAGAGAGAGAGAGAGAGAGAGAGAGAGAGAGAGAAGAGAGAGAGAGAGAGAGAGATAGAGAGAGAAGAGAGATAGAGAGAGAGAGAGAGAGAGAGAGAGAGAGAGAGAGAGAGAGAGAGAGAGAGACATCCTCTCATCTCTCATTTGTCTTTGTTGTCCATGGGTCTCAAATTTCTGCTATTCATCGAATTTCCACTACTTCAAGTCCTAAGCTATTTTCTTCGGCTTGGGCCCAGGACCTCAGTAGTATCTTAAACAGTCTGATTGCAGGGGACTTATCCATGTTTATAAGTTTAAAAAAAAACAATTTTGTCCCTTTCAATAGATTGAATTATATGTCAATAATTCTATAATTTACCAGTACTGTCATTAATGAGGGCATATTGTTCCTTTATTTAAGATGAAATATGCCACAAAATATTCCTCCTTTTTAAAGATTTTGACTTGAGACCCATGATGTTTCATTTATTGTGTTTTATAGACAAAAGAGAAACATGAGTCGTCCACATCATCTGTCTCTGTAAATTAAATTGAAGCTTCAATTCCATTTTATTATTGTTTCTTAATTTCATTCGAGTTTCAAAAGGCAAGATTTGAATTGTAAAAGAAAATAAAAAATCGTATACTCACTCATTTGCTGTTTTTTCCCAGCGTCTTCTTTTCACAATCAGCGTCTCCAGTTTGATTTCAAATGATGTTTTTTCTGGTTTGGTTTTTGAGCTCTGGAAAACAAAAGAATAGAATAATTCAGCATGATATTGTCCTAAACTAGTGCAGAACCCTTATGTCACAATTCCCATAAAGGATCAATAAAGTATATCTTATTTTATCTCTCTATATATAGATATAGATTAAATGTCACAATATTAATGATAATGATAATAATAATAATTATAATAACAATAATAATAATAATAAATAATAATAATAATAATAATAATAATAATAATATAATAAATAATAATAATAATAATAACAAAAGCCCACATACATGCACAAGTTTTTAAAAAGTCAGCTATAACCCGTGTGTCATTTTATTACTAAATTGCAATAAGCAAACAGAAAGAAATTACAATTAATTCCATGAAAGTATTTGAGTTTTATAATAATTATCTTGAGTGAAAAAAAAAAGGAACACACAGTGTACAAATAAAAAGTAATAATTCAAACAATTCAGATGTGTAAGAATAGCAAACATACCTTAACATCCCTTTCACTTTCAGGATCGCTGTCATAGAAATCACCATCTCCCTCCTGATGACTTGCTTTATCTCTTTCCATCTAGTTGAGTCGCAGAGATAAAGAAAGAAAGAAAAAAAAAAAAACCCACAAAAAAATCATAATTCTGATCTTCTCTCTGAGCTTTAAAATCACAACAAATTTTTAAAATATTAGAAATATGCTACAAAAAAAATTTAAAAAGTTGAATTTATCCCTGATTTGTAGAATGAAATAGACAGTTTTTCTAAACTTTTGATAAAATAATAGTCTATGGCAAAGTTTAAAAAGAACAACAAAAAAACGCAATATAGCGCAATATCCCTAAACAGGATTAAAGTGCTTAACAAAGGGTCTCTGGTCAACAGCAACATAAAACATGTAGGATGACGCCTGGTAGGCGATATTACATTTGATTTCCAACCGTTGTTAATGGCCAGGTACTCATTTTACACCTGAGTACAATGAGAGAATGTGAGTGAAGAGCCTTTTCCAAGGATTAAACTATGCACCGCTCAGGACCTTCTGAGGTTTCAAGTTTGAGTCCTGCTGACAATATCTCTTTTCTTCCTTTAGGAGCAAGAAATTAACTTTTTCAGCGCTGAGGCTATATTCGCATTTCCATCACAAAATAGCTGACATCTGATAGAGGCAGCATGAGAATGACAAGCTAAGACAAAGCAACATTGGGATTCGGCACAAAATCTCAATTAAAATACCCCCCTAGGGTCAATTGAATATTCTGATGAAAGAAATGATAACATTGGGTAAAATTATAGTACTTTAGTTGAAAGTAAGATTGGATTACATTGTTTTTTACTTTCAAGACTGGCTGCACTGTGTGGCCATTGGCCAGTAGAACAGATTCTGCTGGCCGCACAGTGCGGCTAATGGCGCTGAAAGAGTTAAGTCCATATTGCTCACTTTGTGGTACTATGTTGCAGCTGATGCCTGGGTTAGTTTGGTATTTTTTAAGATAGATCCTAGAGACAATTTTCCCCTTGGGAAGAATAAATAAAAATTTTATTTTTATCTTGAATAAAACATGTGCACTCACCTCTTTAATGACAAAATTAAGAAGTCTGAGTTTATTGGTTGGCTTCTGCATGAGCTCCCTCTTCAAATCAGACACATTTGACAATAACTCTGACATATTTCGTCGAATGGTCTTAGCTCGCATATTGTAAAACATTTTTTTCTTGCTTACAGTACTCTGATAAAGAAAGAACAGCATTTTTATTTTCAAATACAAATTCATCACCTCCTAGTAATCACTACAGTATGTACATGCAGAAAACTTTTACTTTTCTCAAATTCATAAATCAAACATAATACAATGTCAAGCTATAATCCCTCATAAGTTGTTATATAAATTGCTTCATTTGGTGATTTATAAATACAAAATTAAAATATTATTCATTCATTGGTTGTTTATGACTAATTCATCAATGTAAAGATTTACTTGAAATAATCTTTGTTTTACTAATCTACCAACCTCAGCGAGATCAATCAAATGTTTTGAACTGACGTCAAAGGTATCCAAATACACCACTTTGGGCAAGTGGTACATCATGTGAGTCGAATAGTTGCATAACTGACTGACTGGGCAGGCCTGATACAGAGGGTCTTTCAGACTCAGACGTGTCAACTTGCTCAATCGGGCCAGGCAGGTCAAGTCTCGTAAGGACCATAATGGATTTCCTGACAAGTTCAAATCCTCCAACTGACTATTTGCCGTCAAAGAACTCCCTGTGGAAAAGAATACTTTGATTTATAATAATAATGATAATAATAATAATAATAATAATAATAATAATAATAATAATAATAATAATAATAATAATAATAATAATAATAATAATAATATAAATTATTATAAAAATTATTATTATTATTGTTATTATCATTATTTTCATTATTATTGTAAGTATTGGTGTTATTATCATTGTATATTTTGTGGTTATTAATGGCATCATTTTATTTTTTGTTTCAGTAACCATTTTTTTCTCTTTCATACATGTTGCTATCAAAATCAAAAGCCTAAGAGTAAATAAACTTGAAACTTGATTTAAATCAAAAATTTTATGACAGTCCCAATAAGGAAAATTATATTTAAAAACCAAAAAAAGGGACACAATAAAAATCTTAATAATAGCATTTGAAGCTTCTCATGGTTGTTCAATCCAATGTTATGACATTCTACAAACTCCACTATGGAATAATACACTGTCACGAATCTGCCTGGCAAATACCTCACAATGCAACGTTAAAACTCTTAAAGATTGTAAAAGGCAAGGATGAATATATTTCTGAAACTAACATACAAATCATTCATCAAAGTTGGTCCTTGAGCAATTAGAAATAATATTTTTCTACAGTTGGAAAACCATCACACCACTTTATCAACACTTTTTTGTGGGGATCGTGGATAGCTCATATGGTAGTGTCACGCTCTCCCCGGCCAGGCGGAGTTGTCATACCAGTAAGGTTGTGGGTTCGAACCCCCATTGCCGCCGCGAAATTTTTATTCTCTATTGTCTTCTGGTACTTTCCTACTCACTTCATTCCTTATTGTTATCACTTTATCAACATCTTGGGGATGCCTATGGCTCAGTGATAGAGCACTTGCCACAAGCAAAAGGACTAGTACCTGTACCATTTTCAGTAAAGAAAATCATCCATGATTAGTTAGCTGAGTCTATAAGATCTGGTAAAAAGTACTTTGTAAAAGACTCATGTCCAATCCAAAGGGTAGCAATCAATTGCTACCATATATTTTAAGCTGAAGAACTACCCATGCCTAAGAATGTCTAAAGTGCTTTTGAATTCCCTTTTTCTTTTTAATCTTGTCAAATCATAATTTGGCAGCACTTGGTAATAAAGAAGGAGGTGGTTAGTTGTATCTCTTTCAGGTTTCCAAGGGCCTTATGGGTTCTAAACATGAACGATTATTTTTTTAATCACAAGATTCACAATACTCACCAATTTTTTCAATATAGTTCTCTGCCAGATTGAGTTCTTTTAATTTTGATAACGATGACAAATTCTACAGAGAGAAAAATCAATCAGTATAAAGTCTTTCATGAAGTTGTATTGATCAATAACACAATATCTACTAATGTGCTCAAAGAAGCTCGTCCGAGCCAATAGCTATACTGAACATGTAGGAGTCAACTTAGTGCTAGCCAAAGTGGGTATAATGATGATAACATTAATGATAATAATGATAATAATAATAATAATAATAATAATAATAATAATAATAATAATAATAATAATAATAATAATAATAATAATAATAATAATAATAATAATAATAAAAATAATAATAATAATAATAATGATAATAACAATAATGATGATGATAATAATAATAATACAGTAGACTCTGCTTAATCGTACACCATCGAGAGTTCTGGTTAGTGTGTCAATTAAGCAGAGTGTACGATTAAGTGGAGAAGCTAAAAAAGCCATCTAAGCACCAGCATTCATGTGCCATTTAAGTAGGACCTTCCTCTCTGAGCTTTCTAGGGGCTTGGGACCGTCATGTTCAAGATATGGCCTCATTAGAAGTTGTTTTTGTTTCGTTTTATGTTTCTTTTCTTTTTCATGTTTTATCGACAACAAAAGGTGACATTATTGCTTGTAAGAATAGTAATCGCGAAGCGTTGATTGGTTTCTATTCTTGTGCAAGTAGTTTATAAACCCTTGTCTCCAATATTGCCCATGTTGGTGGATCATCTGTCAATCATTCTTCTTGGATAAAACAGCATAGTTTGTCCAGCATGTCAAGTTTTTCAGTGTTTGTCAGGAGTGGTGTGTCACACTCTGATGACTCATCCTCATCCATATTATCCAGGCGTTGCTTTTCTGTGGCTGAACGAAGTCTAGTAGCTCCTGAGATATCAGTTCACCACTGATGAGTATACTGTTGTCCATTGTAACGAATCGATTGAATCATTACTTTTTTGAGTAATTTTAAAGATATTTTCCTCCAATCAAGATGGAATCAAAGTGTAGCGATTAAGCGGAGAAGGTGTGCAATTAAGCTAGTGATTATATAGCAAAAATTCATTTTTTCAGGAATGTGTAGCATATAAGCGGAGTGTGCAATTAAATAATAATAATAATAATAATAATAATAATAATAATAATAATAATAATAATAATAATAATAATAATAATAATAATAATAATGATAATAACAATAATAATGATTATGATGATGATGACGATGATGACTATGATAACAAATATATGCTCTAATTAAATTAGAATTCTCACCTCAATGTTTCTGATCTGGTTATTGTTTAACCATAAAACTGACAAATTGGTCAGATGTTGTATGTTTTCAATGACACTTATTTTGTTTCCATAAATGTACAGGTTTGTTAAATTGAGACTCTTGTCCAGTCCTTCAATTCTCTGAAATGATAATGATAAAAACCAAATATAAATGAGGATAGATAACCAAAGTAAAGTGACCATCAAAATTCAACACAATATGGGTTGATATATTTCAATTTGTTTTTCAACACAACATGAAGTTCCAATTTTAATTCAATTTATGACCCACCATCCCAAAATGGTACGATGCTGGAGTGGATGGATGGGAAAGTATTGAAACCAAAGTAAGAAGTGTAAAACTTGGGTTATAATTCTACTCTTTATTGAGAATGAATACAGTTTTTTAGTCTGCAAAAAAATGAAATTGTGATGAGTTAGATAATAATAAAAAGAATAAATTTAACTTATAAGTGCCACACCCAAAAACAAGCAGGCTCTTGATGATTTACATGAAAGGAAGGATGAAAAGATAACTACAACTACATATCAATTTACACACTAATGTTTTACAGTACTCAACTCACATTAATTTAACATACAATTCCATCCTGTTATTATACTATATGGAGTCTCGGTAGCTCAATTCATCTTAAAAGAGGCTTTGGTGACTCCTCCTCCCCCCCCCCCCCCCCCCCCCCCCAAAAAAAAGGACTAATGTTGGAATACAGACTAAGAGATATCTGAACTTGAAAAGATCTTACCTTGAGCTGGCATTCTGCAATCCAAAGCTGTTTGAGTTTTGGCAGAGCAGCGATTCCTTCAAGGCGAGTAATGGACTGACCAATCACAGTAAGCGTGGTCAGGTTTGGAAAAAGATGCAAGCCAATCAATCGAGGAAAGCCAGAGAAAAACATTTCCAGGACCAACAGTTGAGGTCCTTCCTCATGGATTTTTTTGAAGCTAATGCCATTATTGAGACACTGTGGGAAATTAAATGCACAAAATCAGGCGCATTAATTACCTATTCAAACCCGAGAACTCTCAATAACATTCAGGTAGGCTTCAGTATTGAGTAAATATAAATACAAAAAAGTGGGTGGAGCAAGCACTTTTATTTTCGAAACTGATGAAGATATGTAAAGAGAAAAATAGAGTTAAGATTTTTTATTTTTTATTGATAACTCTCCTCTTGGGTTACAACCTCACTCAGTCCGTTTATAACCTAGAGTGGGATATTAGATGAAAATGGTCTGTGGGAGTTGCATTGAAAAATTTAGCCCATTAATTTCTGATCAAACGTTCAAGGCTGTGTTTTTTGCAGTGTCAATATCAACTTGATTTTGCTTTGATTTATTTTTTTTTAATTTTTTTTTCTTGACAGATGGGAACCAGGTGGTTCAGCTATGAACATACCAAGAAACTCTATCCCTTTCTATATATCTGATAGCCAATCATATGTAAAATTTTGACTATGGAATTTCTTACTTGTCAAAGCTGTCAATTATATCTAAGTCACTTGAATCAGAGACTATATAATGGGCAAACTGTATAGCATTTTGCATTAATGGTTTGTTGTGTAATTATACACGCAAGATATAAGATCTTATTGCAAATAATTTTCAGAAAATGTATGTTGCATGAGAACTCAATTGAGGTTATGTTTCTTTGATACATGTGCTCTCTGAAAAATTGATATTATTTGACGAAGTGATAAATAATAAAATAGTCCCCTGCTTGAGATTTAGGCGAGTTATTATGCAAAGCCAGTTATTAAAAGAAAGGTTGATAGGATGTAACCATTACATCTTCTTCGTGTCAATAACAAGTAAAATATTACATTATAGTGTACAAAATATTCTCCCCCCCCCCCCCTGTAAAAACTGATTAGACTAAATTAATGTCCGATGTGTCGTCATGTGATTGTTTTCAATATTTATATCTCAAAAAATATCTCAAAAGCGATGCCTATTGGCAAACTTTTGTCAATAGCTTCAAGGCTATTTGCAAATGGTTTAAAAATTGAAAGGTTGGCAGTTAGGCCATTTAAAGCAGCCCCCCATTATTTTCGTGATAAATTTGTGACGACCCAAACAAAGAAAACATTTAACATCCTGTAATAACTTTTGTAGCAAAATAACATTCATGATGGAATGTCGTTACTCAGACCCCTGAGGTGCCAACAATCTGGTGAATTGGCAGCAGCTTCTAATGGTGCTCACACTACTATATTATGATGATCGCATCAATCAGCAAATTCTTCACCGCATTTGTGAACCGTTGCACACACCGTTCAACTAGATGCTCTGCAGTTTCGGCTTCCTTCCCACATTGGGTAGATGTTGGACAGGTGGAAAGTACCCACTGATGAAGCGATTTTGCTGTGAGGCAAGTTCTCGACTGAAGCCGATTCGCTACTACCCAGTCTCTCGTCTTACTGGTGGAGATCCAACCCAGTGTCTGAATGGCCTCCGCCATCCCTGGCTCCACACTACTATGGTGAAATGGCAATTGGCTGTTAGCAAACGTTTCTTCTTCTTCTTCTTCTTCTTCCATTAAGGCCAAAGCTTCAGGCTGAAGATTGTATGGCTGTCTTTTCAGTAATATGGGTTTTAGAGGGAAGCAGGGAGCGATTTTTTTGAAGTCATCAGTCGAAAGGGCTTGTTTACAAGTGGTTGGTAGGGAGTTCCAAAGTCAGATGGTGGAGGAGAAGAAAGAGTAAAGATGATGGTTCGATCTTGGGTGGGGGATTTCAAAATTAAATGCTGAGTTTCTTATTTTATTGTTGTTCCCTTTCAAATGGCTAGTTTGGAATTTTGTTTCCGAACAGACACTACATATCTCTAAATTCATGTATACTTAAATATTTAAAAGAAATGTAGAAAATGCATTCGTTGAGTGCCATCCCAAAAGAGCTGTGTTGATTGCAGTGAATTAAATTAAAATGTAAAGTGGGCTTACTAGAGGAGCATTTGACGCAATTTTGCCCTCAAATTTGGGTGTGATTAGAATTTACACAAAGTACCAAAGCGCGGGTCTCGTCGCAGTTACTACATACACCGTGCAAGCGGTTAGATTTGCAGTTATAGTCCTAACCAGATATTATTATATGGGGGGAAAAAATGTGACTTGAGAAAGTTTGATTCGCAAACCAGCGTGTCGTGCCATTAAGAATTGCTAGCCTCACTGGTTAAAAGTGTCTATCTTTTGATTCTTTAAAAAAAATTTTTATAAAATAAAAATAATAGGAAGGAATTTAAACAAGACCTGAATAGGTAGGATGATGAAATTGAAGATGAGAATGAGATGAATGGGAATATCTGTAATAATAAGAATCATTGTGCGCCTACCACTTCCCGTAGAATCTCTTCATCGTTACTCTTTAATGAAAGTTGAGGTCTCTCTCGTGGCTGTATTTCTGTATTATGCGATGGTTTAATTGCGCTTTCGTTCCCATTTTCTTCCGACATTGTATTTTCCTCTAAAGACAGTTAGCCATTTGCGATGAAAGTAAATAAAAACAATAATTGTCCGCCATATTGAAGCTTTATCCTATCAATTCATTGGCTTTGTAACAGCACGTGACCAGTCGGTTTCTATGCAGTCGTGATTTGCTTGTTTCAAAGGTTTTCGCATCCAATAAATAATTTATTTAAAATGGGCAATAGGTACCCACTAAACCTGCTCAAAACGCTGTCCAACGGGTCCCTAACCAACAGCAACACTTAACACGAAGGACGAAATACGACACTGATTAGGCGATATTACCTTTTTCCCGATGGAAACAACGCTGTTAACGATCAGGTACTCATTTTAACCTGAGTAGGGTAAGACAATACACATAAAGAGCCTTTTCCAATGTCTCTCTAAGAGCGGGACTCGAATCCTGGATCTTCGGGTTCGAAGAAGAGTGTCATCACACAAGACAACAGAGCCATACATAGGTAAAGATTCCTCAAAAGCCCCCCCCCCCCTCTCTCTCTCTCTCTCTCTCTCTCTCTATATATATATATATTTTATATAATATATATATTATAAGAGAAGAGAGAGAGAGAGAGAGAGAGAGAGAGAGAAAGAGAGGGAGAGAGAGAGAGAGAGAGAGAGAGAGAGAGAGAGAGAGAGAGAGAGAGAGAGAGAGAGAGAGAGAGAGAGAGAGAGAAATGTATATGTACACGTCGGATCGGTTCCAATTTTCGAAGATTATGTACCAAAGACCCCTCCTTTTATATAAATTTAAAAAATAACAACAACAAAAGGGGAAAGTCATTAATTTTGACTGCATAATAAGTTCGGTTCTAAAAGTAAAGAAATGGAAAACATAATTTCTCTCTGTGTAAATAAATTTTGACTTGATTGATACACTTAACCATTCATGACAAAATTCAGGATGACACCTAATCGTGACCCCCCCCCCCCCCCCCAAAAAAAAAAAAAAAAAAAAAAAAAACAACAAAAAAAAAACAAAAAACAACAACAAAAAAAACAAAACAACAACAACAAAAAAAAAAGTAAAAAACATACAAAATAAAACAAAACAAAAACAACAACAAAACAAAAACAAAAAACAAACCAAAAAACACGTTAATCAAGCAAAGCAAAGTAAGCAAAAAAAAAAGAAAAAAAAAAAGATAGTAAAGTTGAGAAAAAAGGTGCTCTTTCTGTTGAATGTGTATATGTATGTTTGTGTGTGTATGTATATATATGTATGTATGTATGTATGTGTGTGTGTGTGTGTGTGTGTGTGTGTGTGTGTGTGTGCGTTTACCTCAGATCCTTTAGTTTCGATGTACGATTCAGACATCTTTAATATAATTATCTTTTGTCTTCCCACCGAATGGTTTCCCCGTTTATAAGTCTTTTTTATTTCACGTCTGTTATTTATTTGTTTTATCTAAATAATAATAATAATAATAATAATAATAATAATAATAATAATTTAGTGAGAACTACTCATAAAAATGGCTGAGTCAATTTCGTTCCTTCTATTCTGTTCCTAGCTATTTTATATTTTCCCACCTTGGCTGATTAGAAAGTCATACCATGCCTACTAATACCAGTCATATTAACGTGGTGCGTCGGCTCTGTGGTACAGTATCTCGTCCTGCCGCAAATGTCAGCGATGTGAAGTGCGGCCAGTGGCCGGGTGATTGTGGAAAATTCTGGTCTCAACATCGTGTCCTTGGATAAGGCACTTAGCACGCATTATCCCATTCGACTCAAATTTGAAAGAAATTTATAAGAATATCAGTACACAAAGGACGACTCGTACTGTATGAAATAGAAATGTGCTTTCATATGGCCTGCTGGGATAATAAATGAAACCGTGAAGTTCATTGAGCATGGTCAATCCACGAAAATGCGTTATATAAATGCTAATTTATTCATTGATCACTTTCATTGGGTCTAACAATAATATATGAATACAAATGTTGCATTAATATGTCTAAAAATGGCTTTCTGGTCTAGATGTATGAAGCTAGGCTTGTGAAATTTACGGCTCATCTCCTGGCAGAGTTGAGTCCTTGGAAAAGGCTCTTCCTCACCATACTCAGGTGTAGAAGTACCTGGACCGATTTAAACACATTTGAGGGGATGAGATGGCCGAGTGGAAAAAGCATTGCATGTACTCCAGGAGGTTTGTTTGTTTTTAAGAGTTTTATGGCGATTGCAACATATTTAGGTAATTTTAGCGCCAGTAAAAAGGAAAAAAAAAAGAGGAATAATAAAAGACATTTGACAGAATACAACTTGGAAAACGGATATATAGGGGAATAGAAGACACAGCAAGCGACATCCCACCCCCCCCCCCCACCCACCATGGGAGGTCAAAGGACCCCACCCAGTACACCTGGAGGTCCTGCTGCTTTTTTTAAAGGGGTTTTGCAGCGCCAGCAACATTTTTAGGGTATTGCAAAGCCAGTGAATAGAGGAAGATGGTAGAGGAAAAGTAGATCCGGGGTAAAAAGTACCAAAGAAAACGTAAGATAATGGGGACTGTTTCAAATAGGGAGCCGAAGATTCCACGAGCAATCCAAGTTTTGATTGTTTTTGTTTTTTAGGGTTTGCAACACATTTAGGTCATATCAGCACCAGTAAAAAGGAAGAAAATTGGATAGTGAAGACATTCTAGCTGTACAATAAAAAGGATTTGAGGAAAAAAGTAAGACAAAGGGGAGTGGTTCAAATAGGGAACAGATATAGATTCCAAGAGCACACTATCAATGTTTGAGATCACCTAAATGTCTCACCCATACACTAGCAGAAGATCCCACAAAGAGGAATACACTCAAATGCTTCCATTATACATTCAAAATAAACATAACAATACATAACAGAGAGATGAGTTACAAGGAAAAAAAGATCAGCTCCCAAAACAATAACTATGCATTCGACTGTTTCCCTCCCAGCCAGGGTCAGGACAAAACCAAGTAATAGTAATCTCATTCCAAGACAAAGACAGAAAGCATGTTGGAAAACAGACATAAGGGTATAGAAGACACAGTAATACCTCCCTGCCCACTATGGCAGGTCAGGAAACCCACCCAGGAGCAATCTATCAATGTGATTATATTGACAATACCTAAAAGTTCCATCCCGAGCAAAGGATCCCGTTATGCTTACAATCTATAATAATATATTTAAAACTAAAACTATAAGTACATAACAACAGAGGATGATAACGAGGGAAAAAATATCTTCTCTCAAAAAAAAAAACAAAAAAAAAAAACAAAGGGGAAAGGAAATATACATTTGACTGCTTCCCTCTCAGCTTGGATCCCTGATTCAAATCAAAAAGGAAATTATCTAAATCTAAACGTAACATAGTAGTTTCTTGGCTTATCTGTAATTTGTCAAAGTCCTGTGTTGTCCACAGTAACATTTTTGGGGAAGGGGGGAGAGGGTGGGGTTGTCCATGTCACTGTAGAACAACCTTAAGTCTTAATGGTAAAGTAGCTTAAAGCTGATCATGAGCAGTTGTTTTATTTTCAAACCTGTTGTTAAGCTTCTTGTGTTGACAACCCCTCCTGGTCGTCCAATGAAACTACTCACTGGGATTGGTGCTATGCATTTCAATAAAATGCTCACAATATCCGCCAGTCTGATGTAACGTACCAACACATAAAACTATGTGTACCTTGAAAGTCTATCTGATTGATAGAATTTAGTGAAACTTACCATTAAAATTGTTGTCAAAAAACAATAGCAAAGAGCTGAGTGATTTCAACTTTGTGCCATTTATAAGATATGCCAGGCCACAACTCACCACTTGCTATTCTGATCCGCACAGTGCAGGGTTGACTGTTTGTTATATTAGGGGCCCCTAAAGATAACAGGTTAAGAGAACATTAAAATTGTAGAGCAGGGAAGGTTTAATTGTGCTTTGTGAGTATGTTTGAACGGGTGTCGATAAAATATAATAGAGAAGGAGAGAGAATAATTTATTGCTGTCCGGTCACACTGTTCTGCTTGGTGTCCAATAAAAAGAGACGAGAGGCTCCGTTTGTCACTGATATCACATATCCATGAGATAAAAGAGTGTGATAAAATTTGGTGCATTGAAGCTCCGCTTGATCGAATAATCACAAACCCAGATACAAAGGGATAGTAATAAAATCCAAAGAGCAGAATGTTTGAGAAGCCAAAGGGTAGCAAGCAATTGCTGTTTTGTGCTATAAATAATATTATAAAATGGAATAAACTCCTGCTTCATGTCATGGGGCCTACGGACTCTGAAGGACTACTTATTTTTAAAACTTTTAATCCATCCTTCACTGTCATCATAATTCACAAAAGGTACAGAAAGAAAGGGAGATAAGTAACAAACAAATCAGTCTTAACAGACTCCTTTATTAGTGTATTACAATATACAACATTATCTCTAATAAGTGGAAGAGAAATATCCAAAACTTCTATACCATTTTACCGATTTTAATAGATGTAAACAAAAAAAGGATCACCGATTTTTGAGTTTGAACTACATCTCCATATATGATCCAATTATCAGGTACTGACATGATAAAATAACAACTTGAAGTGGGATCATCTTAAACTTACATCGGGAAAGTGTTATCAAATTTTTGAGGAAAAAAAAAGTAAAAAAGAATTGACCCACTGCTTTAAAACGGCATTATGTTGGGGTAGTTTTGATGTTAAAAATTGAATTAATAGCAAAAAAAAAAAAAGAACAAAGAAAAAAAAAAGGAAAAGTGGGTTGAGTTTACAAATTTTAATGAGAAAAATGAACATTCTGTCTTAAACTTAGGAAAAGCAAAAATTCATATTTCTGATCATTCTTAATCTAAATTGGATTGTTTGACACTTGGTCCACCCTGACATAATACCATATTGATGGGATGGTCACAAATGAGTTTGTTTACTGGCTTACAAATGGATCAAGCACAGTATATTCCAACTAAAAGCAACTTAATCTTATGTTCTACACATAGGTAGTCGAGAAATGTGCCGATGTGCACACAATGAGGCCTCACTTTCTGTCTTCATAAGCCATGATGCATTTTGCAATGTAAGATTGAAAGATTGACTAGGGTATTTGATGCAATTGAGGACAGCGTAGCACAGCAGTATAATCTTGGCTTCGTACCCTCGAGGTAACAGGTTTTACCCATCAAACTGTGCTATATGACCTCACTATGAACAACTGGGTTTATTTCAATCTCCCCTTCAAATAGGCCCTAAAGATATATTTCAATGCGGTGATCAATGGAGGGAGTTTCATTTTATAATCTTTTTTTATTATCCGATGACAAAATGGAATAAAGTTTTATTCAGCAAGCTGATCAACATACTGATGGTAATGCATTTCAAATGACTTCATATCCAACCCTACTGGGTCCCCTTAACGCGTGTGTAAATATGAGAAGAAAATTAGAGACACTGAATGAATTGGACATGACAACTGCTGCATTATAAAGTATCATAAATTATTATCTTCTTACAAAATAAAAATAAATAAAACAAATCTCAATCATTTATCACACTCTCATACACCTACATGTGTACAGCTTACAAATATCTATACATACACTTCTCTTTCAGTTGAAAATCCAACTCAATCACTACACAGCAAACCATTATTACTCACATAGCTGTTTTTCTTCTAAGTTTCTTTGGCATCTTGAAAACTAATTGTAAACTTCACTATTTACACATTTTTACACATGTAATACAGTACAGTTCACACGTTTACATTGAAACAAAGCAATTAAGCAACCTTTCAAATGGACAGAACTGAAATAGAAAAAAAAAAAAACCATTTCAAGATGAGAAACAAAACTGATTTTTTTCAATTGATGTCACTGAAAGCCTTGTGTAGTCCGATAGAGTTTGACTGAAAGTCAAGACCACTTGACATGCAGGGTGTCTCCCGACTCAATTGAATAGAAACTCAACTGCCTCATGTCATTGTCAAGATCAATTTCTGGAGCTTTTGCTCTCTGAAAATAATACAAAATGAAATGTCATAAAAAGATACCTTATCAAAACTGATGAAAAATTGTTCATTGCAAAAAAATAAATTTTGAAAAAGATTTTGAACAACCACACACACACACACACAAACATACACCCATGTCTCCTTAAGAGGCCATTATACGAGAATTGGGATCTTAAAAATACTATTATTTGAGGCTATGTGGTCTAGTGGTATGACACTCGCTTTCGGATCGGAAGGTCCTGAGTTCGAGCCTCGCTGGGTGCATAGTTGAGTCCTTGGAGAAGGCTTTTTACACACATTCTCTCACTGTACTCAGGTGTAAAATGAGTACCTGGCCTTTAACAACGCTGTCTCTGTCCGAAAAAAATTGTAATATCGCCTAACAGGCATCATGTCCTAAATGTTAAATGTTGATGTTGGTCAGGGACCCCTTGTAAAGTGCTTTGAGCACGTTAAGTGGATATTGCGCTATATAAAAGCTCAATTATTATTATAAAAAATAGAGAAAGCTTTATACAATGAAACTAAAAATGATACTAATAACAAAATTAAACTTATCCTAACATAATAGGATTAACAACAAATGATAATAATAATAATAATAATAATAATAATAATAATAATAATAATAATAATAATAATAATAATAATAATAATAATAATAATAATAATAATAATAATTTTGTTTACCTTATGACTGGTGTAAGAAAGAGTAGGTTCCCCTGGCATTTTGAACATTCGCTGAATGAGGGTCTTCAATTTGAGCACAGAGATTGTACCTGAAACATAGTAAATATAGAAATATTGCAAATTATAATAATTTACATCCAAATTTTCAGCGCTATAATGATATTAATGCCTTTATACTTGTGAACAAGTATAGGTACTTGTGGGCTAGCAAGGTTCTTTACTCACATTCCTTCACCGTACCCAGGTGTAAAATGAATACCAAGCCAGTGACAATGTTGTTTCTGTTGAAAAATTATGTGCAATATCGCCTCACAAGCGTCATGAATCGATGCCTTTGTATAGCGCTTTGAGCACAGTTAGTAGATTTTGCATTATACAAAAGTTCAATTTGTCAATATTCATTATTTACTTTAAACAAAAATTGCCTTTACAATATTTCACTTTGTTTAATAAAAATATAAATTCTTTGTATTTTAACAAGTGAAATTGTTTTAAATTCCAAAGATGACCTTCTCAGAAGAAAAAAAGAAAACGGTCTTTAACACTTAATCTAAAGTGGTCTCTATGAAGCAAAACAGTCTGTTGCAGATAAAATTAGGCCTTCTCTACAAACACATAAAATGGAAAAGACAATTAATTTTACCTGGCATTTTTTTACTAACAACTCCACGATCTTGTATGTGAGCTATACTTGACACTTTTATATCTGTCAGTGAAAAGAAATTTAAAAAAATAATAATAGAAAAAAGAAACATGTTTGTTGAGTCACAATAGCTTGAATATCACATTTTTAAAGAATGTTTATTTTTCATTTTAGTTCAATAGTTCTTTTTTCAGTTCCTAGATTCTAGCAGCCTAGTACTATTCACTTTGAATTAAACATTTGCTTTGCATTAGTGTCTGATTCACTTGTCAATTTAATGTTGGCGGATGCATTTTAAATTCCTAATTTCTTCTTTATAACATGATGCATTGCATCTCATTGCTTTTTACTTGAGTAAGAAAATTATCCTCTATTGTTCAAGTTTTGGGGGTCCCAATAGGTCAGTTGGCAGAGCACTCGCTTCACAAGCAAAGGGACTGAGATCGATCCTTGTACAGTCCAGATTCTTTTCAGTCCCCTTGACCATCCAGCAGTGATAAGGTAGCTGGGTCTATTAGATTTGGTAGAAAGTATTTTCAGAAAGTACTTTGTGATAGACTAGCATCCTATCCAAAGGGTAGCAAGGAATTGCTATTGTCTGTTTCACACTATAGAAGCAAGGGAAAACTCTGGCTTTGAAAGACTGCTAATGTTCAACTTGCATCCCTTCAATGCCGCTCTTCTCTGTTTTTTCTCATGAAAGATCCTTGAGGAAAAAAACAAAACCCTGGAGAATGTGTTTTAATATAAGTCTCATTATCAAAACTTTTTATCAAGATTGCATGGCTTTTTTCACCCTTGGGCAAGAAGCATAGCTCCTATCGCTCACTTGGCAGTGCTGCACTGTGACTGATGTCTGGGTTATCTCATTATTTTCTTGAGATAGGCTTCACAGAAAGAAAAAAAAACTAACCAGAGGATAAATAAATAAAAACTTATTAGTTTTAAAAATAAATTTGTTCACCATTAATGTGAATATGAATTCAACGAAGCCCAAATATTAACACACCTACCTAATAAACCATCTTTGATCGTCTTTGCTTTCTCTTGCAATTCTGACTCTTCTGGTGCTCCCCATTCTAGGTAAACAAACAAAAAAAAAAAAAACAATTTAAAAATTACAACAAGTAATTCTAACAATTGATAAGTTTAAATATATTGCAGAACATTTTATATATTTTCACAAACGATTGTTTTAAAAAGATCACTAAGTTATATCAAACTTCCATTTGTTTGAGGAAATTATACAATATTAAAAAATATGAACATTTATATAGTGCATTTCCAATGATGAACCATGGCCAATGCGCTGCAGAATGATTAATTTATTCCTCCAGCAGGCCACATGGAACCATATATAAAATACATAAATCAAACGAAAACAAACTTACTGTCAACCAATGCTTGGAATCTAGGATGTTTTTGTTCAAATTCCTGAGAAGGTCTATTCATATTTTTGTCTGAGTGTCCACCTTCCTGCCTCCATTCAGCACCAAAACGCTTGAGATAGTCTATTTCTGCTCCTTTTCTTTCCTCATAGGTTACCTGAGAGAAAATCCCATTGTTACTTTTAAAATACCCAAGTAACAAACTAGGGAGCATGCATTGGTGCAAGATAAGAATCTAAAAAGGTGTGTATGAAACAATGCCAAAACAGAAGGAAAAATACAAGATAAAATAATGCCAATATATTAGCCTGCGTCAAGGCCGGCTGTTTTTTATGGGATTATTTTTTCTTGTAATATTCTTTCTGCTTTGTCTGGCACTGTTTCATACACATCTTTTTCAGATTTTTATCATTGTTACTTTGAGAAAATAATTACAGGCATTCCAAGAAAAAAAATGCATTCAAAAAATGTATGTGACCCCATACAAGTACCTGATAACCCATATCATAAACTTAGTTGAGAAAATCAAACATAAAGTTGCACAGAGAACAATGATTGAGTACCAGTTGTGTTCAGATTGAATTGGAACCACTTTTTTTTTGTACTAATAATCCAAACTATTAAAAACTCCAAAACAAAAATAAAACAAAAAACAAAAAACAAACAAACAAAAAAAAAAACCAGTAAGGAAACTATGACTCATGAGTGATGTAATTTTCACATCGACTCATTTTTCAAGACGATCTGGCCTATCAGGTTCATAAAAGGAAATTCTTCTTCAGGGTCTTTCTTGATAAAAGGCTGACATAACCCAGTCGACAGCCTCAGTGCAATGCTGCAAAGTGAGCAATAGGGACCAAATTTCTTGCTCAAGGAAAAAATGAAATTCTAACAAAAGGGTACAAACCTGGGTCCCCTGATTAACTCTGCCACTTCGCACAAAAGTATTGAAAAGGACAAATTAAATAATTGACAACATAATTAAAAAAAAAAAAAGTATAACAGACAACTTTGACCAGTCTATATTAGCATAAAAAGATCACAGTGATTTAGTAGCTTGGTGTGATAAAGACAGATAATTTAAGGTACATGAACTTCTGCATTGGAGATTTAGAACAAGTTCTCAATGCTACTGCAAGACCTAAGGAGCATGTACTGGGACACTAGTTCAAAATTTCAAATGCATGTACTCAAGAATCTTATCATTATTATATTCATTAAATGACCTTGTCTATATTATTTCTTATCAAAATGGATTCCTTTTTTTTTAAAAATGATTTGTTCTCTAATTTAACGATTTGATAATTAAAATTATCATTGGAGTCCGAATGCAATGACACATCAAAATCTAATTTTAGTAAAAGCAGGATGTGTGCTGGAGAAAAAAAAATCTTGAACTGCAACAATATTTTTTACAAAAGTAATAAGTAATAGGAATGCCTCTTAATATTTTTGCTATTACACAATAGTTTAATTGGGTTTTCCAAAAGGGTATAGTAAAAGTGGTTTTACAAAAAGACAAGGCTTAATTATTGATCATCATTGGGAAACTAAAAAACAACACACTCTGAATAGTGTTGGCATTGGTATGATGAGATAATACAAATACAAATTATTTTGGAAATAATTGTTAGTTGAATATCATAATTCGCATTCAAACTGCTCTGTCACAAGTGCTTCATGCTATGTGTAACTGAAATCCAACAACCCAATCAAGGTTTAACAGGCAGAGAGGCCAAACAAATAAATTTTGATAATATACTCATTTGAACCATAGAACAAGTCGAGTTTCCTACCAATTGCGGTACTTGAAATCCCAAGTATTGAAAACATAGCAGTCATTTCGAGCCATTATGCCCATGGAACAAGAGTTAATGCCGATTGCTATGGACAGCAGCAATTGTTTACTACCCTCTGTATATGATGCTGATGCTAGACTATCACAATACACTTTTAGTCAGGTC
>NC_088360.1:129321862-129349362 GCF_034508935.2 Berghia stephanieae | reverse complement strand
AACAAAAGTAACTAAAGAGCGCCTCAGAGTCGATGTCAAGGTGCCAATATCAAATACAGTTAGACTCAGATAATAATAATATTTCATTCTCAGATATTCCAAATAATCTAAAAAATAAAACATAATTATTTCTATGTAACAAGATTGGTTATCTGTCAAAAAATAACTTGGTTAATTAAACATAGACAGGAATATTTAAGCTCATGGATGCAAAAGGAAAAATAGATCTGTTTGACCAAGAGCGCAGAGTGCACTGCCTCGCCTTTAACAAGATCTGCGTCGATTCTTGCAAGAGTTGGAATGGCACTTAACTTTAACAAACCGATGATAACATTTTAACAATTCTTATCTTTTTTTTGGTGTGTGTTTTGGTAAATATTATACGATAGCAAACTATTTAGAAGAAAACAGAGCACTCACCTAACATTTAAGTCTTTTAGATGTGGTATTTGTTTGACAATTTTAGCAACACTTTCCCAGGACGACAACAAATTTCGTGTCAAATCTAGGTCCACGATTGATGGGCACAACTTGCCAAATTCTAAAGAGGGACCGGCACCATAAACATTCATATTGTAAAAACCCACTTTCCTCAGCCGGTTGAAGGTGCTGTTGGTGAATGTAAAAGAAAATAGTTAAATATGTTATCATCAATATTGATTGAAATATTCAAAACCTATAAATGACATTAATAAAAATATCATGGTAGACCAACCAGAAGGAATATGATTGGTTATGGGAAACAGTGCTTAAAAGATGCGTGGAGAAAATGTGAGATTGATGCATTTCAAATAATGAGTTTGAATCAAAATTTGAATAGATAAGTTTCAAAAGTTAGTGGATGCACTTTTAAATCCACAATAACTCAGACAATAATGGAATGGAACAGCCTCCCACCAGAGATTATAGACATTGAAAAAAGTGACAAATCAATTAATCCAGACTTTTATTATTACAGACAGGAAGAAATACAAATTGTATAAACATCTGAAGCGATGGGCAAAGTGTCTTTAGTAGATTAAGGCATTGAAAAATGTGTTTAGGAAGACATAATTATAACTGAGAGTCAGATGAAGGTTTTTGATGGCCTGGCAATATGTATCAGTATCCTAAGGATTTTGGGAAGCAGCTACTCTTACATACATAAGTAAAAACATGAAGGTTATTACTCTTCAATCTATGACAGCTTTTTGGAGTGGCATTTCTCTGAAATATTCTTAGGTTTAAGTGGTGAATTGTCATTTTAAATTTTATTGAGAACTGTGAGCCTCAATATAAGGCTTATTTCAGGATGCATCCACAGTTATCAAATAGTGACATAATATTATTATTATTATCATTATAATTATCATTTGATATAGTGCCATTATCCACAAATAGTGCTCAGAGGTGCTTTACAATAGTTTTTTTTCGACTACAAAATCACCACAACAGTCACACACATATCTTTTTCGAAGTTCACATAGAATCACGAGAAGCAGAATGAAAAAGATTTGTTTTTAAATGCCGTTTAAAGACTGGTAGACTTTCACAAGTAGGTCAACTTCACATTTGTCAAGTAGGTCAACAACATCATTGTGGACACGCAAAAGTGCTGTTTCTGTGATGTGTGACAGCTTAAAGGTGGATTGAAACAGTATGCAGATTGTTGAAATTTATGTAGTCATTGAGACGTTTGACAACGTAATACACTTCATAATTCTTTATAGATAGATCAAGTTTTTCAAACATACTTTGATAGTTTCTAGAACGATTCTTATGGTGTGATTAGGAAACCTACCTTCCCCCCCCCCCCCCCCCCCCCCCCCATCCCCACAATAAAAAAAAAAGAACCCCCTCCAAAAAAAAACAAAAAATCAAAACAAAAAAAACAAAAACCCATAAAGCTTGGCAGCAGAAATCAAGTATTCATAAAAGCATACAAAAATAAAAATTAACAACTTTAACTCTCAAACTTCAATCATTTTATAATACCAATTACCACTTATTACTATCTAAGACTAATTTCTGCCTACATACAAACCTTTGCAATTTGTTGACTTTTTCAGCCCCAACCATTTCAACGACAGTCTGGTTGAACTGATCATCCAACACAAACAAATCTTCCGAGTTGACACCACCAGTACCTTCTTTCAGACCATAGCGTTCCTGTAGGGCTTTCAAGATCGTTATTCCCAATTCAATCTTTGAAGGACGAATGAAAGATCCAGATGTAGGAAGCCTGGAATGAAAAAAACATTTTACTATTATACAAAATTAAAGAACAGAATGAAATTCCTTTATTCATACTCAAGGAGAAATGTGATTGTAGAGTATAATTCCAAGTGAAGATTTGATGCAAGTGCAAGTGAGCTTGGTTGAAGTGAAGCTCAAGGGCAGACATCTGGGTGATTTGGACTCAATTTCAGAACCTTTAGTGTACTAAAAAATCTATTCTGCAGTGCCCTTTAATCATCATGATTATTTCTGGGAAGTCACCTAGGGCCTTTCGTTTAAGAGAAAATGTAATGTTCACTCTTATTTTCTCAAATATGTTTATGGAAAATCCACTTGCCAGTATCAAGCCTATAAACAATATTAAGATGCTCTACAGACTATTAGGAAATTCCACAATTTTTTTCTTTTCCACTTGGATATGCACATCGACAGACATTCTCAGTCTGCCTGATTCAGTCAATTTATATGAAGAGAGGAGAAAGACAATATTTTTAAGATTTAAGTTTCATGTGTTGTCCATTGTCAAATAACATAATATTTTAGTCGAAAAAAACTATCATATACATTTTTAAAAATACCTTGTTTGAAAATATTTCTTGCCTTGATGAACCCCATCGTGCTTTCCCCTGCATTGATCATCCCAATCTACTCCAAGCCATATACCTGAATCAAACAAAATACATTTACTAAATTGATTCTTTTCCACAATCAAGAGTTACATCCAATTGTATGATTCAAATATTATGTTTCATATCACATTAATATCGACAAAACAATAAATATGAACATTTATACAGTGCATTTCCACGGATTAACCATGCTCGCATTCAATGCACTTCACAATATTGCATTTATTCCCCAGCAGATGGAACTATATATCCATTTCATACAGTACGAGTCACCTGTCAGGTGCCCCTTTTGTACTAACATTAACACTCTTACAATTTCTCTCACTGCCTGTAGACTGGTTCTCATTCTCACCCAAGTCGAGTGGAATAATGTGTGTCAAGTGCTTTACACAAGGACACAACATCAGGACCAGAATTTCCACTATCACTTCCACCCATCTGGCCACTGATCAGGCTTAACACTGCTTGACTCTTGTGACAAGACAAGACATTGTACCACTGAGCAATCAAGCTGAACATATGTGTCTAAAATGCTGATTACCTCAAAAGAAACAAATCATACAGACGCTAAGATAATTACTATCATAAGAACACATACTGCGGAATAAAAAGTTATTTGTAATTCATAGATGTCATTTAGGCTATTCGTTGAACCAAATGAATGGGCCTCAAATTAAGATGAGATAAGATAAGATGGACACTATTTGTGACCCTCCGCCTCGAAGCGGTATTAAGTCGGGATTTGGAAAACGAAGAAAACCGGTTTTAAAGTGGAAATGGTCAAAATGATCAAATTTCAGTTTTTGGTTGTTTCAGAAACTACAATCATTTTTCTATATGAAAACATAATCATTCAACATAAACAATGACGATAAGTTATATAAATTTCAAGTTTAAAAATGCAACTATCAGTGACACATTCAAAACGAGAGTTGACTTTCTCTCAGAGAGCCACCCTTTCCAAGGCTTAGTAATACCGAGTCTTTTTCTCCACTTATAAGATGTAAGATATCACAGCAAAGGGCGTGTCTTTATCTATCTCAGAGAAAGCATGACTGTTTTCACAATTTCATGGTTCAACCAATAATGAACTTTAAAAACTGTAAACAAGTCTAGGTTTTTCCCTGACAACCTTACAAATGAATGATTCTGATTGGTCAACGCTCATCACATGCGCTGTGGCTGTAGACCATAATGCTCGGGCGATGCTTCATGACGTCAGCATGCGTGTGTTACATATGTGTGTGTTTGTGCATTTTGATACACACCACGTTCTATTATCTCTTTGTCTAGCTGCATCGAGGTGATGGTCCTCCTTTGTCCCTCTTTTTTTATTCATGAAATTATAGGACATGCTAAGACTTAATAGGACAAAACAGTTGCCTAATCTTACACTTACAGAGATTGTTGTAGGATAAACATTTAATTTTAAGTACAAAAGCAGAACAATAAATAGAGCCTTCAACAATTAATGAACTCCCGATGGAAATACGTATAACTAAAAAATTAAATGGATGGATAGATAAACAGACAGAAAGACAAACCTATAAATGGATAAATAGATAGGTCGATAGATAGATAGATAGATAGATAGTAGATAGATAGATAGATAGATGAAGAGGGGAGAGAGACAAACAGAGAGAGAGAGAGAGAGAGAGAGAGAGAGAGAGAGAGAGAGAGAGAGAGAGAGAGATGGATGTTCGTTTTGTCGTGCTTTCTTTGTATACTGAAAGAAAGGAGGAAGGGTGGGGGGGGGTCTTTTTAGACAATGAACAATGTGGGTGAACGCTAAGGACAACTTGAGAGATTCAATAACATGTTTTCATGTAAGTCACTACACAATAAGCCCCACCCCTCCTCCTCAAGCTGTCATCTGACTCAAAATGGAAACAATGCAATGATTGATTTGACCAGCCCATTTCTTTAATTGCAATCTCTTTGGTCAATATGTTTCCAGTTGATTGACTATGACTTACTTTGTAACAAAATGCTTTCTTTAAACTATCCCTACAATTCTTTGCTCCGCCACCATCCCTTTCTTCATGTCTACCTCACTCTCTCCGTCTCCCTTTTGTTTCTTTCACACATACACACACAAACACACACACACACACACACACACACACACACACATACAATTATACAGGTTTCAATCTTTATTCTATTTCCCTCGCGTCCTCTTAATGCACAAGCAGTCTCTCTCCCCTCCCCCTCTCGCTCCTCTTTTTCTCTATATCTCTCTCTTTCTTTCTTTCTCTCTCTCTCTCACACACACACATGTGTGTGTTTGTGTGTGTGTGTGTGTGTGTGTGCGTGCGTGTGTGTGTGTATTTTACTCTCTCATTCTATCTCTTCCTCTCTAATCCTCTTTCTTGATAATTCTTTCCCTGCCCACCCGGCTTCACGTAGTTTCAAAACTGTACTTTCAAATTATAAAACCTTCTTTAACTTTTGGCATTTTGAAATCGTATTTTCTCTATTAAATAAGACAAAAATTTCACATTAATATCACATTAATAATACATTATTTCATTGATTCTTTATTCAAATATCAAAAATTCTCGAAAAAGTGAGCAATTGTCGGCATTTTTTTTCCCAGTGTTTTATTTGTTTAAGAACATCTTACATAATAATGAATAACTACAAAAGTAATTATTGGATTGTTTCAAAAATGTGTATGTACATTATTAGATGTATAATCTAAGCTCATGCCAAATTTCACTATTCTCGTCAAATTTTCGATGCCCGTATCTAAGGAGTTATCTTTGCCCATTGATTTGACTGTGCGTGAAAACGGTGCCTCACTTCAAAGTCGATTTTCTCAAAATTTGGTTTTCACACTCCCCTACTTCAAACGGTCATATCTCGGCAATGAATGATCAGAATTGTATAAATTTGGTATCAAATTTTAAAGCATAAAATAAGCTATGATTGGGTACCAAAAACCCAAAATTGAAAAATCCGACTTAATACCGTTTCGAGGCGGAGGGTCACATTTATCCACTTCTGGAAATTTACATCGGGTATTGCCATAAACTAATGAATTTCTGAAAATAATTATAATAACATTAAATTTAAAATCTTTAAAATGTGAGCATATGATATGAAGAGATGTGAAACATTTCACTGAGAAGTAAAAAAGTACACATTAAACCACACAAACACCAAAACGATGAAATAATAATAATAATGAAAAAAGACATAAACTATGGAAGTAATATAGTAAATATTAATAATGAGGAGAGGTTAATTAGACTCACCATTTGTGGACTGGACTTCCCCAATATATTTCACATTCCCAATGTAGCTCTCACTTGACACCCTATCTCCAACCCGTAGTTCAGAACCATCTTCACGTAGTATTTCTTCCACTTTAAGCAAAGTAAAGACAGGTTTGTGTAAATAATTGAAGTATTGATTATCTTAATAATAAAATGACGATGATGATGATGATGATCCTCATTATAATTATTATTATTGTCATAAATATTATTATTATTTCATTCCTCTTCTTCTATGTATAATACAGAATTTATAAAGCTGTTATCGTAATACACAAGTATCATAGTCTTTAAGTTAAAAAATAGTAAGTTAAATAAGTCACCAAGTATTTGATCATAATAAGTCACCAAGTATTTGATCATCTATCTACTACAGTCCATTCTGGATAATCGCAACTTGGTTAATCACAAAATTTCCCAGGAAACGGAATATATTCTATACAAAAGTCACAGGTTAATTGCAACAAACTTCGGTTAATCACAACACATTTTCGCCCTCAAAGAGAGGTTACTTCAAGAAATCAATCAAAGTATGTTTAAATTTCATCATGGAAGAAATTTTGACAAGTTGAAAAATCGAAAGTGTGCGGGATTTAATGATACAGTAGTGTGTCACCACTCTAATAGAGACAAAAGAGGGCAGGCTTTGCAGTATGGGTTTGTGATGTCATCTGTGGCCATGAAATAAGAGGTGAGGGGGTGGGTATAGTCTTTACAAAATGTAGAAAATGACAGTTGTAAAGAGAGACTGAGTGATATCTTTTGTTTTCGGATTGACAACTGTACATTGTGACCAACGAGTTTGGTTTGAGCTCATTGTCTCTCATCACAGTTAATCTCTTTGACTCTTACAAAGGTTGAGAACAAAAGAGTGAAAGTGAAATAAATCTGAATAAGATGTCGACTTGCACCTCATATATGCTTTTGCTTGACAAAATCTATACTGGGCTGCCATATGGTTTTTATTTCAATCATATTGATTGCTCAGTCTGTGGTGGACTAAGAACAATGTTTACCACAACTAGTTTGAGTATACAATATATGTGTAAACTGTTGCAATAGTTGACTGGAAACTCAACTATGGTTAATCGCAACATTTTTGCTGATCCCAAGGTGTTGCAATTATCTGGAGTGGACCGCAATACTAATAGTAATAATAATACCAAAATAAGAAACAAATCGCTGTACAAAAAATGCGAAGAAACACCGCCTCAAATTTTGGAAACAAGATGGAGAGTATTTGGATATATCTTAAGGAGAGACAGAAACATTCCAACTAATAAGGCAATGGTGTTATTCTTTACACCAAGCAGACATAACAAACACAAAGGCAGACCCATAACAAGCATATACATCATGATAAATAAAGACCTTAGGCACCTAGATGAAACACTAGAACTGAGATGCGAAACCAAAAAGGATTTAGAACACCTGAGATCCATCAGGGGAGAGAAGCTGCCAAAGCGTTCCAGTCCAAAGATTAGGAGGCGATTGACAATAAGTCAATAAGTCAGGAAGGGGAGGTCTTCCGAAAGCTCCTCGTGCTAGAATTTCTTTAAATTTGTATTTTCACCGCAGATCTTTTGCCTTGCGTTTATTTATTCATTTTGTCAATATATAGTAGTAGCATTCTAAATACTAAAACAAACTTTGATAGATTGGTGAAAGTTTAAACTTTCCTAATGTGACCATTGTTTTGGTTTTCCATCGCCATTTTGTTTTGTGAAGTATTGAAAGCAGTCCTAGGTTTTTTTCTCTTTTCTATTACTATTAGGGTTAGCTCGAGATCGGAGGCTTTTTTTTCTATTAGAGTTAGTCATAAGTCTTAGTCTTAATAAAGGTGCTAGGGTGTAAGTGTATGTTTTTCCTATTAGGGTTAATTAAAGGTACTACTAGGTTTTATTTTTCCTTAGGATTAGTTGAGGGAATATTAGATTGGCAGTGTCTACGTACACGGTAACCGGGCACCTAGCCTCAGGATCTACGTACATGGTAACTCTGGTAACTGGTTTGCCGCTACAATACAAGCAATGGATGGAGCTCGCTCTGTATGTGTGTGTGTGTATGTGTGTTATTTTAAAAAAATCAAACAATACAATATAATCCATTAAAGGCGAGATTCAAGGTTACCATGTATGTTACTGTTACCGTGTACGTAGATCCTGAGGCTAGATGCCCGGTTGGTAAAGAAAATATTCCTCTTTATAACGAAGTTTGGCATCTTTAATTGAACCCCCCTAAAACTTAGTAAAAGCGAACGGCAATTTCCACTCACAACTTTCTTATGGGCGAGTTGGGTCACAATTTGATTCCCTCTGCTGCTGCTCACTAAACTGCCTAAAGTTACAGTGTACGTAGACACTCCGTTACAGTGTACGTAGACACTCCGTATTAGATTTGTTTCCCTTAGCCTTAGCCGATGAGCTTTCGGAAGGCCTCCCGTGGCCGTGATACAATGCAATTGCAATTCTAAGTCTAATTTTGAAATTGATGCTATTCGCATGGGCAGGACTGATTTATGGATAATATAAAGGAAGGTTTTGACTGTTTCAAAGCTTGATATTTGAGAGTCATAAGAATAAAAAGCAGCTGAAATACGAGAAAGTGAATCAGCAATCTAAATAAAGCCGACTGAGTCAAGTGTAAGTGTAAGCTCTAGACCTAGACTAGACCTAACCACCCATAGATTACCTTGATATTGTGTGTAAAGTGCTGTGGGCAAGAGTCAGAAAAATACTCAATTAAACTTCAATCTGTTATACAAATATTATTATCTTATAATCAATTGTAATAAATAAAACAATAAATGAAATTGCAATACTTTTCTCCATATAATACATACATTTTTCGGTAGAAGCCATCTTTTGTAAACAAACACGAAAAGACGTTCTCTGCCTGTATCGATTGAGATCGAGTATTCTTATAGTTGTAGTCGTACACAATGTAAACTGCAAAATTCGACCCCTTCAACATAATTCCAAGTAAAATCGTTCTCAATGGATACAATTTGGTAACTAAGATGAAAATTAGAAATTAGAAACACATTCTGATCAAATTTTCCGGATAATAACTATGGTCAAATAATGGAGAAAATAATATGCTTTTTACCTGTTGACGAAACAAGTATCGATCTTGGATTTAATCCTAGTTTTTGTTTTACAAGCGGAAGTAAACAAACATTTCTAGTTTTAGATCTGAGTTAGTAAGAAGTTAGCAGAGAAGCTAACGTTCTCTGAATATGAAGTTTGAGTTGTTTTTTTTTTTTTTTGTTTTTTTGTGTGTGTGAGCTTTTGAGTTAGGAATAGGAACCTTAGGAATATCCTTTCTCATAATGAAAGCCCAACATTTTGTATAAAGAATTACGTTAATTTCACCAATCTATTGTTATATGACTTGGAGACTTATATTGATATTTTATTGTCATTTCATTAGTCAATATATCTAGACTCAGTCGCCCAATCTTGCCCCATGCCCCATCAAGTTCAATTAATGACTAAGACACTAAGATATAGGCTCTAGATCTAGCATTTAAATGACATCAATTTAAAAAAGATTAGATAGTGAACATTTAGCATGTAAGTAATTTTGAGATTTACAGGTCCCATCTACTCTACCAATCTAGGTCTAGCGCTTTTCTTTGGCAATATTGTGATCAGACATTATTCTAGCAACTTAGCAACGTCTTTTAATCTAATTATTTTTGTGGATTTTATTCTGCAATATGAACAATTGGACTAAGCTAAAAAGACTGAAGACACCTGGCTCGTTTCTTTGATGTTGTAAGTAGTGTAGTCGTAGTGTGTGTGTGTGTGTTGTTATGATGACAACAAGACCTATGTTGTCTATCAAATATCACCCCCCCCCCTCCCCCGGCTTGTGACAAATACTCTTTTAAAAGTTAATAAGGTATTCATTAACAATGAACGACATGGTCTTGTACTACCAAATTGAAGTCAGAAATTTTTGGTGAGCATATTCACTTTGTCACTCCTATGTCACTGTAAAGCGTCCGGAACCGGCCTACAGCCTATAGCTGGATATTTGCACTTGATAAAGCAAATATTATTGTAGTATTTCTATTATTGTTATTATTATTATTATTATTAATTTTTTTTTCATTTACTTTTTTTTGTGTGGCATTATTGCAGACAGAAATATGAAATATTAAAGTTTAAGATATGATTGGACATTCAATCTTGGACTTTTCACAATTCTTTCTGTGTTCACAGAATGTATCGTGACCATGGCCTACTAAAAGAGTCAAGGCCTTATCGCACACATCTTGAACCGAGTTGGTTAAGGCCATTGACTAGCGCTGTCTAGTGTGTAGGTAGTGTGTTAGTGAGATTTACTAAAGACCGGTATGCAATGGGCAGTGGTGTAAGAGGCAAGTTGTAATTATTTATCTCATTAAACGTGTCGGAGGGATGATTTACTAATAAATAGCCTATAATATAAATCATGACGAGATGACAAATTAAGCTTTGTATAGAAATAACTATACACAACACTTTATTTGAGATGAACTAAAAATACAACAACGAGAGAGAGAGAGAGAGAGAGAGAGAGAGAGAGAGAGAGAGAGAGAGAGAGAGAGAGATTCTCATTAAAGTAATCTGACTTTTGGGGGATTTTGTTTGTTTCTTTTATACAGTTACTGTAGTGGGCAGTTTGATAGTCAACACTGAACTTTGATGAGTAAAAACGAACATAATTTTGTGGAAAAGAAGCACCTCAATGTGATGGCAGTAGAGGTAGTAGTAGTAGTTCAGTGATGCCAATACTCCGATTTCACCGGGAAAAAAACTCCGGTCTGGAGCAAAAAATTCCGGGTTCCCGGCAACTTCCTTCAAATTCCGGTGAGGTCAATTTGTTCCAAGGATACATCATCACTACTACTACAACCATCATCACTACTACTACTAAATAACCATAAGCATTTGGTTGGTTCGATAAATAATCCTCTAACTACTACTACAACCACCACCACATCATCATCACTACCACGACTACTGCAACCACCACCACATCATCATCATCACTACCTCTACTACTACAACCACCAACACCACATCATTATCACTACCGCTACTACTACAACCACCACCACCATATCATCATCACTAACAACCACCACCACCACATAATCATCACTACCACTTCTACATCCAATACTGCAACATCATCTGAACTAACGGTAATACAACCACATCATCATCACTACAACCACAACTACAACCACCAGCACCACATCTTCATCACTACCACTACTACTACAACCACCACCACATCATCATCACTACACTACTACTACTACAACCACCACCACCACCACCACATCAGCATCACTACCTCTACTACTACAATCACCACCACATCATCATCACAACAACTACTACAACCACCACCACTACATCATCATCAATACCACTACTACTGCAACCACCACCACATCATCATCATCACTACCACTACTACTACAACCACCACCACATCATCATCTCAACAACTACTACAACCACCGCCACCACATCATCATCACTCTAGCACTACTACTACAACCAACACCACAACATCATCATCACCACCTCTACTAATACAACCACTACCACCACATCATCATCACTACCACTACTACTACAACCACCACCACTACATCATCATCACTACCTCTACTATTACAACCACCAACACCACATCATTATCACGACTGCTACTACTACAACCACCACCACCATATCATCATCACTAAAACCACCACCACTATATAATCATCACTACAAGCACTACCACTACTACATCCAATACTGCAACATCATCTGAACTCACTCTACTACAACAACATCATCATCACTACAAGCACAACTACAACCACTAGCACCACATCATCATCACTCATGGTAAGCACAATTTCATTTGATAAATATATAAAATTTTAAAATCCATCAAATTGAACGAAGCGAGAGAAAACAAAGCAGTTGTGACCAATGCCAGTTGAAACAAAGAATGACGTAAATTTGATTGCTGACTACACACTGTACCTAATGTGTAACGAATACAATAGCCTTAACCATACCGCTCAAGACCAGAGTGACACGGCCTGTATTATAGTTACGTCATGATTGTGACTAATATTTTATACAATATTGAATAAAAATAAATATAGTAGTTTCAAATAAGAAACCAGTTACGTAATAGTAATGCAGAATATTTCGGGCTCAAAACGCTTCCTTTGCCATGAACAAAACAGACCCCAATTAAATGGGTAATGCTTCAAACAAATTGAGTTAGAAAGGAGAAAAAGTTCTCTACTCATCTTTTCAGTACAAACAATAACGGAAAGTCACTTTTTATTCTTCTTTTTCTTGTGGAAACCTCCAATATTGTCGAGAACCACTCCACAGTTTGTAGGGTTTACA
This sequence comes from Berghia stephanieae, assembly GCF_034508935.2. Taxonomy (NCBI): domain Eukaryota; kingdom Metazoa; phylum Mollusca; class Gastropoda; order Nudibranchia; family Aeolidiidae; genus Berghia; species Berghia stephanieae. Next base: position 129,336,816 of record NC_088360.1, on the reverse strand, counting down.
TTTTAAACTTGTTAAAACACTGCGCATACTATTTATAATTTTAAAAAAAGATACATTTATGATTTATTGTAAAACTACACAGCTTCAGGCAGCTTATTGTTCACTTTCACTTGGGTTATCTTACAGCCATATTCTTTCTATTTCTATAATCAACAGGTAAACTTTATACAGCCATGCCAAGCCACGGAAGGATATCGATGTTCAGGGCAATAACACAAAGGAGACTTTTGGGTTTCTCCAACTGGTTTACAATGGCCTATGCAACCTGGGTTCGGAGATGCAAGATAGCTGGGTTGGTGGTTCTATTTTGTATAATGACCATGGTGCTGCTAAGTGGTCGAGGTGGAAATGGAAAATCGGAGGCAATTGAGGTGAAGGACTGGCTGTCAGAAAACAATCTAGGATACATCGAGGATGTTGTAGTCCAAGCAGGTATTGTTATTGACATCATTCAATATTTTTTTATGGGGTTTTGTGGTCTTGTGGTAATAATGACACTTGCCTTATGACCTGTAGGTTCCGGGTTTGAGTTTCGCTGTGGATGACACAAAGTTGAGTCCTTGGAAAAGGTTTTTTACTCACATTCTCTCACTGCACTAAGCTGCAAATTGTGTATCTGGCAGGTTACATCATTGTGTCTGTCAAAAACAAACCTAAGAGTGCCTTACGTGTATCACATCTCATCCTACTTGTTAAGTGTTGCGGTTGGCTTTGGATACTTTGTAAAGGACTTTGAGTATATTATTAATGTAAAAGGTTGTTTGAAAGAATAATTGGAAAAAAAATTTGCTTCAAGCACTTCACAGTGGGTTTCAAGCTAACAGCAATTCTTAACATGTAGGACATGACATGCATCAAGTAAGACACTATTCATGTTTTTTTTTATTCATGGGTCTCATATTTCCTCTATTTAGCGGAATTTTGCTATTTTTAGTCAACTGTTTTCCTTTGCACTTTCAAAAATCATTGTAAATAGTGTAAACAGGCAAGTTCCGTTTATTTGGTTTAGTCTGATTGCAAGAGCCTTATATCCATATTGGTTAGTTCTTAAATAATATTTAGTTAATTGATGTGTGTTAATAATTAATTGATATTCTACCAGTACTGCCTGTCACTGTCATTGATAGGGCATGTTGTTCCATTTTATTTCTGATAAAATGTGCATTCCGCATAAGCCTTAAAGTGTTCCTCTTTTTAAAAAATTCTGATTTGAGATCCATGATTATTGACAAAGGCAAAACTGTCACTGGCCAGTTACTCGTTTTACATCTGAGTATTGTGAGAAAATGTGAATAAAGAGCCTTAACCAAGGATTTAATCTTGCTCTGCCCACACTGGAACTTTAAAAAACTGAGACTGACAAGTCATATAAATTGAATGTCACACGACAAGGCACAGAGAAAATCATTTGTTTGGCTCGGGTACATTATATACAATATCTGCTAATTTCTAACAAATCTCCTTCTTGTAACTCGTATAGTGCTGTTGGGTAAAATAGACAATACTGGTAGAAATACAGTTTTTGTTTAAAGCTTTTCAAATAACTCCGGACATTCAACCCATTCCTGCCGTTCCAGGGTTTTTTGTTTATTTATGTCATGTGGTTTGAATTAAAAACATCTGAAAAAAGCCCTGATTTTTTTACTAAGATTAGAATAGAAGTGAATGGGACACAGCCATGAAAAGCTCTGATGCCCTAAAAAAAAAGGATAATTGATAGAAATGAAAGAAAATGGTGTATTATTCCCATCCTGTTCGGCAAGTGCTTTAACCATTATTAGTTAGCACAGCTACACTTTAAATCCACACCAATATATTATGTTGGCTCAGTTTTGGCCATTCTTGCCTTTGCCATTCCTTGGATACTGTAACCTTATATAGAGTAAATAATAATACCAGTCTGTTTTGAAGCAAATAGTCATAATGATATAGAAAGAAATCGAATGTAGCAATGAATGTCATCTGATGAAATATTTGAGTCTGAAACATGTCTTTTTACTTAAGCTGTTATATTTGTATTTAAAAAGTTGTCCATCAAAGCCACAAGGCCTATGGAGCCAGAGTTTATCATGGTTTCTAGAGCATCAAAATGACAATTGCGATTGCTTGCTTCCCTTTGGATAGACTGCCAATTTATTGCAAAGTACTTTCTGCCAGATCTAATACTCAATCACTGCTTGGGCTGACAGGGAGGGGGAGAGGTCAGAAAAAAAATCTTGACTTCAACTGGAATTGATCCCTTTGTGTTTGAAGCAGGTGCTCTACCAACTGAACTTATAGTATTGTTACCCCCTATTTTGTGTAAAACAAAGAAAAAAAAAGATTGTGTTTTATAAATTCTAGTGTCTTTTTATAATTTGAGTTATCTGTAGTTTTTTTGTTTCCTCAGGTGTTACATCACTGGCCGGAGTTCTACATGTAGAAAAATATATTCAAAATAATAAAAAATTATCTCGGACACTGACACGGGAACAGTATGGTTTATTAAAAATGGCTGTCAAAAAATTCTCCGAGAAGTATGAGCTAGACATGTGGTTGACAATGCATAGTTTTCATCTGGATATACCAAAAGACTATTTGAAAAAGTAAGCCTATTTTTTAGCTTTTGTGGAAGTGGATTATGACTCCTTTTGGGGCAACATTGCACAGCGGTATGGTCTTTGCATTAACACACAAGGTACTGAGTTTGACTTCCTGCGACTCTGTGTAGCCTTGAGTAAGTCATCTCACCCTATCTCATGTTGTGGTGCTACATTACGGCTGATGCCTGGGTAATTCCAGTCTTCCTTTGAGATAGATCCTAAAGACAAATTTTCCATTTGGGATGAATAAAGTGAATTTCATTTTTATTATTATTATTATTATTTATTTGTCTAGATCGTAGTTGTTGTTATCTAATTTCTAGATCCAGGAATGAAATTGAATACAATAAAGCCCATATTTTCACTCAGACGTGCTAATAAATTTATTCTTTAAGATCTATTAATTTATTTGTTTTGCAATCTTTTCAATTTTCAATTTATAGTGACAGTTTTAACTATTCTACAGTGTTGAAATTATTCATACTATAAAGCGCAGCTCTGGTTATGGAGCTGCTCCTTTTTTATCTATACATCCTATTTCCATTGTATTTTTATCTTATTGTGTAAATTATAACACCTCTATACAAAAAATTTACTTTTTGGGATGCAAAATATATATTATTATTATTATTATTATTTTATTATTATTATTATTATTATTATTATTATTATTATTATTATTATTATTATTATTATTTATTATTATTATTTATTATTATTATTATTATTATTATTATTTATTATTATTTTTTATTATTATTATTTTAATTTTTATATATATTGGTCTATGGATCTGGGTCATGTCTCGGTTTTTGTTGCGTTATTTTGCAAGTCTGTTTCAAGGTACTTTCTACCAAGTCCAACATACCTGGCTACCTAATGGTTGCTGGGTGCATGAGGGGAGTTTGCTCTGCTCTACTACTAATTTATGGGGGCCCTTAAAAATAAACATTGCCTTAACTTTTAAAAATAGATGGAGAATACCAGTTTGATGTGGATATGGGAATGAATAATGAAGACCGTTTCAGGATTAAATCCTCCTCCTCCTCCTTGTTGTTGTCGTTGTTGTTGTTGTTGTTGTTGTTGTTGTTGTCATCGTCATTCTTCTTCTTCTTCTTTTTCTTCTTCTTCTTCTTCTTCTTCTTCTTCTTCTTCTTCTTCTTCTTCTTCTTCTTCTTCTTCTTCTTCTTCTTCTTCTTCTCCTCTTCTTCTTCATTTTCTGTAAAATTAAAGCACTTGCACTTAATTAGCACAATGCTACTTCCATCGAATGATTGGGAGGGGGGGGGGGGCACAGTGTTTTAAGTAGAAAATGTCATAAAATAAGAGTTTAAAATATAGTTATGGCTTAAGTGTATTGACATTTTTGTTTTACTAGTTATAATAATTATGAATAAACTTTACAATCGCGTATGAAATGATTAGTCTTGATCATGTTGTTGCATTATTGTTTTTTTTCTCTGTTTGTTGCAACTCTAGATAGCCTTATACTCGAAACTTTTTTCCACATATGCTCTTTTATATGATATGAGGCCTTCATATAGTCACATATTAACAGCTATGATTGTGTTTGCAACACTGTCTTTTTTTCAATCAGATTTCAAGCTTTTGGAATATCCTCTGTGCAAAGTCTTTCAGGCAAAACGGACGCAGAGATAGAAGAGATTTTGTCCCATTTAGGGGTGACAAACGAGATGAAAGTGATGAAATGGATGGTGAAGCTTCATCATCTTCGAGATGATCTGTACGAAGGAAAGAAGGTTGCGGATACTAAAGCTTTGATTTATTACCTGAAGCAAAGACCTGGCAATAATTCGTCCTCTTTATGTAAGTCTTTAATTATAGTATTATGATCTTCTTCTTCTTCTTCTTCTTCTTCTTCTTCTTCTTCTTCTTCTTCTTCTTCTTCTTCTTCTTCTTCTTCTTCTTCTTCTTCTACTTCTTCTTCAGACAGGTTGATCAATGCTCTCTTTATAGTAGGGCTATCGACTCATAGACCGATTTTGGAATCTTGGTAAAGCCGTTTGTTCTTTCTGACCCTCTTGGTAAGCCAGTAGCGATTGGGTAGCTGGGTCTGTTGGAGTTGATAATGATAGCATTGCCAAGAGAGAGAGAGGGGGGGGGGGGGGAGGGAGATATATATATATATATATATATATATATATATATATATATTATATATATATATATATATAATATAAGAGAGAGAGAGAGAGAGAGAGAGAGAGAGAGAGAGAGAGAGAGAGAGAGAGAGAGAGAGAGAGAGAGAGAGGAGGGTAGGGGAGCGTTTTGTAGAACTGATTAGATTTTTTTTTTAATCAGAGAAGAAAAAACATGCTGGTGGACATTTACTTCATAACGTTTTACGAGAGACCCCAACCCAACAGCAACACTCAAAATGTTAGACAAGACATGATAAGGCGCTTTTACAGTTATTTTTTCGTCACAGACAACGCTGTTACTGACCAGGTACTCATTTTATGTGTGAGTAAAGAGTCTTTTCCAAGGACTTAACTTGGGTGCCTCCCACCGCGGGACCCGAGCATGAGACATACGCGTTACAAGCTGAGCGTTAAACGATTCTATATCATTATATGACTTGACCAGTCCGACTTGAGCTATAATACCCTCTGAATAGAGGTACATATTCAAATGTCAATTCTTTCGTAATGCGTTTGGAATTAATCGTTGGAAGGTGGTGATGATGATGTACGAATTAATTGTTTTTGTGTTATGAGATAATGGAAACGCTGTTGGGGAAAATCGATTCCATTCAAGAAAGGCAATGCAGATGCAAACAGCTGTACTGTCAGTATCTAACAAAACACGTTTTTTGTTTGTTTGTTTGTTTGTTTTGTGTTTTGGCCAGAAAATGTTTTACTTCAAATATTGGTCGATTAATTAAAACAATCTTCTACTTGTCACAAAAGTATCATACTTGATTTCAGTTTTGAAATGTTTTGTCAAGTTGGGGATCGTTTTGATTGATAATATTTGAAGTAAAAATGGAAAAAAAAGTGTTTTGACAGCGTATGGCAGTTTGGAGAGGGGTGGTTAAGAGGATCCGTCTTGTTTTTGAACGCACGGACAAGTCATATTGTTCGAATAACATTTGCATTTATTCGGACTCAAACGAATATCGAACGTCAACAAGCACCGATTTGGTGGTCATTTACCGTTTTATTTCTGAGTCTATTTGTATTTCTAACTTGCCTCTTTTTTAAATTTGTAAAGGGGGAGGTGGGATAGACTTTTTTTAAAGTATAAAATGTTGATATGCGACTGCTGTCATTTTCAAGTTATTTTCCCACTCGTGCTTCATTCAAGCTCTTGGATTCGTTGAAATAATAATTTGGTTTCGTTTATGATGTTGTGGTCTCATGGATTGATACTTGTCCTCCAACCCATGTGTCCCTGGTACTCATTTGAGGTTTTAGGTAAAGCTGTTTATTTACATTTTCTCAACATACCCAGGTGTTGATGAGATCCTTACCGGTAATCGCGCTGCCTCTGTCATAAGTATAATACCCTTGTAAGCCTTATGTCTCAATCTATTTGTTAAATTGTCTTTGTTGGCTCGGGACCGTTTGTAAAGCTCTTTGGGCACATTTGATGGATATCACGCTGTGTAAAAGTCACGTTTGCTGGTAATATTATTACAATGACCATGATTATGCATGATTAACCAGTAGATTTTTGACCAATCTAAACATGGAATTGGTGACACATTCACGCGTGCTCGGACAAACATAGTTGCTTATTTAAAAAAACAATAACGTAAATGATATCGATCTCTCTCTGATCATTAGTTTTATAGCGTAAATGGGTGACTAGTTATCACACGATTTTCTCGATCATATTAATAAACGTTTGTTTACACATACATTTCTGTGTTGGTTATTTTGATCTATTGGTTTTATTGAACATTAGGTATTTTATTTTGACACGTACCATTGATAGTAAAATCTGTGTAGTGTGCTATGTCTACCAATCACTGCCATTGTTTAGCAATGACTATCCCGCACAAATCTTTGGGCCTCTTTTTCGCACACGAAGTGCCCGAATTCGCGTCAAAATATGGGACGAAGCCGTTTCGTATATGCTATTTAAAAAAAAATTAATTACGACGCTGTTTATCGATGAATATGACTGAAAGTTGGCACACAGTTAGATAAAAAGGTCATTTTAGATTAGGTCAAGTGACAAAACTCGTGCGATTACCAGAAGACCGTTAAAAATAGATTTTTACTCTTTGGAGTAAAATATTTCTAAAACTACCGGGCGTGGAGGTTTTGTCGCTGACAAGGTAATACATGAACATTTCTTCGTTTTGGTTGTAAAATTTCATATGAATATGACGCGTACTTTTCCCGTATTTTACAAAACACCATCCTAATTTGCTCTTCAAGTTTCAATCTTTTAATCCATTTATTACGCAAGATACAACCAAAGGTCGAAAAAAAATGCCGAAAAAGCGTCCCATATTTTCGCGTTTTTTTTCCTCTTTGCGGGTCATCCACATAAATGACACCTTTGAAACTGCATAACTTGTTTATTTATGAACGGATTTTCAAAATTCAAAAACATTTTTACTCAGTGGAGATAGGGCTTTGCTTTTAGACAAAAATTTTCCTCAAAAAGAGAAAAAAAACATTTTTCATAGTCATTGCTACATTGTTTACATTATGACGATTGCCCGAAAGGCGTGGTTATCTAGGTGCCTATTTGTATTGAAATTAATTATCTCGCCAAAATTATTCGAAAAAGAAAAATTATCGATATCTGCAAGAGTGGCGTTTGAACTGCTAGGGTCTGCTTTCGAGAAAAGCCCGCAAACTTCAAACGAATGACATTATTTACTGTCTTCATGTGCGACTACTTTTATGTCGAGTGTTGCGTTACGCCTGTGAGGACACTGGCACCTCTCGCGGCTGATGGCAGACACAAGACACAAAGCTTGCGAGTTCTCCGCCGTTCTCTTCGGACCGCCCGCGTATGTGTGTCTTTGCCACTGGAAGCATTTACACACTCCTGTGTTTTGATTTTGAACAGCTATCCCTCGTCACGATTAAGGGATATCTACAAACATCGATGAGCGACCTTCATAATATTACAAAAGGATATACTTATACATTTTTGTTTGTATTATAGATATAAAAAAGTTCGTATTTAAACATAAACACTTATCAGGTTTAGATTAGGAGTGTTGAATTTTGTGTTTATTGATTTTTTTTTTTAAAAGGCGGTGTTATGTTCCCTTGGTAACGGTTATTCAGTGTAACTCCGTGGGGACGTTTTATCTGGTAATCATCACATCGGGATTCATCCAGGATGTCATTAACTATCGATCTATCTATCCCAGTGTTTTTGTCACGTGCCTGTTTTGACGCCTCTTGTCTGCATATAATGATAAATAGGTTATAAGATCGAAGCCATCGTTAACTTAAAGCCTGACACAAGAACCCACGAGGCCTTATAGTTTGACGTCATTTTTTTTTTAGGTTTTTGCACCGACCAGTGAATTGTAGTTATTAGTGCTCAAGAATTCTAGTGATCCCAGAGGTTGACCTATTGAATACAAATCACGATTTGTTTTCTTTGGCGGCCAAAGACTTGTCTTTCAACGTCATTTTTTGGTCAGTGTCCGGCAAAAAGTTAACGATGGCTACGAAAAGATCCGCTAAAACCATAGACACGCCGAATTGTGAGCCCTCTAGATTTTGATCATCGTTCAGTATTATTTTGACGCAGATGATCAAGATATTGAGTCTCACAATGCAATTGTTATTTTATGCGCCACTGTGTCGAAGCATAGTGAAATACGCTCACAATCTGAACGGCCGACGTACACCTATTTTGCAAGTCTGGTAAAATAAGGTGTCACGTGTTCATTGTTGTTATGGAAATACTCTCAAACTAATGCAAACTAGTATCCATTACAACAATGTTTAATCAAGCCCATAATTGTGCTCGGACTTACAAACATGTGCACTTCGGGAAAGGCCAATCAATCAGGCTGGTGATAAAAGGTAGTTTTTATAATTAAAATTCGCGATAGCTGATGTTTCGTGGCTGAAAAGGGTGGATGAGAAGGAATTTCTAATTTGTTATTGACCGGTATGTGTTTAATTAAAATAATCACCACTTCTACTTACCAGATCAATCGTGACAACTCACAAAACTAGACAAACCTTAAAGGTTAATGATCGCTCTTAGAAAATTTATTGAGAACAAATCACTCATATGGCTGTATAAAAACAATAATAAAGATCCCAGTGACGCCATCTTCATTAATTCTATATCTGGATCATATTATTCAAGTGAGCTTTTCGCTCTAAGGTATTGGATAATATTTCCTCGTTTCGTGATGCAGTCAAGATTGTAACTGAGGTAAGTGGTTTTATGAGATAATTGTATCGCTGTCCTTCAGGGACATAAACCCCATGAATCATTCCGGTTTCTGTAGAGTTAATTGAGAGTAGTAAAATTGCTCTGTGGACAGCACGCTGGTATATCGCAATTTACTCTTTACCAGATCCAACTATCCAATCATTTTTCGGTGAAAAGGAGAGTAAAAAAAAAAGTAAGGAGGGGAAGGCGCTCATAACCTTTACTAGATTTAGGATGAAATACTGGTCCTTGCGCTTTTTAGGCGCGGGGGGGGGGGAGAGAGAGAGAGAGAGAGAGAGAGAGAGAGAGAGAGAGAGAGAGAGAGGGAGAGAGAGAGAGAGAGAGAGTTAATTTTAGTGCTCTATTGTTTTGGATTGTTTGTATAGCCTATCGTATTACCAGATCTCCCGTAGGTACTGATTGCACTGTATGTCTGTTTCTCTCTCTCTCTCTCTCTCTCTCTCTCTCTCTCTCTCTCTCTCTCTCTCTCTGTATGTGTGTGTGTGTATGTGTGTTTTCACCCATTCCCATTTCCTAACACAATCATATATATGACATTTTATATAGACAAAACTGACGATTTATGCTCAAAGGGATCCGAAGTCAACAGTAACGTTCGGCATCATGAAGGACAGAGCATGACGTCAGTATGACACTAGTACCATATTCTTTTGTTTTTTTTTTGTTGTTTTTTTGTTTGTTTGTTTTTTTAAATTTCGACAGAGATAACCGTTTTATCTACCAACCACTCATTTTACACCACAGTATGGTGAGATAATTTAATTGTGAAGGCTCAACTATGTGCTGACAACAGCGGATTTGAACCCTAACTGTGTTTAGTATAAATCAATACATTTGATTTTGTGCTCTAGTGGTATGACCTTCAGCTTGTACCCCACAGAAAAGCATCAAAAAAGAAAACAAAAAACAAAACAAAACAAAAACAAACAAACAAAAAACACAACACATTATAGATCATCATCATGGCTTATCCCTCTTGGACGTGGCCTTCCCAACTGCCAACCGAAACAAGCTTCTGTCCTGCGCCATCCTTCCATATTCAGTCACCGGCTTATTCATCCATTCGCTGATGTCTTGTGACCATCTTCTTCTTGGTCTCCCTCTTTCTCTTTTACACTCCGCAAAGTATGCCCTCTAGAACTGAGCTATCGGGACCCAAATCATTTGATTTAGATGACATCCAACTTATCTAACATTCTTAGATCAGTCCACACGGAAAGAACTCCATTTAACTTCCAAGACAATAAACACAACATTTTTTAGGTGCTTGAACATCTGATTCACGCAAGTTTGATGGCCGAAAAGGGGATGAGATGGCTGAGTGGATAAGACATTACACCTGGTGAACCCCGATTCGAATCGCACTGTCGGCTTATTTTTTTTTCTCCTTTCCATGAACAAGAAACCCAGCCCCATTGGTCATTTTGCTTGGCTGCTCCTCGGATAGAGGCTGGCTTATCTCAACTTTTATTTTGCTTGAAACAATACTCTCAAGAAAAAGATCCCATTATGATAATTATAAAGGTAATGCTATTTTGTTACATTTTTGTTTGTTTCATTATCAATAATTGGTTCGGAATGCTTCTGGGAAATAAATAGATTTAAAAAAAACCCATAAACAAAGCAATGAAAAAAAATAGAAGGAAAGAAAAGAAAGGCAGAATACGATAGGGAATATGATATTGGACCGAAGTTCTTGGTTGATGGGTCTTGATAGCAAACAAACTAATGAATGTATATTACAAGTCTGATTAATGATCATAATATAAGAACGTAAACAATCTCAAATGCAGGACTGGTTCCAACACAATTCAATAATGACGGTAATGGGTTCATATAGGATATTGACCTTGTCAATGAGTGCTCGCAGACCCCCCTCCCCCAGCCAATCCATCAGGAAAACCGATTCTGGCCAAACACTGCTTTTTTTTTCAATGTGGCCAGGAAACGTATACTTCAAATATTGAACGATTAAAATATTTAAAAAAACAACAACAACAAAACTTGAGCATTTGTACAGCGATATATTCATGTTAGGCGATGTTACAATTTTCCCGACAGAGATATGATAACGCTGTTAACTGTTTACAGCCAGGTACTCATTTTACACCTGAGAGAATGTTAGTAGAGACATTTTTCCAAGGGCTCAACTATGCGTCGCTACTTCAAGCGGGGTTTTGAACCCAGTATCTTCCGATCCAAAGGCGAATGCTTATACCGCATGGCCGCATTTCTCAATTGCCAATTTAAAAAAAATATTAAACCCGAGACTTCAAAGAAGTTTTGAAATGTCAGGTTTTAGACATTTTGACAAGTTGGATGATTATCCTACTAATCGATCGATAATATTTGAATTGAATGTTTTTGGGCAAAAACGAAAAAAAAAAGGGGGAAAAAAGTGATTTGTGCTGTAGTTGATCCAGACGACACGGAAGGTGGATGAATGGCTACTTCAACCTTGGACTAATGGCAGGGAAAACAAACAATCAAGTGAATGAGCATGTACATACCAGAATACCCTAATATTGTTTTCTGAAGGACGCACCGGATCGAACTTATTGCACCGAACTTACTTGATTACAAAGGCTGAAATAATTTCTGTACTCTGCGGTACTCTGGAAAAACCCATATTTTAAAATTTGGCCAGAGAACCCGTGCATCAAATATCGATCGATTTAAATGACCCTCATCTTGGCACAAAACTCTCAAACCTGGAACTTCGAAGTCCCAGGTTTGAGAGTTTTTTGCCTAGATGAAGGTCATTTAAATCGATCGATATTTGAAGGACGAGTTTTCTAGCCAGATTTTAAAATAATATGGATTTTTACAGAGTACTGCAGTTGACTGTTATAATTAGTTTCCTTCCCTGGCGAACTCAATTTACATTTTTACGCCGCGATGAACAAAATCCAAGTTCAAGTTCAAATTCTTTCACACTCCTTCCTTGTCCTCCCCCCCCCCCCCCCCCCTTCCCTCCCCCATCCTCCTCTTCCTCCTCAAACCTTACTCCCAGGACAATTAGATCAAAACACTTTTACAAAATATAGCTTCTTTTCTGAGCAGGGGTTTTGTACTTGGTTTACCTTGGGTGCGTTTCCCCATTCTTCCTCCCGCCTTCTCCGCTGGTACCATCATGTCATTTGGATATTTTCCTTCTTAATTTGTGATCCATCGTCACAAAACGGTATTATGTCCAGATGATCAGGATACTTAAATTTAAATTTTAAGCCGTGTCGTATAAAATTTGCTTTTTCAATAAATGTCGTCATTGAATGAGAGAGAGAGAGAGAGAGAGAGAGAGAGAGAGAGAGAGAGAGAGAGAGAGGGAGAGAGAAGAGAGAGAGAGAGAGTCTTGCTGCTTTAAAAAAACAAACAAGAAAAAAATAGAGCTTTTTTTTAGCGCAATATCCACAAAATGTGCTCAGAGCGCTTTACAAAGGGCCCCTGACCAACAGCAACACGTAACGCGTAGATCTAGAACGAGACATGACGCCTGTAAGGCGATACATATAACAATGTTTTTTTTCCGACAGAGACAATGCTGTTAACGGCCAGGTACTCATTTTACACCAAAGTACAGTGAGAGAATGTGAGTATACTGCCTTTTCCAAGGACTCAACTGTGCGCTGAGCGAGGCTCGAACCCAGGACCTTCCGATCCGAAAGCGAGTGTCATACCACAATACCACATAGTCGTACACTTATATAATTGTACTATGAACTTTGTACATTTATGATTCATTTCGATTTTACATTGCCGTATTGATACATTTTTCCTGACATTCAAAGTTGTGTAAAACTGTCTGTGAATGATACAATGAAGAAAGCTATATGAGATTCTGTAATTATAAACTATTGTATAAGGCATTTAAAGGATAATTCATATTAAGCCTTTTGTAAGATAAGATAAGATAAGATATACTTCAGGAAAAGTAAAAATCCAAACTCTGATGATTCTCTAAACTCAATCTTCTTTATCTTGTTAATCCTGATGCAATTCCATATTGACACTTCGCGAAGTCTCAGGTTTCAGATCTTTTGCCAAGTGGAGGGGCATTTAAACCGATCGATATTTGATAGGACGAGTTTTCTGGCCAACTTTTTTTTAATATACACGGTTTTCAAGAGTACGGCAGTTAACTGGTTAAAATATCCACGGCCGCCATCACCATAAACAAGGGGGGGAATGGGTTCTCTATAATCTTATCCAGACAAATTACCCCGGCACGCGATCGATCTATCCGTTAGCATCCTCCATTCTTAGGGACTTTGCGTGACGGGTTGTTGTTATGACTGAGCTATAACATCCACCGTTTAACGGGGACCATGTCCGGGATCCACTGGGGATTTAGGATTTTGGCTAGGCTCTGGCACGGATGTCGTGAAATGGATCATCTTTCCTGTTGTTAGATTCTTTTTCAGAGCCATTCAGCCCATGGAGCCGGCGTTTATCCCGGTTTTTATTTTTATAGCGTGAAACGGACAATAGCATTTGCTTGCTGCCTTTTGGAAAGGACGCTATCCTTTGTAAATGATCTTTTGGTTTCAGAGTGATCACATCTTATTTTTTAAATCTAAATATATGCTGGTCGTCAATACAGATCATCCATCCTCACTCTTTTACGTCCGTAATCCTTTGAATCTGTCTCTACGTCCTGCTACTAAAATAGTTATGCCACCTTATGATCCAATATATAACCACCTATTCATTATTAGTCCTCCGAGAAACTGGTTACAAACACTATTAAGGATTTTGGAACCGGAAAAGTATTAGGTCTGACGTCACGACTTTTCTTCCCTATTAACTATTCGTCTAGTCCATTTTGATCAGGTTTGGTCACAGAATATGTGCCTGTGCTATTCACGTTTGTTCCAACGCGAACGTGCAGTTTTCATGATCTGGTGGTTTAACCTTCGGCTTATGACTAGGAGGTCCCATGCTTGATCCTCAATTTGTGAAGCGCAAAGTTGAATCCCTAAAAAATAATAAAGCGCTTTACTCGCACTTTCTCACCATATTCGGGTATAAACTGGGTACCTTGATGTTAATATCGTTGAGCCCAATCAGAGTCCTGCATGTTAAGTGTCGCTGTTGGCTTGGGATTCCTTATAAATCAATGTTATTATATATAGTGTATTGGATATTGCCCTACATAGAAGATAACATGAAAATACTACTTCTGTTGTGTTTACTACGACTACTACTACTACTACTACTACTACTACTACTACTACTACTACTACTACTACTACTACTACTACTACTACTACTACTACTACTATTATTATTATTATTATTATTATTATTATTATTATTATTATTATTATTATTATTATTATTATTATTATTTTACGTGTTATTATTACTACTGCTACTACTACCACCACCAGACATTATTTTGTGCCAGACTAGCGTCCTATCTCTCTAGTGGCAAACAATTGTTTACTTTTACGGAAACTTCAACTAACTTCTAATCCATGATCCTTGTCGGTTTTTATTGATAAAACTAAATATCACAATATAGATGTTTTAAATCCAAAAATATTATAATTCTACCTTATCTCGATGAAACACAATTTTTGTTTTTCATTTTCTGTATCGTTTTCAATGACCTACCTTTAACTTATCGGAATCTTTCAATACATCACTCTTTAAAAGGTTTCCGAGTCCAATGTTGAAGTTTTTTTTTCCTACAAATTTCCATCTTAATCGATTGCTTTTTGAAATTAAAACTTTCTGGCCATTTGTTTGTTTTTGTTTTTTGTTTTTGTTGTTTTTTTGTTGTTGTTTTTTTTTTGGGGGGGGGGGGGGGCAAGTATGTTTAGTCCATAGAGTCAGATTTCCTCCATGGTTTGGTCAGAATATGGCGGAATAATCGGAGAAGCTTTAAGATTGACAGGACAGTGATTGGATGTGTCTGCGAGGATGAGTGTCGCACCCCTCATAGCTGTTGATGATGAT
>NC_088360.1:129249362-129316862 GCF_034508935.2 Berghia stephanieae | reverse complement strand
ACGTCAACAGCAGCATCTGCAATAATAACCAACAAAATGCAAAGCAATGAAAGCAGCAATGTTACTCTACCGTCTCATAATGTCTTGAACTTCCTGTTTGTAAGGCCATAAAATAATATTTCATTGTGGACGCTCCCCCCCCCCCTCCCCCGTCAATCCCCCAAACAATTCATTCTTGATACCCAAATCATCCATTATGCAACCCCACCCCCTCCCCTATCCCCACCTCTAGGCCATTCGATGATTCTAGTGTGTGTATAGTGCATCTGAATTATTCATTTTTACAACCGTTTTCACAGATCCCATGAGAGTTCACCTCACCATTTCTGTCTCCTGGTACTTGACTCAAGGACGCCATACACCATTTATATCATTTTTTTTTCTTCAACTATTCTCTATTTATTGCTACCGTGCTCTGCTGTACTCTGAAAGAAAACAAACCCAACACATTTGAGATATTTTGACTACCGGGAGTCTCAATTTGGAGTTATGTTTAGTTTTATTTTTTTCCAGGTCATTTTAATCCATCAATATCTGGGCAAAATTAAAAAACAAAACCAACTTTTTTTTCAGTGTTGTGCAGTATTATCGTTCGATCCCCGGAATCTTTAGTAAGGCCCATGTGTGTCAATTTGAAGAGGGAAAATATAAAAGATGGAAGAAAACAAACGTTGGTTTGTGTTGCCCTTTTTATATTCACTTATTTCAATGAACTTAAATAAAGCCAATATCCACTAACTGCTCAAAGCGCTTTGCAATGGGTTTAATATGCTGGTGATGATGATGGTTGTGGTGGTGGTGGTGTGGTGGTTGTGGCTACGAAGATGACGAAGACAACGAGCCAATTCACATTGTAAATCTTAAACCTTTCTGTTGACATCTTCAGGTCACTCCAAAACACCAAACTTCTTCTTTTCCACCCAGAGCTATTCTAGGCCAAACCTTTATCCACAAATTTGGAGAGATTTCCTTCGCGCCAACGCCCCCTCTCTAATTTAATCTTCAGCACCTCTCCTCTATCCAAACATATCCAATCAGCATTAAGTCCATTTCAGAATGTCTCTTGTAACTTCTCGGTGTTGATCCAATCCTAATTTAGACTTTATCTACCCATTTTGGTACTTTGGTACGTGTCTGGTCTTGATGTTGGCGGCCATTTCTTATAATCGGTTACTTAAGTTAACTTGACACATTTTTGTCCCTGTCTATTCTTTTCTTGTTTCCCCCTTACATTATCAGCATCATGGGGTCTTGTGATATTACACTCACCTTCGGATCGGAAGGTCCTGGGTTCGAGTCCCGCTCTGAGTGGCGCTTAGTATAGTCCTTGGAAAATGCTCTTTACCCACATTCTCTCACTTTACTCGTGTGGAAAACGAGTACCCGGTCGTTAATGGCTTTGTATCTGTCAGAAAAAAATATGGTAATATTATGTCTTGTCCTACATGTTAAATGTTGCTGTTGACTAAAGACCCCATGTAGAGCGCTTGGGCACGTTTAGTGGGTATTTCGCTATATTGAAGCTCAAGCTTTTCTTCTTCTTTTTTTTTTTCTTTCTATTCAATCATTTATTTATTTAGTAATTTGTTTATTGCGTGTTTCTGACGTGAAACTGTTGGTACTTTCTTGATTCTGCATACTGTGTGTGTGTGTGTGTGTGTGTGTGTGTGTGTGTGTGTGACTTTGTAGCCTTGTGGTGTGACAGTGATCCAAGCCCCTTGATGGGCGGCACAAAGTAGAGTCCTTGGAAAAAGCTATTTATTCACATCGTGCTCCGGTAAATATTGGGAGTAACTTACCACTCACGATGTTACTTTTGTCAAACAACAAAATTGTTATACGCCTTATAGGGCATGTTTAATGTTGCTGTTGGTGTGAAATATTGTATAACAAACGTAGCTATCAGTTCAATGAAAGTGATGATAAGTCGATAAGCTCAACATTTTTGACTCAAGTGTTGGATACAATTTGAACTAGATTTTTCTTGTCTTAACAGACAATGCATTTTCCGACTTCGTAAGGGGATTCCACGGATCTCTTGGGGGAAAGGGGGGGGGGGGGGCAAGAGAGATATTTTCTACTTTTATTATCTTCTATATTTCATTCATTTATTATAGAATTCTTTCCCAATATTGAAAAGCGGATAATGGTTGATATAAATTTTAAGAAATTGATCGTATTCAAAGTAATGAGAGGAATCACTAACTGATAGTGATGACATACGTTTAGGTAAAATACTAAAAACTTCCATCAGCCGGATAACAAGATATGGTTTTGAATACATTAATAGAAGTTGCTCTATGCAAAAGCCCAATCTTTTTTTTTTTTTTTTTTGTTTTGTTTATTGCGTCTTGGAAAGCTTTTGGCGTCTTGTTTCTACGAGTCGGAAGCTTGTGTGGGGGTTGGGATGAAAATTTTAGTGGCGTGCGTGAGATAATATGTAAATTTATTTTTCATGTTGACGGCGGGAGGCTTTAAAATTAACAGTAACAGTAGTTATCACCCACATTGGAATGGGAGCCAAATGTTGATGGGAGACTAGACGAGACAGGAGGGGATTGGGAATAAATATCAAATAACAACAACGTGATATTCGGTCGTACGCTTACAAAAATGAGTAGATAATTGAATACATATATTTCCATCTGACTGGCGTCGGTATCTCGTTTTACAAACACGAAGCGATGTTAAGCGTGGTCAATGGCCGGATGGACAACAGTAATCATTAGAAATTCTGGTCTGTGCTTACTACCCTTTGGATAGGACGCTATTCTATAGTAAAGTACTGGACGCAAAAGTTTCGCGGCCAAAAAAAAAAAAAAAAAAAAACAATAACAAAACAAAACAAAAACAAAACAAAGCACAACAAAAACCGGCTTTTGTCAGAGCTGCCTTTTTACTTCCGGATGGTTGTCAAGACGACGAAGAAGAGGACAAGAAAGTCTTGCTTGTAATCGGATTCATTGTTTAAATCTGGATGGACAAACTTATTGTTTCTCTTCATTTCCTGTCATTTATAAAGCCATCTCATACAGTCTTGGGTCTCAGCTCATGTTGCCGCTTTGTAGAGCGTGCAACGTCCAATAATATTGTTTGGTAGCATCCAATTTACAACACTTAGTTCATCCCGACATCCCTGTCGTATTGAGGCGATGGGTCACATATGATCACTGTCTTGTCTGGTGTCGTTGCAGTTTGGGGCTGTGATATTATTTATTTTTTTTTGGGGGGGGGGGGGGGGGGGGGGGGTTCGGATTTTTTTTCGGGTTTTTTTAAAGCCCCGTCGATGTAAATTAGAGACTGTTCTACCCTGTTTTGACGTTACTATATAACAGTTTATCGTATTGTTTTCAGTTCAAAGCACGCAAGTGTAAAAACTGAATTATCTGACATGTGCCCTGCCTTCTTCTCACGTGATCCTCAACCTCAAAATACACTCTCTTTGAAAATAGGACAAACAACACCAAGACAAAGTCAAATTGTTCGTACCAAAAAGGCTTTTAGTGGCTCGAGAGCTGATAAAACACTATCTTATTTAATAAATTATATCGTGGATTGATTCTGACGGCCCAGTAGGGAATCTGGTATTTTGGGTGAAATGCGATTTTCTGGGGAAGATTTTTTGAAAGCTATCATGTGACTTTTGCTGGAATATGTTTTTTAAAATGTGGTTGTGTACATATTTGCAGTTAGCTTTTTCACAAATTGAACATAATCCAAGTATGTTTTGCGCGCACAGGGACTGTGTGTTGTGTGTGTGTGTGTGTGTGTGTGTGTGTTTGTGTGTGTGTGTGTGTGTGTGTGTGTGTGGGGGGGGGGGTCATATTGTGAAATCCCACCTCTTTTGTCATAAACCTTTTTACTATTGAGTGAATACAATTGATGGTTCGAGCGGTACTAAGCATTTTAACCATTTTGTTCGTTCCATCCCTTGACTGTTTGTTTGCTTTTTTAGTTGTTTTGTTTGTTTTTTGTTGTTCTTATTTGTTGTTGTTGTTGTTGTTGTTGTCAACGATCAAGTCTGACAATCAATCTAAAATTCACTTTATTCTGCTTACAAAGAAATATGATTGAAATAGATTTTCAAAATGCTAAAATGATGAATATGGGACCGGTACATCCGTCATATCCATGCATTTTTTTTTCAATTGCCCGTGTTTCATTTATGAATGATGCTCAAGATCTGTGGGGCTTATTTCTTTTTACGTTACAGGTAAATAATTAAATAAGATGACCATGAGCCAGACAGATGAAACAGTTTCGTGGCATACAAAATGAATGAAAGTGTCGTCACACCTCTCTTTGTTGCTGTTTTTAGACCACGAGATGGTTGATAAGGTCTCTCTAAATTACCTCGTACATTATACTACAAATGATTAAGGTACGTTTGATCTGGAGGGTAAAATCTGAGTATTTTACTTTAACGTTCAGTTTTTATATAATTCGTTTGCACTGAAACCAAATTTGAGTTCTGTATACCATCAACAGTTTTAATGACTGGTGCAATTTGTGAGTTTTGTTCTCTCGAAGTCATCAAGCCGTTGAAAATTTGTTCTTATGTTAGTTGTTCTCATTAGAGTGTTTTCTACCACGGGCAGGGAGTCAATTACAAAATACAGTGTCTTTACTCCTTTTGTATCTGTTTTCAAACTTGATTTTTGTCTTTGTCTTAAAATGAGATTACTTGGTTACGACTTTTCCCTGGACGGGGTCCTTGGCGGGGAGGGAAACAGTCAAATGTTTTGTACTAGTTTTGGGAGATTTATGTTTTTTAACCTGTAAATAATCTCTCTGTTATGTCCTGTACTTTTTACTTTGTTTTGAACGTATCCTGTAAACACCAGAGTGTGTTCCTCTTAGTGGGATCCCATGCGTGTGTCTGGATAAGACATTTAGATGATCTCAAATTATGTACATTGATGCCATGCTTTTGGAATCTACAGCTGTTCTCTATTTGAACCATTACCCTTTGTCTTCAATCGTAAATCTTGATTTTGTTCTCTCCCTTTTCACTGGAGCTGAAATGACCTAAATGTGTCGCAAGCGCCGTGACACGCTTGTCGCCATAGATTCTCAACTTTGTGTTTATACATTTTTATGCATGCCACGTCTGTAAACAAATTTCCATTTTTTTAATGAATAAAGTATATATATTACATTATTATATATATTATTATATATTATTATAAAAACAAAAAACAAAACAGTTATAGTGTTTTGTGTGCTGGACGCTAGAGGACACAATCGGTAAGAAACGCATTTTCCTCATTTGATTCTGTGCAAACGTCTGATCCGGTAACCGGGTGGTTCGAATTCGATTCCCAGTCGATGAAAGGCAGATCTTTTGAGGATGATTTTCTCCTGTATTTTTCCATCTGCTGTGTATGGCATTGTTTCATAACACCTTTTCAGACTTTTATCTTACACCAATGCCTGGTTCCAAAATGTTCACTTTCATATTTTGATATGTTCTTCAGGCTTTTTACATCCAGTTTTTATTCTTTATTTTACATTGTTTTTGTTTTTTGTTTTTGTTTTGGTCTTTTTTTTCTTTTAGTTGTTGTTGGCAATTTGGCCCAAGGTTTAGCCTGTTAAAAATAGCAATTGCCAGTTGTTTGATTAGCTATTGTCCTTACGGAGACCGTTCTTTGTCTTCCGATCCCTGTTATGCCAAATGGTCACAAAAATTGGCCAGAAAACTTTTACTTCATTCGAAATTGGATCGATTAAAAAGACCATCAACTTGTGAAAAACTCTCAAACTTGAGGTATATTTTTTAATCTCCGAGTTTGAGATTTAGTTTTTAGTTGATGATTATTTGGATCGATCGATATGTGATTTAATTATTTTTTTTTCTGGCCAAAATGAAAGGAAAGAAATGTGTTGCCTCAAAATAAGGCCGTGTTTGTCGTTGGCAACAGTTTGATCTGATTAATTTTATTTTTAGACCCAAGGGGCGTTTCCATTCGTTTTTTTTTTAATTTACGATTTTTTTGATCGATTTGTTTTAAAAGTAGACAGTGATATGGTTGGCCCAGTTCTTCTTCTTCTTCTTTCTCCCTCCCTCATCTATCTGATACTCTGCTTTCTGGCTCTCTCTCTCTCTCTCTCTCTCTCTCTCTCTCTCTCTCTCTCTCTCTCTCTCTCTGTGTGTGTGTGTGTGTGTGTGTGTGTGAGAGAGAGAGTGAGCCCTTCTGTCTCTTTCTCTCTTTGTATCTATCTCTCAGTATATATGCAGACCCTATATCATTCTATTATACTTTGAAACAAGAACGAAAACAAAATTGATCTTTGTTAAAAATATTCGTGAAATCTCCGAAAGTTGGAATTTTCTCCCTCATTTTTTGGAAATCTTGTAAATCAAATCAATCGACATGCCAGTTCATCGCTTAGGTCCGATGCAATACTTCCAAGACATAACACATTGAGCCGGCCTTAAGCTGTTGAAGTGAATTTGTCTTCATGAAACTGTAACCCATTACCGGCGGGGTGTAATTTCATACCAGCAACAGTAACAACGATGTGACAAGATGCGGTTCTATCTCGTAACACAGTGAGCCGTGTTTTGGCTGCTGTTTTTATGATGAATCTGTACCGCATTACCGGTGGGGTGTGATTTCATACTAACAACAGTTACAACGATATGACTAGATGAGGTTCTATCTCATAACACAGTGAGCCGTGTTTTGGCTGTTGTTTTTATTATGAAACGAGAACACATTATCAGCGGAGTCTGATTTCAAACTAACAGTAACAATAATTTGACCAGTTAGGGTATCTATATCGATTTGACCAGTTAGGGTATCTATATCGATTTGACCAGTTAGGGTATCTATATCGATTTGACCAGTAAGGGTATCTATATCGATTTGACCAGATATGGTGTCTATATTTTCCGATATCGATGGTTCCGTCACATAATACATTGAACCCTCTCCATGTTTTGAAGTGAATTCGTCTTCATGATGAATTACCAACGGGGAGTCATTTCACACTAACAACAGTCACGGCAATGTGACGAGTTGGGTTCTATCACACGACACATTGAACCGTCTTCGGGCTGTGAGTTCATACTTAAAACAGTTACAGCGATGTGACTTTTTGGGGGTTCTATGACGTCTTGATACTGTTGTCATAATGACGAAACTGTAACTTATTACTGGCTGGGTTCGAGCTTATACTAACAACGTTTGCAGTAACAGCGATGTGACTTGGACGTTCATTTGAAAGAAATCGTGTTTTATTGCTTTTACTTTTCTCTCGTGCTTGTTTGCGAATCTTAACACAACTCAAATTGGGCCCGAATGTCTGAGCCGACATTATTCCCCCACTCCCTCCCTCCAGGCCTAAAGCAGGGATATTTTTGTTCCACATTTCACTAACGCCTATTTAGACGTACAGACTTTTCGTAAACGGTCCGACAGATTTCCACAAGACGTGGATAATGGACTGAAAACTGAGCGGGTAAACAAGGAATTTCAATCTTGTCCGACGGATTTCCTCCCAAGCTCCCGATAGCAGGAGCCGCCTGATATTTTCATGTCCTCGTGTTGACAGATGATCGTTGGTGATTAGTTTTTACTGATCCCGAGTATGGCGAATTTAGACGTACAGACTTTTCGTATAGATAGTTCGAAGATGAGGTCACTCGGGTCTTTGTTATTGTTTTTTGCCATCCGCGTTCATGAGTAATGCTCACTGAACTGTATTAACCCGCCTATAAACGTTCATGGATACACACAGTTTTGTGTGTTGGTCCGTTATACTTCCGGATGGCAATGTTATGAGATTCTTAGCCAAGCGCATACCATCTATACGGTCCGACAATCATATGATTAGACGTGGTGGGTGTGGGTAACCGTGAGTCGACATAATATATGTCAACGAGAGAAGTTCCGTTTAGACGTACAGTTGGATGTTAATAACAGGCTGCATGTCTCATCAATGTAATTGGATTCAGTAGTCTGAAGTCACGCGCCCGGCAACGGCGGCCATCTTGGTTCTAAACAAAGAAAATCATTACTTTTTATTCTTCATGCTGGCTAGAACTTTTCATTCCCTTTTCATATGCCTTGTGATCACAATGTGTAAAAGTCAAAACATGATCAAATTGATGGGTTTTTTTCTCCTCTGGATACGCGTTTAAGCTCGCCTGAGAAATATTTCATACGGCGTCCGCCATTGTTCCGATAGTTTAGAGCCAGTGTTACTAAGTTACCATGCGTCATTAGGAAGGAAGTGACGTTAATGCGAGATTCTCGTCTAATCAGTTGCTTCCCCCCGCTCGCCCCTCTATCTCTTCCACCCATAACCAGCCTGAGCATTACTCACGATTTTAACACAGGCTGCCCAAATATAAAAATATTGCTGGTGTCTTCAAGTGTGGCAATAATTTTCCCAAGTCAATGTTTCAAAATATTGTAAAAAATACTCCACAAATTGCGGGTCTGACTGATTCACCTACTTGGTATGAACTCGAGGTAGCGGTGTCATCATCCCATTCTATTACCCACATTTCTCCCGCCACTCCCTCTCATCTAATTATTGAAACGAGACCTAGCTCGCTCAAATGATGGAGATACAGTGAAAATGTATGATTTGAAAAGAAATCGTCCCGCCATGAAAGGGTTAAACTAGCTCATCGATGCTCGATTCTGGTCTAATCAGTAGCTTCCACCCCCTCTCCTTCATCCTATTTCTCCACTCCCCCCTATTCCCCGCCCCGGGCCACCCACCACTCTTTACTGTCCTTCTCTTCATCCCTCTTTCCCCCCCCCCCCCCCCTCCCTTCCCCATCCTCAGACCAGTCTCAGCTCCTCCCTTCTTTGCCTTGGTGAAAATCGATCATGGCTGGCTTTCCTATCTGTGCCACTTTCACCCCCCTGGGCTAGTTCCTTTATCTACATCCATGATGTGTTATCTCCTCTTTGACTCCTAATCACAGACATGCGTTTTTATCCAAAATTTCGTCTTTTGTCATCTTATTTTTATAGGGTTTGTGTTTTGTGTTATGACACTCGCCTGCGGACCAGAAGGTCCCTGGGTTCGAGCCTCGTTCTCGGCGACGGAAAGTTGAATCCTTGGAAAAAGGCTCATTACTCTTATTCTCTCACCTTACTGTGGTGTAAAATGAGTACCTCGCCTGTAACAGCCTTGTCTGTGTCCAAATAAAAATTGCAATAACGCCTTAGATGCTTGAGTTCTGTTGGCTTGTGACACCTTGTGAAGCGCTTTGAGACATTTAGTTGATATTGCGCTATATACAGGCTCAATTTCTTTTACTAGTCGCTGAAATGACATTGGTATGTCGCATGCTGCAAGTGCATCTTATACCACATTGCCATTCAAGACTTGATATTTTATCCGTTCTGCCCTACTCTCAAAAGAAAAGAAAACAAAACAAGCAAATCAACACATTTTTAATATTTTGTCCAGAAAACTAATAAAATCCCAGGCTTGAGAGTTTTGGACAAGATGAAGGCCATTTTAATCGCGAAGTCCCAGGTTTGAGGTTATTTATTTTGGCAAGACGAGGATCATTTTAATCGCGAGTCCCATGTTTGAGATTTCGGACAAGATAAAGGCCATTTTAATCGCAAATTCCGAGGTTTGAGATGATTTATTTTGGCAAGATGACGATTATTTTTATCACGAAGTCCCAGGTTTGAGAAATTTTGGCATGATAAGGTTAATTTTAATCGATCGATATTTGAAAGACGAGTTTTCCAGCCAAGTTTTTAATAGTACGTGTTTTATTTTATTTTTTTAAAAGAGTAGCAGCAGGATTATGGTGTACTATCACTTCTCGCTTGTCTCACGAACTGGTATATTATACTCATTAATTAACCAGAACGAAAGTTTAAAAGTTCAAACTGACAGGCTTTTATTATAGTATCCCTGTATGTGATTATCGATGAGATTATTCCGTGGGTTTTGGTTTCCTTTCATTTCATTGGAATTCAATACGATGACCCTGATCTGTTGATTACTTACTTACTTACTTAATCCTCTTCGGGCCTTGAGGCACATAGGGCATCCACCAGACATCTCCATTTTTTGCGATCGGCTGCTTTTGCGGTGGCTGTATTCCAGGACAGGCCTGCTTCCTTTAATTCTTTCTCCATCGTCCTTCGCCAGGTTTCTTTGGGTCTTCCCCGCTTTCTCTTCCCATCTGCTGTCCAGTACAAGGCTGTCTTGGGAAGTGACCCTTTTTCCATTCTGGCCACATGACCCAGCCAACGCCATCTTCTTCTTTTTATTTGGCTATCAATGCTAGTGCAGTCAGCTTTCTTTAATAGATCCACTGTTCTTATTTTTGTAGGCCAAAATAAAATTAAAATTCTTTTTAAACACTTGTTCTGAAAGGCTTCTAGTTTCTGTATTAAGGAGGATGTCATTTTCCAGCTTTCACTTCCATAAAGCAGTACACTTAAAACATTGCTCTTGTATATTTTCAGCTTTGTCTTTCTCATTATTTGCTTTGATTTCCAAAAATTTTTCAGCATGCCGAAAGCCTGGTTTGCCTTTTGAATTCTGTGCTTGATATCGTGTTCTGCATTTCCGTCGTCTGTTATTTTGGATCCGAGGTAGGAGAACTCTGTTACCTCTTCAAGTATATGTTCATCTATCCTAATTTCACTGTC
The DNA here is from genome assembly GCF_034508935.2 of Berghia stephanieae. Classification (NCBI taxonomy): domain Eukaryota; kingdom Metazoa; phylum Mollusca; class Gastropoda; order Nudibranchia; family Aeolidiidae; genus Berghia; species Berghia stephanieae. The sequence continues at coordinate 129,306,219 of NC_088360.1, read as the reverse complement.
ATGTTTTGGATTCACCTTAATGTACACAGTCTTATCGAAATTTATTTTCAGTCCAATTTTCGAGGCGTTCTTGTGTAGTACGTTTAGTTTCTCTGAGGCGTCTCTGTGTGTACTGGAAACTAACGCGATATCATCTGCGTAGTCTATATCTTCCAAAAAAGATGTCAGTGTCCAGCGAATGCCTCTCTTCTTACCATCAATTGTATTTTTCATGAGCCAGTCTAGAGCCAGGATAAACAGAAGCGGGGAGAGTATGCAGCCTTGTTTTACACCAGTTGTTACATTAAAGCTGTCTGTTAAATTGTTACCACAGATCACTTGGCATTGGTAGTTGCTGTACATTGCTTTGATTAGGTTGACTATCTTCATCGGTATACCATAATGGCGGAGTATTTTCCACAGGGACTCTCTGTGTAAGCTGTCAAAGGCTTTTTCAAAATCGACAAAAATGGTGTAGAGGGGGCTGTTCCATTCAATGCTTTGCTCCAGGATTTGTCTCAGGGTAAATATGTGGTCACTACATGACTTCCCTTTTCTGAACCCTGCCTGCTCTTTTCTAAGAATGTTTTCAATGTGAGGTGAGATTCTTTTCAGAAGGATTCTATTAAAAATTTTGCTCGTTACGGACAGGAGTGTGATTCCACGCCAGTTAGCACAATTTCCTAGGTCTCCTTTCTTGGCTATTTTATGGATGATGCCTTTCTGCCAATCCTCTGGTATTTCTTCCTTTTCCCAAATGTTGGTGAACAGTTTACTGAGAATTTTGGACATTTCTTGCGAGTTCGCTTTAAGCATTTCCGCAGTGATTTTATCAATACCTGGGGCCTTGCCATTTTTTTGTTGTTGTATTGCCTCGTGCACCTCATGCTCAGTGATTGGACCAAGATTAACCTCTACGTCCATTTCTGCTTCTGGGATATCTGTGTAAGAAGATGGGTCTGGTCTGTTCAGAAGGTTTGCGAAATATTCTCTCCATCTTTCAATTTTCTCCTTTTCGTCTGTGATGACACTACCATCTTGGGATTTTAATGGTTTCTCTTGACCATAACTTCTGTTTCCCGAGAGCTTTTTTGTGATTTTGTATAGTGTTTGTGTGTCGTGTCTTACAGCTGCATTTTCTGCTTCAGTTGCTAAATTTTCTGCAAAATCTCTTTTGTCTTTCCTTGTGGATTTTTTCACTTCTTTATCCTTCAATGAGTATTCACTGGATAGCCTTTCTTTCAGTCGGGGGGATTTAGCGTTCAGGAGATTTAGTTTGATTGATTTTCTTTGGTTAATGAGCTCCCATGACCTTGCTGATATCCAATTCTCTGTATTGGATTTATTGTGTCCTAAGTGTTCAGTGGCACTTTCCTGCATGACGTGGTTGAAATCTTGGATTGTCATGTTTGTAATATCTTGTATTGCACTGAATTTGTTTCTGACTGAGATATTGAAATTGTTTTGGATATCTGGGATTTTCAATTTATCTGTGTTGTAACGTTTCTCCTTCTGTTTTGCTATTTTTCTTTTCATCAATTTAGTAGAGATTTTGGCTGTGACAAGATGGTGGTCACTTCCAATGTCTGCCAATCGTCTGACTCTGACATCGTTTAGGCTGCTCTTCCATTTTCTGTTTATAATTATATGGTCTATCTGACTTTCTGTCTTCCCATCTGGTGATTTCCATGTCAATTTGTGGATGTTTTTGTGTGGGAAGAAAGTTCCACCAATAATGAAGTTGTGTTCTTCACAAAATTCTGCCAGTCTGCTTCCATTGTTGTTCATTAACCCTATGCCCTCCTTTCCAACGGACTGATTTGTTTGTGTATTGCCAACTCTAGCATTAAGGTCTCCGATGATCATGAGCATATCATGTCTTGGAATGTTTTCAACGGCCATTCTTAGAATATCGTAAAATTCTTCTTTGTTTTCTTCATCTGAATCCTCTGTAGGTGCGTAGCATGTGAGGATTGATAGCTTGGTGTATTTTGAGTTGTGTCTTGTGTATAAAAGTCTTTCACTTATCGGTTTCCATTCCAATAGTGACTTGTTGTTTTGCCTGGCTATCAAGAGGGCAACACCTTCTCTGTGTTGGTCATCCTTTCGTCCTGACCAAATGATCAGGTCGCCATTTGAGAGTTGGCGCTTCCCAGCTCCTGTCCATCTTGCCTCTGATATGCCTAGCAAATCGATCTTGTAGTTCAACATCTCGCGCTGGGCTTGTGCCAGTTTTCCTGTTTGATATAGGGTCCTAACATTCCAGCACGAGACATTGAGCTTGCGTTTTGGTGACAACAGATCTGCAATCTGGTCGGGGGCGTCCTTTCGGCTTTGACCTCCTACCGTCATGAAGCCAGTATTCTGGTCCGCTTCTCTGCTGCCGCCGGTTGAGGATTTACGTCTGGTTTCTGTTTCTGTAACAGTTTGCTTTTTATGAGGTGGGTTGTTAACCCTACGCTCAACCCCCATTCCTGGAGGGCCGGTGGATTACTCTTCGTCTGATCTCTCTCCTTTTTTCTCTTATTAGAGGTCCGAGGTTCGAGATACGCAAGCCCTCCCACCACGACAAGGTGATAATCCGTCGGGAGAGGATCTGTTGATTACAAGCCAGTAATTAACTGGATTTTCTCAGTCTCTTTTTATGCTAATAAGAAAGAGGTTTTTTGGAGACAAAACGTGGTGTAACAAATCACACGCACACAAACACACGCATGCCCGCGCGCTCACACACATGCACACACACAAACACACACACACACACACAGACACACAAACGTATGCCGACACAATAAATTGTTTGGAAATTTTGAAATTTTTTTTTTAAAAACTGTGTACAGTTACAGCTACAATGGTGCAATTCATCACCACGATACAGCAGTATCGATTGTGGGATTCAAAATGATACAATTTATTTAATATACTTATCTTTAGCTTTAATTTGCAATTTAAAAACTGGTAATGACAATTAACGAGGTGCGGTCTTTGCCAGTTTAAATGTATAGAGTAAGATAAAAAATAAAATAGATAATTAAGTACATAATCAATTACCACCACCACCACCATTACCATTACTATTACTTCTACCACTATAGCTGGCCAATAAACGGGTCTTGTAGTTTCTGTCTCGGTGCTCTCGGATAAAAGAAACGATCCGACCAGATTTTGCCAAATGCACAACAACCCCCCCCCCCCCCTCCAAAAAAAAAATAATTGTTTTTTAAAAATAATTTTTTTTTTAAATGGTCGTTTATTGGTCGTTTCCGTAGGGTGGACACGCGGCCTAACTGTAATGCCAACTCTAAAAATAAATCCAAAACAAACATACCTTTTAAAAAATGCGTCCTTCAAATATCGATCGATTAAAATGACCCTCATTGTATGAAAACCTCAAATCTGGGACTTTTTTGAAGTCACTTCCTTTACGTCACTTCCTTAACTCACAGTTTTGAGAGTTTTTTACATTTTTTTTTTAATGTTGACAAAATGAGAGACATTTTAATCTATATTTGACGGACCTTTTATCTGGCCCATATTTTTTTAATGTGTTTTTTTTTTCAAAGTACGGCAGTATGATGGAAGTATCAAGTTCAATATCGCTTGATGCTGTATCCTGACCAGTCTAGTGTTAATGTCATTGGTTATAATTCAAGTCTACAGACAATGCCAGCAGCAGCAGATGAGGCGTTGACTTGCTGTGCATTGTTATTAGTGCATGTAGTATTGACATTTACGTCGTCGTCATCATATCATCATCATCATCATCGTCGTCGTCGTTATTATTATTATTTGCTGTTGTTGTTGTTGCTATTATCGTTATTGCAATTACAATTTTGGGATTAATTTTTTTTTAATATTTTTTTTTTTTGCGTGACCCCAGTCCTTTCCTACATTGTTTTTATTTATAAAACAGAATTGTGACCACTGTACTGTTATGTATTTATTTTAAAAAAATTATTGCGTATTTGTGTGTGTGTGTGTGTGTGTGTGTGTGTTTATGTGTGTGTGTTTGTGTGTTGCTTGTTTGCACATGGGTGATAATAATTTGCGAAGTAAGCGTTAACCAGTTAACTGCGCGCACTCTGAAAAGACTCGTATTAAAAAAAAGAATTGGCCAGAAAACTCGTCCTTCAAATATTTTATCGATTTAAATGACCCTCATCTTGGCAAAAAAAAAACTCTCAATCATTGGACCTCGCGAGGTCCCAGGTTTGAGATTTCTGGCCAAGATGAGGGTAATTTAAATCGATCCGATATTTGAAGAACAAGTTTTCTGGCCAAATTTCCGAATACGTCTCTTTCCAGAATACGACAGTTAAAATCGGACAGGAACTTGAGAGGAGTCAGACAGTGTACTCTGTGTTTACTGTTCTTTTTTTGTTCTTTCTTAACCATCATTTTATTATTTACCTCTAGCTAGGTGTTTTGTTTCGCTGAAGCCATCGGATCGGAATTAATCTTGAGTTAAGATGGCGAGACAAAATAGGAAGATGAGCGACAAACTGGAAGATTTTAAGAAGATAAAGAGAAAATAGATGGCTTCCAGTATCGATTGATCCGCGGGCAAGGTACGAATGCATTTTGAAGGGGTTTAAAAACACAGTCGATTACACTTAAAACACATCCTTTTTTTTGTATGTTTGTTTATTATTTGCAGTTTTTAAATGAAGTTTCCAAAAGTGCATCTAAGGTTCAAGTTGAGCATAGTTGAGTTGGTTCTTCGGAAAAGGTTCTTTATTCGCATTCACTCACCATACTCAAGTGTAAATGAGTACCTGACCGGTGACACCATTGGCTCAGTCGAAAAGAAATAGCAATAATGGGTAACGGGTGGCATGTTTAGTTTTCATTTTAGTGTTTCTGTTGGTTTGAGCTCTCTGGGCTGCCTAAAGCCTGAGATAGTAAATATACTAACAAAAATGTGAAAATTAAAAGGCTTCGGACTGACCGTAGCCTTTGTAAAGTCATAGTCTGACACTGATGAAAAATAATGACGTCAAAATACAAGGTCAGACCACCAAAAGAAAACGAATGGTGAGTAATATTCATAGTACAACCAATGGGATCAGCTGTATCCTTGAGCACTAATAACAACTCATTTGGCGATGTACTAACCTAAATGACATTACAATACCAGCCTCATGGTCCATTTAAACGTATAGATAGAATGCGCTTGGCCAAGGAGTTCACAACATTGCCATCCGGAAGAATAACGGACCAACCCACAAACTCTGTGTAACCATGAACTTTTATAGTCTGGTTAATACAGTTTAGTGAGAACAACTCACAAACGCGGATGGCAACAACAATAACAAAGGCCTGAGTGACGTCATCTGCATACTATCTATAGACTTTTCGTACACGGTCCGACGGATTTCCACAAATTGTGGATAATGGACCAAACTCACGAAAACTGAGCGTGTAAACGAGGAATGTCAATATCGTCCGACGGATGTCCTCCCAACCGCCTGATATTTTCCTGTCTTCGTGTTGACGGATCATCGTGGGTGATTAGTTTTCACTGAAGTCCATCTTACTTCAAACTAAGGAAGGGGTTTCTCTCTATTGAGTGAGTGAAGTTCACTAATTTATTTGTACTCACACACACATACACACACACACATACACACACACACACACACACACACACACACACACACAGTGTCCAAATATTGACAACGGAAGTACGATGTACCAGATCCGACGCGGAGCAATTGTCTGTAAGTCTTAACGCAACTTCTTCTCTCGTCGACATTTGTCGATTCACGGTGACCCACATCGTCTAATCGATGTCCGTCGGACCATGTACAAAAAGTCTGTACGTCTTAATAGGCCATTAGCTATAACCAGGCTCTTGGTTTGTGAAGGCTACGTTTTGAGACTATCTTAAGGAATGAATGAAATTTACGTCACTCAGCTTTTTGTGAATAATTTTAGACCGCCATTTGGCCGTTAGTTTCTCGCGAAATTCTCTCAGACTGTTGTTGGTATGCATTCAGGAAAAATACTCACCAGTCTGATGAATCGTATCGACACACCAAGCTATGTATAACTTTAAACATTTGTAGTCTGATTGATAGACATTAGTGAGAACTAATCACTTACATGGAGGTCTAAAACATCAACAAAAAGATGAGTGACGTCAACTTCATTCCTTCTCTAAACGTTAAGGTTACACATAGTTTTGTGTCTTGGTACGTTTGGTCTGACTGAGGAGGTGTCGGGTGGTTAACTCAAATGCATAGCATCAATAGTGCTTTGATTATTTGTGGTACGTTTTAGTGAAATACTCACCAATTCATTCCAGAATAATAATGATATCAACACACTAAAATTTGACCTTAAACATTTATAAGAGATATTTCACTGGCGATCTAAAAACAATAACAAAGAGCCGGATGACGCCAGACTCCATTCCTTCTACAGAAGGAACGAAATTGACGTCACTCAGCTCTTTGTTATTGTTTTTAGCAAGCCAGTTTTATGAGTAGTTCTCACTAAATTGTATTAATCAGACTAAATATGTTTAACGTTACACATAGTTGTGTGTTGGTACTTCATAGATAGAACGAAGTCGACATCACTCAGGTCTTTATTATTGTTTGTTTTGTTTTTTTCCATACATGTTTATGAGTAATTTCCACTCAACTGTATTAACCAGACTATATAAACCTTCAAGGTTACAAATAGTTTAGTGTGTTTCGTTTGTTATATTTCCGGATGGTTATGTTGTGAGTTTCTTATTCATGCGTACATCATCTATATTCGGCTTGCGGATGCAATGAGCTTTTTGGCTCTGACTGGTCTCGATCATATTATAAACGTCCAAGTTTACACATAGCTTTCTGTGTTGGTTCTATTAATCACGCGGTAAAACAGGGGCATTTTCCTTAAACACAAACCATCTATAGTAAAACATGTGTAGTTTGCTGTGTCTACGAATCACTGCCATTGTTTACATTATGACGACTGTCATAACGCCGAGAGGCGTGGTTATCTAAGTGTCAATTATTCACAAACATGGGTGTAAAAAAAGCAATAACAATGGCTTGAGTGACGTCATCTTCTTTCTATCTATACACGTTTAAGGTTACACATAGTTTTGTTTGTTGATACGTTATATCCGACTGGCGGATGTTTATGAATTTTGTTATTGTTAACTAAACGCATAGCATCACTATTTATTGGACATTGCGTTGTATTACAGCTGACGTTTCTTTAAAGGTATAAAACCCTCCATAAATCATTTCAAACCACACAGCGTCTTCATCTTGTTTATCTGGGTTACGCGTTCACGGATCCTCGTGCAATGGCATTATACGTGTTCCATTTAGGTCTATAATCTATGTATAGATTGAGAGACAGGGATTATTTGAATGGCAAATTAAACTTGTTTGATGGGCGTCTCTTTGTTCCGTGATTACACGGTAGGAGGCGTCTAGGCCATAATATTTAGCAGGATTGCCAGATTAATTTTGCTAAAAAAATACAAAACAAGTAGCAAAATAAATCGAAATGAAATAAATTAATGCCAAATGGTCCGAATAAATGTCAAAGTTCTCCAGGTATATGAAAAAAAAAATATAAAAAAATATATATCTTCTGGTCTCTATCTCTCTCTCTCTCTCTCTCTCTCTCTCTCTCTCTTTCTCTCTCTCTCTCTCTCTCTCTATCTATCTATCTATCTATCTATCTATCTATCTATCTATCTATCTATCTATCTATCTATCTATCTATCTATCTCTTCCTTTCTTTTCTGATTGAAAAGAAAATCACATTGTCCTATAAGGTTATGGGTGGAATTGTATATATTTAGTGAAGTTAGTTTTATTTCTCTATAAGATAATGCGAAATTGTGTTAATTGAAAGAAAAAAAAAGAGGAGGAGGAGGAGAGAGGAGGAGGAGAAGAAGAAGAAGAAGAAGAAGAAGAAGAAGAGAAGAAAGAAGAAGAAGAAGAAGAAGAAGAAGAAGAGAAGAAGAAGAAGAAGAAGAAGAAGAAGAAGAAGAAGAAGAAGAAGAAGAAGAAGAAGAAGAAGAAAGAAGAAGAAGAAGAAGAAGAAGAAGAAGAAGAAGAAGAAGAAGAAGGAGGAGGAGGAGGAGGAGGAGGAGGCGGAAAGGATACAAAAAAGAACCACCCCCCCCCCCCCAAAAAAAAAGAGTAGAAAATAGAAAGAAAGAAAGAACCCACAAAAACAAAAAACAAAAAAAACAAACAACAACAAAGAAAAAAAAGCCAAGTCTGTGAAATTTGACTTGAACCCCCCCCCCCCCCCCCCGCGCCAAATTACCAACCCCGATATCTAGGTCGTTGTCACAGTTAATTTTAACCCTGATTCATGTCGATTTTTCAAAAGTAGGTTTCTTACTGGTGTCTACTTTTATAGATAGTTATTAATTTTTTTTTAAAACAATTATTTCAATTGTATTTTTATAATGCTGGAATTGAGTGTTGGAGACTGGAATTTTTCTTGATATGTGTTTGCATTGTCTTAACGTGCTGCTTGTGAGTTTAGTATTTGTCACCAGTGTTATAAGACACATAAATAAATTGATAGATTAATGAAATAAATAATTAGATAAATAAATATATAAATAGACAACTAGAAAATAAATAAAAATGGACAGATAGTTAAATAAACTAATATATATATATATATATATATATATATATATATATATATAATAATAATAATAATAATAATAATAATAATAATAATAATAATAATAATAATAATAATAATAATAATAATACTTTATTGCATCCCAAAAAGGAAATTTTTTGTACAGACGTGTTATAATTTACACATAAGATAAAAATACAATGGAAATAGGATGTATATATATATAAAAAGGAGCAGCTCTATAACCAGAGCTGCGCTTTATAATATGAATAATTTCAACACTGTAAAATAGTTAAAACTGTCACCATAAATTGAAAATTGAAAAGATTGCAAAACAAATAAATTAATAAATTAATATTTATATTTTAAAAAAGTAAAAATGAGAAATAATTATATAAAATGATTATTGCTTGTTGTTATAAAGCCTAATACTGGACGGCAGAAAAGATTTTCGGTGTCTCTCTGTTTTCGTTGAAATAGAGAAAGGGCGACCACTTCTTTCTGACATAATAATTGATGGTCTTAGTGGATGATACTGGTCATTTAATATTTTAGTTATTTTATTTATACAAAATTTCTCGTATAAAAGATCTACATCGTCAACATCATTTATATAGCGTTTAATGGATTTTTTAATATTTGAATTTATTTTGTTCCTTTCCACTGCTAAGCAATTGCCTCCCCAAGCTGTTATACAAAATGACAAAACACTTTCGATTACTGCTCTATAAAATAATGTGCAGAGGGTTTTATCTATTCTAAACTGAGAGAGTTTCGATAAAAAATATGTACGTCTGCACATCTTATGCCTAATTATTTTCAAGTGTTCATCCCACTTGAGCCTGTCATCAATCGTTACACCAAGGTATTTGTAGTGAGGAACTCGCTGGACGAATTGGTCCTTTAATTTTAACGGTTCTATCGGTTCCTTCACTCTCCTAAAGTCAATCACTAGCTCCTTTGTCTTGCTTATGTTAAGCTCTAGGTGGTGGGCATCACACCAAGACACAAATCTATCAATTTCTTGCCTATAAGCCACTTCGTTGCCATTTGTTATGAGGCCTTGAAGAGCGGTGTCATCTGCAAACTTTATTAAAGGTACACTCAGGTTTTGACTTCTACAGTCATTCGTGTATATTGTGAATAATACAGGGGACAATACACAACCTTGAGGAGCACCAGTATTTGTAGTTATACAGGAAGATTTGTTTTGCCCTAATTGAACATATTGTGCTCTCTCCGTAAGAAATTCGAGCACCCAAGCAATTATATACTTGTTTAAATTCAGACTAGTCAATTTTTGAACAACCAACTGAGGTTGCATTGTATTGAACGCTGAAGAAAAATCTGCAAAAAGCAATCTGCAATAGCTCCTAGCGTGATCTAGATGCCTGTAGATGTTGTTTGTAAACAGCAAAATGGCATCCTCTACGCCACGTCCTGGTTTGTAAGCAAATTGATGACTATCACTCAATGGCATAAACTGATTCCTAATTTTAACAAGAACAAGTTTTTCTAAAGATTTCATGACTATTGAAGTCAGTGCAACAGGTCTGAGATCGTTCATAGTTTCAAGTTTTTTCTTTTTTGGAACAGGAATAATTTTTGAAGTTTTCCAAATTTCAGGGATTGAAACGCATTGGAGGGACCAGTTAAAAATATGTGTATAAATGGGGGAAAGCTGATGGGCACATTCTTTTAATAGTTTTCCTTTCAATCCATCCGGCCCAGCAGCCTTCCTCTCGTTTAGTTTCGAAAATACGAATCTCGTTTCCTCTTCACTGACCTCAATAGTCATTTCATCTTCCAAAGCCCTGTCTAATTTATGTTTTTCATTTTCAATATCAAATTTGTTTGCTGTGTCGAAACGTGAATAAAATTTATTTAAAGTTTCAATTTCGATATCTTCTGATATAATCGTGGGCTTTGGATTATAGTTCACAGCAGTTTTATATATATATATATATATATATATATATATATATATATATATATATATATATATATATATATATATATATATATACATATATATATATATATATATATATAATACATACATATACATATATATATATAATACATATATATATATATATAATACATATATATATATATATAATACATATATATATATATGATATATATATGTATTTATCTTATAAATAATTATTGAATAAATAAATGGTGTATTCTCGGTAGAGTTCTTAATGAATAAATGAATAAATACGTAAAAAGATAAATAGGCCCTAAGGAAATAAATAACGGATAAAAGAAAATAAATAGAAATTCCCTTTACATCCTCCAAAGGAAAAACATATTATTAGGGTCGCCTGATCCTTATAGCGATAAGAAAGGCCAAGTTTTGCCTTAGAAAAAAAAAACAAAACAAAACGAGATGCTGACTGCGGGGATCGAACCTGGGCCCTTCATTAAAGTGGAATGAGGAATTGTTCGAAAGAATACTTTTAGCATGCATTTTATGTCATTTGCACTATTAAAATTAAAAGATTGATTTTTGGTTAATTTGGGGTGTTTGGTAAAATTCCTTTATTTTATGATATACAATTCTTAAATTCTTACTTTTTTTTTGGAATTCCTGGCGTGTTCTTAATCGTTACACGAGCTTGCGAGTGCGCTTTGGGAACAAAGTTCGAATTTCAAAAGGCCTCAATCGATTACTATTTCGTCATGTCCCGTCCTACTTGTTAAGTGTTGCTGTTGGCCAGGGACCCATTGTAAAGCGCTTTGAGCACGTTTAGTGGATGTTGCTCCATATAAAAGATCAGTTAAAAGCTCAGTTATTCAAGCAAGCTACAGCGAATCATAATGAGGCTGACCAAAGATCAGCGCAGTCGGATGATCGGCATACATCTTGCTGTCTCTCCTAATGCCATTGCCTTGCAGTGCAATTGCTCAAGAGAGGCACAGGGTAGTTAATAAAATAATATGAACTTCTACATGTTGATGACATCTCTTGATCGTGGTAGGAAAAATTCAGCAATGAACGCCAATGACCAAAAACATGACCCTTTGGCCAAACACGAGAGAAACAGTTTGATGTTTCAATGTCAACAGTTCTTCGACGATTGAAGGAAGCTGGATTTGAGTTCTGTCGTCCAGATTATATGTGGTGACAAATTAGGGAGCAGGCACTGGTGTAAGATAAAGATCTGAAGATTTTGTGATGCAAGCGAGTGCTCATAGCGGAAACGCGTACCCTTGTGAAGAACACATATGCATTTCAACTATCTGGTAACCTCCGTGGTGGGCCGGTAGCACGTTTGATCGGTAATCAGGAGGTCCGAGGTTCGATCCCCAGTCGAGGCAGGTAGATTTTTTAGGATGTAACAGGATACATTATTTGTTTTTTGCGCATACATCATCAATCTGTCAGATATCAATATTTACTTGATCCGTGTTTTGTTTTAAGAAAGGGGTTGTTATAATTATTATTATCATTAGCAATTCAAATAAAATGGAAAACTCTCTCTATCTCTCTCTCTCTCTCTCTCTTCTCTTCTCTTCTCTTCTCTCCTCTCTCTCCTCTCTCTCTATCTCTTTCATCTCTCTCTCTCTCTCTCTCTCTCTCTCTCTCTCTCTCTCTCTCTTTCTATTAAGAGTGTTGCATTTTGCGTTAGTTTGAGAGGATTTCCATAACATCAAAGAGTCCGTATATATTTGGGGTATCAGACCTGCAAATAAGTACACGTCGATGAGTGTCGGTAATCTACATATTTCATTACATATTTTTTATTCTTGTGTTTTTTTTTTTTTTTTTTTTTTTTTTTTTTTTTGAAGAAATCAATGACTACAGTTGCTCGTGACAAATACATCACAAGTTGAAAATTGGAAAAAACAAAAAACAAAAACAAACAAACCAACAAACAACACAACAAATAAAGCCAACCGCCCCCCCCCCCCAAAAAAAAAAAAAAAAGAAAGCAACCCAACAGCCACCACCCCCACCCCCAAAATAACAACAGAACAACAACAACAACAACAACAAAATCAAAACAAACAACAAACAAAACAAAAAATTAAAAACCCGACAAACTCAAAATACATAGATGGTACTTTTTAACTGCAATAAATAGATCAAAGGGATAGAGACCTTCCGAATTGACGGTATGCAAATCTAGTCATTAGAAGCAGGTAGATTGCAAAAGATTACAGATCGCATTGCATGCAAATAACCACAAGGGTTGTAAGGACTTACATGCTAATGATTTAATGCATTTAAGCGTTCACAACTCATTATACAATTGAACTGATTTTGTATCGATAAGCAGTACAAACTCATAATATTATGGTATTCAGACGATGGTGTAACCACAAATTAAATATAGCGCAATTTCCATTAAACGTGCTCAAAGCGCTTTACAGGAGATCCGTAGCCAACAACAACACTTAACATGTAGGACGAGATGCGACACCTGCAAGAGATATTACATTTTTTCCCCGACAAAGACAAAGCCGTTAACGGCCAGGTACTCAGTTTACACCTGAGTACGACAAGAGAATGTGAGTAAAGAGGTTTTTTTTCTTTCCCAAGAACTCAACTATGCGCTGCTCATTGCGGAACACGAACCCTGGACCTTCCGATCCGAAGGCGAGTGTCATACCACAAGACCACAATGCCGCACACATTATAATGCGTGGCAGCATCATCATCTGTACACGATACTATAATTTGTGATAACATCATCTGTAAACATTATTACGATTTGTATTAACATCATCGTCTGTACACGATTCTATAATTTGTGATAACATCATCTGTAAACATTATTACGATTTGTATTAACATCATCATCTGTACACGATACTATAATTTGTGATAACATCATCTGTAAACATTATTACGATTTGCATTAACATCGTCTGTACACGATTCTATAATTTGTGTAAAACATCATCTGTAAACAATATTACGATTTGTATTAACATCATCGTCTGTACACGATACTTTAATTTGTGATAACATCATCTGTAAACATTATTACGATTTGTATTAACATCATCGTCTGTACACGATTCTATAATTTGTGTAAAACATCATCTGTAAACAACATTACGATTTGTATTAACATCATCGTCTGTACACGATACTATAATTTGTGATAACATCATCTGTAAACAATATTACGATTTGTGTTAACATCATCATCTGTATACGATACTTTAATTTGTGATAACATCATCTTTAAAGATTATTACGATTTGTGTTAACATCCTCGTCTGTACACAATATTGTGATATTTTACCTCACCATGATCTGTACACTTCGCGAAGTCCGCGGTTTGAGAGTTTTTGCCTATATGAGAGTCATTTAAATCGATCGATGTTTTGAGCGGCGAATTTCTTTTTGTTTTGTTTTTTTCGTTTTTTTTGTTTTTTGTTTTATTGTTTGTTTTTGTTGTTACTGTTGTTGATATATTTTCTTTATTTGTTTTGTTTTGCGGCTATATAATCGAGTGGTATGACACTCGCCTTCGGATCGGAAGGTCATGTGTTCGAGTACTGATCTGATCGGCGAGTCCTTGGAAAAAGCTTTTTACCCACATTCTCTCACCGTACTCATGTGTGAAATGAGTACATGTCCGTTAACAGCGTTGTCACTGTTTGAGAAATTGTAACATCGTCTCACAGGCGTCATGTCTCGTCCTATTTGTTAAGTGTTTCTGTTGTCTAGGATCTCTTGTATAGCGCTTTGAGCACGTTTAGTGTATATTGCGCTATATAAAAGCTCAATTTTAGTCTAATCTGGCCAAATTTTAACTACCTGTTGTTTTACAGAGTACGGCACCATTGTTTGCCCTCATCCTGTCGGAGATGGACGCTATAATGAATTTCAATGATTGTTTACGAAACACTGGAATGAACGATTGTTCCCGATGCCTCCTACAAGTCGATCAAAACAAACCAATCAATAATGTATCGTTTAGACAGCAGAGAAAGCATTGAACGGCTGCCCTCTATACAAATCTAATAGACCCCTTGGGATAGGGTAAAAATCAACCAACGCAAACAAGGGTGATTTTGTGACACAGGCCGTTGAGAAAGTCCAGACGTATTGTTCACAGGCTGGTTCCTCTCATTATTCCGTGGATTTTACTTTTTTTTTTTTTTTTTTTTTTTTTTTTTTTTTTACAATTCATTCACGGTTATGACTGCCGTACTCTGGACAAAAACAGTTATTTATTATCATGCAGCATCCGAAAACGGTATTAAGTAAGTCGGGATAAACAATGTCGCTAATGGAAAAGTTCAATCCATAACTACAAACATGAACCCCGGGGTGAGTTTCTCTCTTCGTTGCGGTTGGGAATAATAAATACGGCTCCTTGAATTGCTATACAATCGCAGTTCGTATTTCTCATTATTTTATGTGTAGCTATGTAGTCTTGTGGCATGACACTAGTTTTCGGGTCGGAAGATCCTGGGTTCGAGCCTCACTCGGTGCATAGTTGAGTCCGTGGAAAAGGCTCTTTACTCTCAGTCTCTCACCATACTCAGGTGTAAAATGAGTATCTGACCGTTAACAGCGTTCTCTCTGTCGGAAAAATTGTAACGTCGCCTAACATGCGTCATATATCGTTCTATATGTTACATGTTGCTGTTGGTCATGGACCCTTTGTAAAGCGCTTTGAGCATGTTAAGTGGATATTGCGCTATATAAAAGCTCGAGTTTTGTTGTTGTTGCTATTTCTAAAAACCTTTTCGGGATCCCTTTCACCCCGACATAACGCCGTTTTGAGATGAAGGGTCACGTTTGAAACCCACGACTTCAATATGTTATTATGTCGGATAGGAATGAACTCGACGAGAGGAATTAATTGGGGTCAAGATAAAATTGTCAGATATAGACAATTAATTAGTTTTCTTTTTGAAGTTTAAGAAACAATTTTCATTCTTTCCAGCGAATGCATTTATTTTGCACTTAAATTATATTATATTATTAAGTTAAGCTTTAAATTCAATTTTAAGCAATGGGTTCACTCTGTAATACCGTTTTGAGACTATCGGTCACATTTTTCAATTTGGAGTGAACAGTTTACTTATCTATCTATCTATCTATCTATCTATCTATCTATCTATCTATCTATCTATCTATCTATCTATCTATCTATCTATCTATCTATCTATCTGTCTACCCTTTTCTCTCTCCTCTCTTTCCTCTTCCTCCTCCTCCTCCTCCTCCTCCTCCTCCTCTCTCTCTCTCTGTCTCTCTCTCTCTCTCTCTCTCTCTCTCTCCTTATCTTTATCTCTCCTCCATCTCTCTCTTTCTGACTTCATCTCTCTGCCCTCAGCCCATTCCCTCTTCCCAACCCCACACCCAATGTCCCCATTGTCTAAGATACTCGATATTTTATGTGTTTGTATGGCATTGACCTAATCGATCACATGACTTATTTATGTATGCATCTGTTTTAAATGACACGGAATTGTTGCCACTCTTTTCGTCAACCGACGCTATGTGTTAAGGTAAACTATTCACCGGTTCTGCCCACCAGAATCAACAAACAAAACTATGTATAACCTTTAACCTTTAAAATCTGTCAGAGCGCAGCCTTCCCCAACCCATAGCCCGACAATGACCAAAATTTAAGGTCAGAACCATCAAAAGAAAGCAAATCGTGATTTGTATCCAATAGTTCAACCAATTGGATCATTTCTCTTCTTGAGCACTACTAACGATAATTCACTAGGTTGTACACAAACGAAAAAAAAAAAAAAAAAAAAAAAAAAAAATTACGTCAAAAGACAAATCTTTGAGCACAAAAGGAAACAAATCGTGAGTTGTACAATAGTTCAATCAATGGGATCACTTGTTTCCTTGAGCACTACACTAATGACAACTCACTTGGCTGTACACAGACCTAAAAATTGACGTCAAAAGATAAGGCCTTCTGGGTCCTATTATAATATATTATATAGCCTGACACTAGGATCTACTTAGCAGGACTTATAGTTTGACGTAATTTGTAGGTGTGTGCAGCGTCTAGTGAGGTGTCGTTTGTAAGTAGAGCTGAAGCAAGTTGTATTTTGACGTAATTTTTTTGTCAACGTCAGGCAGGCTATAAGTTAACGATGGTTAGGGGCTGTGTCCGTAGCCATCGTTAAGTTATATTAGCCTGACACTGAAACCGTAGCCATCGTTAAGTTATAGCCTGACACTGAAACCCAAAAAGACTGGCATTTTGACGTCATTATTTGGTTTTTGCACCGCCTAGTGAGTTATCGTTAGTAGTGCTCATGGAAACAAATGGTCCCATTGGTTTAACTATTGAAAACAACTCACGATTTGTTCTCTTTTGTGGCCAAAGACTGGCATTTTGACGTCATTTTTTTGGTCAACGTCAGACAGGCTAAAAGTTAACGATGGCTGCGCTGTGTCACTGTGTCACTATCAAGTGTCAAGCTATGACTCAACGAACCCCTCCTCTAGGTACCTCTCCCTTTAATGCTAATGGTTTGTCCTTCCATAGATGGGAATTTCCCGCTATTTAACGGTTCCCCGTTGAAATGAAATCAGGTCGCTCTTCAATTCCCTTTCTTTACATAATATAGCTTTAATGTCCGCCTTGATCTGCAATGCAGACATTAATTCTTTCGCCATGATGGCCCGTGGCGCTGATGTGACCTAAATGAGTCGCAAGCGCCGTAAACCCCTTAAAAACAAAAACAAAACCAGGGCCCCGCCTGGATTTATTATTTTTTTTTTTTTGCTCAGAGGTAAAAGGTCAGGTTGTTATAGATAGTATGCGCTTGTCTAAGAAGCTCACAGCATTGCCATCCGGAAGTATAACGGACCAACACACAAAACTATGTGTAACCATGAACGTTTATAGTCTGGTTAATGCAGTTTAGTGAGATTTACTCATAAATGCGGATGGCAAAAAACAATAATAAAGACCTGAGTGGCGTCAACTTCATTTTATCTATAGATGGTTCGAAGTTGACGTCACTCAGGTCTGTTATTGTTTTTTGCCATCCGCGTTTATGAGTGGGTTTTGAAGGTCATCTCCGCGTATATATATTGTACTGTAAGCAATTAATTTCTTAAAGTTTATATGAACCTTTTTCGGTTCTTAACATTCGGAAATAATTCTTCAATCAGTTAGCGAAATATATACGATAATATTAAATGGAGAAAATATCTATTCCTGCCCAAATAAAAGCTCTGTGGAATTCCCTTACGAAGTCGAAAAATGTATTGTTTATTAAGACAATAGAAATCTTGAATTGATCGACTTATCACATTCATTGAACGGGCCGGGAACTTTTCATTGAACGGATATCTATGCTTGTAATAATATATGATAATGACTTGAATCTATTAATATTAATCGGTAGAATCTTAAGCGTCTCGTGCCAATTTTTTATCTACTGCGGTATACGATCAAGAGGGATCAATTGTTATTGTCTGTATTGAACGGTATGGACACCGGAATAAACTCCGGTTTTGTTGACCTCATGGTCACGAATGGAGATCGCATTGTAAAAGGGCGTAAATACGCTCTGTTCAGTAGATCATACTCATGACGAACACCTTGAAGTCGAGTTGATGGAAATAGCGTATACGCACGTCATTGCCCCATTGTATTAAGCTCTTATTGTAATAAAGAACTACTGTTTTTGCTGTCTCGGGCTATAATTTATTACACGCTTTGTTGTAAGTCGTGATGATTTCTAGTCTTGTAGACTGAGACTCTGATTATGAAGGGAAGGTCCTATGTTCCAGGCCCGTTTTTGGATGGCGCAAAGCGGAGTCCTTGGTAAAGACTTTTTCCTCTCGAGTATAAAAATGTTGCATGTTCAGTAACAGCATTGTCTTTTGTCGAAAAAAAAAGAGAATGGAATAGCGCCTTACATGCGTCGTGCCTCTTCCTACATGCTAAGTGATTGCTGCTGACTTGGGACTCTTTTTAATACGTAATTGAGATCCATGCAGGGCTTTTGCACTGCAGAAGCTCAAATCTTTTTTGTATTTTATTAGGTATTATGTTTTTAAAAAAAAATAAACTACTGATATACAGAGCTATTTATCTGACAGGGCCTATCTTTATATCCGTACTCGACTGTAAACTGTTCATTTTTTGGGACTGATTTCAGGCTGGAAGATCTTTCTGACAGGGATCATCTCATGTCTGGTCGCCATGTTGGTGGCAGGATGGAGCATGGCCAACGCCCACTACTACCAGGTCTTCCCCGATCCCAAGGCCTCCATCTACGGGTTCCTGACAGGCCGGTACGCCACGCCCCACCACAGTAGGGTCACGTGGGACTGGCATGAGCCGCAGACGGTGGGGAAGACCATGACCTTCGGGGTCAAGGTGAGTAAAATGTATATCAGGGTCCGAATGACAGTCATCAGGGTCTCTCAGAAAAGTCTAGGAGTCTTTGAGCAAGCCACTTCACCGTAGCTCAGGGAGCGATGTGCCTTAAAAATTGAGCTTTGTATAGTGCAATATCCACTAAATGTGCTCAAAGCGCTTTACAAGGGGTCCCTGGTCAACAGCAACATTTAACATGTAGGACGGAACATAACGCCTGTTAGGCGATATTACAATTTTTCAGACAAAGTCAACGCTGTCAACGGCCAGGCACTCATTTTACACCTGAGTTCGGTGAGAGACTGTGAGTAAAGAGCCTTTTCCACGGACTCAACTATGCGCCGAGCGCGAGGCTCGAACCCATGACCTTCTGACCCGAAAGCGACATACCACTAGACCACATAGCCTTACGGCGACACAGAAATATGCTTCATTAGGATGAAAGAGATTTTTTTTTTAATGGAAAGATTTGATAAAACAACAACCCAACAATAAGACACAAAGAAATAAGGAGACACAACAAATCGAAAAGGCACTAAATAAATAAGTAAAGAAATGAATAAATAATCATTTTCGTTTCTGTTTTGTTTTTTTGTTTTTAACTCCCTTTGAAACATTTCTCCCTTTTTGTTTGCCTCTTCAGTTCTATGAAAAGAATGGCTCACCGTATCCAGTATCCGACGGGGACCATATTTTGGTAGAAATAATCCACGAGGGTGTCATGGTGGCGAGAACCCTGGAGTTTGCCGGTAAGGACCCGTCTGAGGTGAACTTGATCCGATGTTCCTTCACGGTCCACAAGTCTGGGACGTACAAGATATCCATTATGGTGGGTGGTAGACACATCAAGGACAGCCCCTTCACCAAGGTCTTTGAACCAGGTGAGGTTTGATATCTCTCTCTCTCTCTCTCTCTCTCTCTCTCTCTCTCTCTCTCTCTCTCTCTCTCTCTCTCTCTCTCTCTCTCTCTCTCTCTCTCTCAATGTGCAACTTTTATTTCATATAATAATAATAATAATAATCATAATAATAATAATAATAATAATAATAATAATAATAATAATAATAATAATAATAATAATAATAATAATAATAATAATAATAATAATAATGATAATAATAAATCTTTATTGTCCTCAAAAAAGTGGCAAGTTGTCATGTGGTTACACATTTATAACAATACAATATTGACATAGGCACACTCACACAGATGCACAGAAAACATCGTAGTCATCGAAAAATCGGCATCATCATCATCATCATCATCATAATCACCATCATCATCGTCATCGTCATCATCATCATCATCACCATCATCATCGTCATCGTCATCATCATCATCATCACAACAAGTTTCCTAACATGTCCGTTACAATCCTTCACTTTCATCATTCCCCTACAACACCATCATCATCCTCATCATACTCCATATTATATTATATTATTTACTGAAACAAGCTATGAGAGGGAAAGCCTGTGGTCCTCCCCTCCTCCTCCTCCTCTTTCTCTCTCTCTCTCTCTCTCTCTCTCTCTCCTTTCTCTCTCTCTCTCTCTCTCTCTCTCTTTCTCTCTCTATCTATCTATCTATCTATCTATCTATCTATCTATCTATCTATCTATCTATCTATCTATCTATCTATCTATCTATCTGTCTATCTATCTATCTTTATGTGTTGTTGATATACACATGCCGCATTGACAAATTCATGACTATATTCAATCACAACAATTGCATGTGTGTTCCTATAACTATAATATTTGTTTACATATGCGGCTATGTGACCTAGTGGTATGATATTCACCTTCTTCCGGGTAGGTACAGGATTCGATTCCCGCTCTGAGCGGTGCAAAGTCGAGTCCTTGGTAAAGATTCTTCACACACATTCTCTTCCCGTAATCATGTGTAAAATGAATACCTAGCATACCCGGAGTTAACATCATTGTCTCTGTCGGAAAAAAATGTAAATATCACCTAATGTTAACTTGGGAACCCCTGTAAAGCGCTTTGCGCATGTTGAGAGGATATTGCTCTCTATCGATGCTCAACTTTCAACACGTTTGTCTCGATTCATACAGAGTAGACGTCTAGAGTGAAATTTTGACGGGTTTGGAGAGCTAGTCTTGTTGCGATTATCTCAGTAGTTGGGAGAAGCAGAGGTCGCATGCTAATAGGCTTCAACAGTCATGGCGTCACTTCCCTCGTAATGACGCATAGTAACTTAGTAACTGGCTCTAAACTATCGGAACAATGGCGGACGCCCTTATGAAATATTTCTCCGACGAGCATAAAAGTGTATCCAGAGGAGAAAAACATTCTAAATATGATCATGTTTTGACTTTTATACATTCTGATCACATGACATATGAAAAGTTCTAGCCATCATGAAGAATAAAAAGTCCCGCTTTTCTTTGTTTAGAACCCCGCTGTTCGCCGTTGATGGGCGACGGACGTGACACCAGACTATTGAATCCAATTACAAAGTTTGAGAACCACTTTTTTGAGTGGCCAGATGTCTCACTGCTTGTGCGTTCGCTTGGTGACCTCCCCCCCCCCCCTCTCTCTCTCTCTCTCTCTTTCTCTCTCTCTCTCTCTCTCTCTCTCTCTCTTTTTTTTTCGGCCAGGCGATGGGTGTCGTATGAAATAAAAAGGAGCTATTATGTAGCGCAATAATATCCATTACACGAGCTCAAAGCGGTTTGCAAAGTGTCCCAGAATAATAGCAAAATGTAACATGTAGAACGAGACACGATACATTTCTAACAGGAACACGCTGTCATGTTAACGTCCAGGTACTTGTTTTACAGATGAGTACGGTGAGAGAATGTGGGTAAAGAGCCTTTTGCAAGGACTCATCCAAGTGTCGAGCGAGGCTCAAATCGAGGACCTTCCGATCCATCCGAAAGCGAGTATCATACCACAAAATCGCACGAATTGGGTCCTTGGTTTGGTTCCCTGACATTGTGATACTTTTATTCTCTGTTTTGTTTTTTTTATCGGGTATCTCTCCATACCTTTTATTTCCCATCTTTGTTTATCCATCCAGGCCCCATCGACCCGTCCAAGACTGGGTTCACTCACTACAATTCGACCGTGGTCTTCTCCTCTGGGATGAGTCACCCACTGGTCATCGATACGCGGGACCACTTTGGCAATTTGGCCGCCTACAAAAATGACAATAAGGCATTTTTCAAGATTAAAGTCAAAGAGGTATGGTGATGAGAGATGGTTTCTCTCTCTCTCTCTCTCTCTCTCTCTCTCTCTCTCTCTCTCTCTCTCTCTCTCTCTCTCTCTCTCTCTCTCTCTCTCTCTCTCTCTCTCTCTCTCTCTATCTATCTATCTATCTCTCTCTCTCTCTTTCGGCCTTTCTCTCTGTCTCTCTCTCTCTCTCTCTCTCTCTCTCTCTCTCTCTCTCTCTCTCTCTCTCTTTCTTTCTCTGTCTAATTGTAATTAATTCACACACGAATAAACACAGACCAGCAGAGACATAGCCTAATTGATTCATAAACACATATACACATGACACATACTACACAACACATACACACGCAGAGGTACACATAAAGCAAACACATTTTTTAAAAAATCCTGCTGACTACAGCTGCTGATGGCATGCGTTTAAGTAAGATACACACGAATCAATCGGACCTTATAGAATGAATGAAATTGACATCACTCAACTCTTTGTTATTATTTTCTACCCGCCAATCAGATAATTAGTTCTCATTAAAGCCCTCTTACAGACGTCAAAGGTTACGCATAGATTTTTGTGTTGGTACTACTCATATGGCGGGTAGAACAGGTGAGTATTTTTACCGCAACGCATGTCATCAATGCACAAAACTCGTAGCATAGAATGTATGAGATAAATCAGCCAATTGGCGGTCAAAAAATAATAATAAAGAGCTCAGTGACGTCAACTTCATTCGTTCTGTAGACAATATTTTGGGTAGTCGTAGTCCTTCAGAGCCATTAGGCCCATGGAGCCGGAGTTGATCTCGGATTCTATAGCGCGAAAAAAATGTTTGCTATCCTTTGGATAGGGCGCTAGTTTTTCGCAAAGTACTTTCCGCTAGATCTAACAGACCCAGCTACTGTTGGTTGGACAGGGGAGAGGGGGAGCGGCGGTCCAGAAAATAGACAATATTTCGGACTGCATATTCCCCACTGATGCCTGTTTTGACATCTGACATTTTAATTTTTGTCCCGAGTCCCCAAAGTAGAAGAGACTTCATGTCCTTTTGCCCTTTTACCCTTTGACCTTTTTAGGAAGAATCCATCGGAACCATAGCTGCCTTGAATATGTGCCTTTTGCCCTTTGACCTTTATAGGAAGAATCCATCGGAACCACATTTGCTTTGAATATGTGCCAACTGACCGAAGATTTGGGCCCTCTAGGTTCTTAGTACTTTTCACAAATTTTAGACACAGGCGGGTTGAAAATGCCTCATCACACTGTACTGAGGTTCAACCCAAATATGTCTATGTTTATATTTCACCTAAGATAAGTTAAAGTGGAAGTAAATTTTTAAAAAAATAATGAACATGTATATAGGGCATATCCACAGATTTATCATGCTTAATGCGCTTCATATTGCTTCATATATACCACCCCCCCCCCCCCTAAGCAGGTCATATGGAATCATATCTCCAGATAGCGTCATTTTTGTACTAACACTCTTACAATATCCGTCTTTCCTATAGTCAGGTACTCAGTTGCGCCTGAAATAAATATTGCACATGATTGGACAGTTTTGGAGGATAATCTACTTTTAGCTACTCTACATATAATATTAATGTGTCGAAATGTTGTGATAAATACTCACAACCTGTAGGGCCACCCACGGATTACAGTGGTCTGTGGGGCCACCCAATCGGCTGGTTGGTATGGCATGTTCTGATGTGATCCGAATACATTCCACTCTAAATGGTCTGACATTTGCGATGCGCTTACCATAATTAGGTCATGATTTAGAGAAGTGACTCATATTATATGATATGCAAAGCGAAACGTAATGAGTGCAGCTTGCACCGCTCAGCATGTTACATTGTTTGTGTTTTCTCTCATCGTGTGTCAGATGTGTTATTGATAGTGTGGTTTTAAGTAAATTACCCACCAGTTCTACCCGCCAGATCAATCGTACCAAAATACAGAACTATGTGTAACTTTTAACGTTTTAAAGTCTGATTGATAGGATGTAGTGAGAACCAATCAACCAACTGGCGGTCTAAAAACAGTGGCAAAGAACATAGTGACAACAACCTCATTCATTCTATAAATTGGATATTATGAACAGATTGAAAAAAAATAGGGTATGGTGAAGTTCCAGATGAAAACAGGATAAAAAGTCACGGATAGCTCAGTTGGTTGTGCGATCCTCCTGCTCCTCTCTCTCTCTCTCTCTCTCTCTCTCTCTCTCTCTCTCTCTCTCTCTCTCTCTCTCTCTCTCTCTCTCTCTCTCTCTCTCTCTCTCTCTCCCGGCCAGGCAGAGGGTGTCGTGTCAATTGGATCGGATCCTGAGTTTGGCGCTGACCCCGTGACTTTTTATTCTGTTTTCATCTGGTACTTCTCTTTATCCTATTTTTCTCATCATTATTGATACAAGTGCCTGCTTCACACTTTTTCTGAATAGATTGAATATAGCTGACATCTCTCGGCTGTTTGTTATTGTATAGATTGGCTGTTTGGTATTGTATAGATTGAATGCAGCTGACATCTCTCGACTGTTTGTTATTGTATAGATTGAATGCAGCTGACATCTCTCGACTGTTTGTTATTGTATAGATTGAATGCAATTGACATCTCTCGACTGTTTGTTATTGTATAGATTGAATGCAGCTGACATCTCTCGACTGTTTGTTATTGTATAGATTGAATGCAGCTGACATCTCTCGGCTGTTTGTTGCTGTATAAATTGAATCCAGCTGACATATCTCGGCTGTTTGTTATTGTATAGATTGAATGCAGCTGACATCTCTCGGCTGTTTGTTATTGTATAGATTGAATGGAGCTGACATCTCTCATCTGTTTGTTATTATTTTTAGACCGCCAATGGAGTTACCAGATAATTTTGTGTGTGGGTATGATTGATCTGGTGGGCAGAACTGTACATTGCATCAATGGATATGTCATAGAATGAATAAGAAATTATTAGCATTTTTGGTGTGTATGAACGAAATACAATGTACACAGCTCTGCCATATTCTGGAAAAATATGTATTTAAAAATTAATTTAAGATGTTGGCCAGAAAACTCGTCCTTCAAATACCAATAGATTAAAAGGGCCCTTATCTTGGCAATAGCTCTCAAACCTGGGACTTCGCGAAGGGAGAAGTGGGTGGATGGGCCACAATGAGCGGTACATACCAATCACATAGATTGTCTATAACTGTCATGTGTAATTTTACAAGAAGATGACATTTTCCAAGAGGACGATTAGCTATAACTGTCATATATTATTTTCCAGGCTGGTAGCAATGAACGGTACACACCCATCACACAGATTGTCTATAACGTGCTGGAGAAGAAGTTGGTGATGCACATCAAGATAGACAAAGAGGGATGCTTTCAGGCCATGGTTTCCTATGGAGATATCAAGCTCAAGAATGGGGAATTTGACATTCTGGTGCTCAGTGGTATGTAAAAAAAATTACGTAAAAAAAACAGAATTTAGCGCATCACCACAGATTTACCATGCTCAATGGGCTTTACAATGTTATCACCCAAGCAGGTCATACGGAGCCATATTTCCATTTCATAACTAAGAAATAGTGGTGCCTAAATGAGTCAATAATCTCCATTCCATATCATACTTTACCAGTCACCTGTTCGGTGTCCTTTTTTACTTACACTCTTACAATATCCGTCAATAGCGATATACTCATTCACATCTGATTCGAGTGGGGTAATGTGTGTAAAGTACCTTATCCAAGGACAATGTCGGGACCAGAACTTTACATGATCTTTGTCACCCACTTGTCTACTGACCATGCTTAATATTGCTTGGCATTTGTGAAAAGGCAAGACATTGTACTGCTGAGCCAGCACATCACACATGTAGCCATTCGATACTACTATGTAGCTACTCTTTTGATTGGAAAAGTAAAGAGCATTGGGGACTGCCTAAAGTCAGTGAACGCAAAAATATTAACGAAAGGGTGAAGATGTTTGTTTCGCTGATGAAAAGGCTTGCACCCGAAATACAAACCCATTTTTTGTACTTTTTCAACTGGGAGCCTTTCCATTTTTACCTTTTCTGTTAGTATTTTTACTCTTTTAATGCTATTGTGATGGTGTTTGTCAAATCAAGCTCTTTTCAAAGTAATTCTAATCAATTATGGCTTTTGTTTTACAAAAAACAAAAATCACAATTATATAGGGGAATGTTATTGGTTCCTTTTAACCTTTTTTTTTTCTATCTTTAATTGGATAGGCATTAAATTCGATTTGAAATTTAAAAAATTTACGACTTTGTTATCTGTTGCACAGATAATATGAATTGTCATAATTTCTCGTAAGGTAAAAGAGTATTTATTGCCAATAATAGACAATGTATGCAAGGCATACCATAGTTCATCAAATAGATATATTTTAAAATTTATGGTTTTACAAAAATGATTTAAGTCAAACCATTGAAATTGCAATGGCAGAAGATGTCTATCATAACGTTTATAAAGATAGATAGCAATATGAATTGGTTGAATTTTAAATCGTCGTTATCCATTCGGGTGTTCAACTCATTTTGAAATAATAATGATAAACAATGATAATAATAATGATGATGAAATCTTATATAGCACTATAGTGCATTCAGACTAAAATTACATTAACTTTTTTAAAAAGAAAAAGAAAAATTGATATTGTCATTTTTTATTTTGTTTTCAATTTATCTGATCAATGTTTGTTTTTGTGTTTTTTGTTATTTTTTTTTTCACAACAGCATCAGAGTTGAACAAGGTGAAGAAGAATGTCTCCAAGCCAAAACACAATTTATATTATGAGGCTCGGTTGTTGTCGCTTAATGGTGAGAAGATTGAAAAGCCCAAAAAAGTTTATGTCTACATTTCACCTAAGGTGAGTTTAATTTGAGGTAGATAGATAGATATTATATCTTTATGAAATCTCAACCTTTACAAGCTGGTTGCTTCTCTTTGTTATGAAATAAATTCTTCTTTCAATTTTTATCATTGTATGGATCAATGAATGAGAAATGATAATAATATTAGATCTTTATTGTCCATAAAGATGGCAATTTGTCATTCAGCTACACTTGTTATAACGTTTTATGATAATTATAATATTGTTCAACAGATATTTCACGTCTTCCTACTCTTTCTCTCGCGTGTACAAACAACATAGACAGGTGAACTTTGTTTTCAATTTTGTTACATATGTGGAAATCTGACATAAGATATTATCAGCATTTTTTTATGTTGCAATTTTTCTCCTCAGCAAATCACCATAAAAGAGTTCTACTTGAAGATTTATCCTAAAAAGCTTTGTACATTCAGAGTCTGTCCATGGACTAAAGTAAGTTTTTGGTTTTGGTCTTTAATCCAGGTATCGTTAAGACATATAACCGATTAGCTGAAACTAGTGTCACAAACAACATACATTTTTGCTTCTTTTCCCCTTCTCCTCCACCTCCTCCGCATTCCACTCCTCTTGCTCCATATTTTCTTCTTCTGTCCTCTTGTAATCCTTCTCCTCCTCACTCTCTTCCTTCTCATCCTCACTCCCTTCCTCCTCCCTCTCCTGCTCCTCCTCCTCTCCCTCATCTTACACCTCCTCCGCATTCCACTCTTGCTCCTTATTCTCTTCTTCTGCCCTCTTGTAACCCTTCTCCTCCTCACTCCCTTCCTCATCCCCTCCTCCTCCTCCTCCTCCTCCTCCTCCTCCTCCTCCTTCTCATCCTCCTCCTTTTCCTTAATATTATTACCTTCAATTACCTTCAATGCATGTAACTTACAATAGTGGAGTATTTAAAGCTACATTCTCACATATTCATCTTTGGGTTTTTTTTGTTTTTTTTTAAACCAATCCTCACAATCAGATCTTCATTTGTCTCATAGTATTTTGTTCAATCCCATCCTGTGTATTAAGACCCACACAAAGTCAAGAGGTTGTTTTAGAATTAATCTTGTTTTATTATTTAAAAAAGAATTATAAACTGATAATCACAATCAGAGCTGGGGGTCCTGATAGCTCAGTTGGTAGAGCATTTGCTTCTCACGCAAAGGGACTGAGATCAATAACGGGGGAGATCGAGATTTTTTTCGGATTTTTTTTTCTGATTGGGTAGCCGGGTTTGTTAGTATTTTGCTATAGCCTTGTATCCTTTCCAAAGTGGTAGCAAGCAATTGCTTTTGTCCATTTCTTGCTAGGGAAAGCAGGATAAGCTCTTGCTTCTTGGATGTGAGGGACAACTTGGACTTGGGCAATCAAATCTTCATATGATTTCAAGAATGTGATTTTATGTATACTGAACTTTTTATTCTCATTATATTAACAAATAAGTGATTATTTTTTAATTGATTTATTTTTTTCATTACCGAAAATAGTTTTGTATTCAAATATTTTATTTCCTGATTCACCTTTAACACTTTTATCATTCCGTTTTTCACTAACATTCAGTTTATATTCAATGGCATTGACGACACCCTAGAGCTGCCCACCATGTCAATTGATGACGGTAGCCAACCACAGGTGGAGCTCGCTGCCAAAGATAGGAACACCATTGTGGCCACCTTCTCTTGTTTCTTGCTCAAAAGTATAGGTAAAACCTGCCAGAATTTATTGTCCTGTTTTGATTATTTACTTTAAAAAAAACAACAAAAAAATAAAGAAGAATAAATGAACATTATCTCATATATAAATGAATACACTCCTAGAAACAATTTGTTTTCTATCATACTGATATACATTTTTTCAGTTCTTCATATAACTTAGAAAGTTAGAAATGATACAAATGGGAAGCTTGTCAATTTTTAAAAAATATTGGATTGTGATAAGATGCTATCAATTTTTTTTTTTTTAATCTGCTAATTGCAGGGGGCTCTGAAACATTCAGTGACAAACGAGATTTCTTCTACCATGAGATTCGAACCCTACACTACCGCCCCTCCCATTCTTGCCTTCAAGTCAAAGTGGATCGATCTCAATTACTAATGTCTGTGAGTTGACATCGTTTTTCATACATAAAATAAGATAAATTCTCTAGCTTTAATTTGTTCTCTTTGTTGACGTAGTAGCAGCAGAAAAAATACACTAGTTTATATTTTTTGTCGACTGGTTTTAGCTGCGAATGTATCTATAATAACTTTTCAAAACTCTTCCCTTTGTTTTAGATTTTTGTTGATTATTCTATTTTATTCTACTTTACTGGCGCTGAAATGACCTAACTGTCTTGTAATGGCTGGAATGCCAATATGAACAAACAAATTGATGTTATAATACAGAGGCTTGGGGGCTTGTTTGCAACCAGGTTCAGATCCATCTATTTAACTGTGATGAAGTACTTTGATACAGGAAAGTCTTTGTGCCTGAGTGGTCTAGTACTCTGACACTTGGCTTATAACCAATCAAGGGTTCGAATCTGGCTGTGGGGTGTGCATGTGGAGCCCTTGGGAAAGGCTTGAGCCCCTTAATAAGGTGATTTGAGCACATAAGGTGAATAATGTGCTATAAAAAAAGTTAATGTACACTTATTAGAAATCAAGATAAACTTTGACCATGGTAGACGTGAATTCAGTGGCTCTAAAAGATAATTTTTTATTTATTTAAATAGGGAGGCTCCATTTGTTTTTGTGCAACATGTATGACCAATAAGAATTAATTATCATCCATTTTATTCCCCTTCGTCAGTCTTACAAAGCAGTTCGAAACTTTAGTCCAAGTATGTGGTGCAAACGTTTCGAGATCACCTTTATAGGGGAGCAAGGTTTGGACTGGGGTGGTGTCAGCCGAGAGTGGTTTGAATGTCTGTGTAAAGAATTATTTGACCCAAACTGCTCTCAACTCTTCATACGTTTTACAAACAATCCACAAGGATTGGTGAGTAGATTTTAAAAAAAATTATTTTCATTATGTTCAATTTCTTTATACAATAAGTGAGAAAGAGGGGAAGGGGGGGGGGGGGGGGGTCGTTGATAGACTGTATTGGTAGAGCACTTAGGTCTGATTATTTCTAACCCTCTTGGTAAGCTGCGTCAATTTGACCTGGCAGAAAATAATGTTCCATATATACTATTATATTATCTTTAGGCTAGCAAGCAACTATTTTAGGTCTGTTTCATGCTACAGTAAGAGGGATAACTCTGGCTCGATGAGCCTTGTGATATCATCATCTGTTCACCTTGGTAACTCTATTTACAGAATATGATAAGGATAGCTTCATATGATATGATAATAAATTAAATGAAATTTAATATTTTCTGATGTGTAAAGCATAAAACTTTTCCTATCCATATTTTGTCTCTCTTGATCTTGCTTAACAAAAATAAAAACAAAAGTGTCTGAAGTGAAGAAGAGCTTAGACCTGGGACTTTTTTGATTACAGAACAATGTCAAACAATTTAACCACTTCACTATTTTATAATCTTTTTAAAACGTTTCTTCTACTTTGGGTGTTTAAACTTTCCTTGTTAGTTGAACACATTTGGAACAAATAGGAATGGCATTTGCGGATTATGGCGATCAGACCAAAAATTCACCCATGTTCTTTAGAATGAAAACAGGTATTCCATATGAAATTTGTTGAAAACTGCTTTTTAAAATTAAAAAACATTTTTTTTTTACACAAATTCATGAAGATTAGGTTTTAAACTCATTTCCTGTTTTAAATAAATTCTCTCAGGTCCATCCAAATCCTAAGCGGCCCCCAGACAAGAAGGCCAAAATGTATGAGTTTGCTGGCAAGGTTGTAGGGAAGTGTTTGTTTGAATCCTCCTGCCGACGGACACAGCTGGTGAAAGCCAGGTTTTCAAGGTCATTCTTAGCTCAACTCATTGGACTTCGAGTCACTTACAAAGTAAGTATCTGCAGTTGAGAAATATGTTTTGTTGAATTGCCACATTCAAGTTTTTGTGAAAACACACACACAAACTCACTCACACTTTTACACACACACAGACATACACACATGCACCACACACACACACACACACATCCACATTGTTGATGATTTCACATACAATTAATTGTCCGTGACATTTAGTCATTTTAGTTGTATATAAAATTTATATTATGTTATATATTTTGTATGTATTTTATAAAACAACTAGAAATAAATAGTGGTTTAGGGATAAATCATAATTTTAGCACACATGATAGGATGTGAAATCCTTCACTACTATGCACTGTGTTGATTCTTTTTTTTCTGATATTTTAAATTTGTCGCTCATGATAACAAGTGAAATCAATGAAGATACACACACATGCACATACACTCACACACACACTCACACACATTGTTTTAGAAGAAAACAAGCACTCAATGGCCACTTTATGGCTACTTTATTGATTTAGTTTCCAAGAAATGAAATGGACTTTTATCATGATGGAGAATGGAAAAGCACTTCATTTAAAAAAAAAAAAAAAAAAAATATATATATATATATATATATATATATATATATATATATATATATAATATATATATATATATATATATATATGAGCTGTATGTTAAAATGATTAGTATTTTCTATTCCCTTACATTAGCAGTAAATTCCAGATTACAAATAGTTTTGTAGTAGTGAGGCTCAGTGGTACGGTGTCTTGTCTTTTTAAAAAAAGTCAAGCAATGTTAAGCTAGATGGGTGACAGTGAAAATGGGAAAATGTTTGTACCAATGTTTTGTTTCGGGTAAGGCAACTTACACACATTACCCTACCCAACTCAGTTGTGAATGAGGACCTGGCTATAGGAAATGACACATATTGTAAGCATGTTAGTACAAAAAAGAACGCCTAACAGATAACTGGTACTGTATGAAATGGAAATATGCTTTCATGTGATCTGCTGAGGTAGTAAATGAAAAATTGTGAAGCGCATCAAGAATGGTAAATCAGTAGAAATGCCATATAGGCATGTTCATATTTATATTATGTATTTAGATTTATAACAAGATTTATCTCATTCTGTTTGATTTCCACCAGCATTTTGAGACAGATGACCCAGATTTCTACACAACCAAAATCTCGTACATAGAAAACAATGACGTAGAGGATATGGAGATGACATTCTCTGAGGAGGTTTACAATGAACATGGCCAACTTGTCAAGGTAAATGTTGTGGTTTTATATAAAGGAAACCTGAGAAGAAGGAGAGGGAGGAAGAAGAGGAGGAAAGTTACAGGAGGGGAAGGAGGAAAAGGAAACTAAATAATATGTTGTTACTTACCCTTTCACTCTTGACTTACTTACCTCATTGCTGTCTCTCCTTGTAGATGCTCTCGATGTCACGACTTCTTTTATAGTTCTTTTATAGTTTTATGTGTTGGCATTCTTGATCTGGACAGACCAGGTGCGTATTCTACCAAAATACATGGCATCTGTTATAGATATACATAGCAATTTTAAAGAAAATGATCTGATCTTCTTTTTAAGGTTGTAGATCTGATTCCAAATGGTTCCCGTATCCCTGTCACCAACAACAACAAGATTCAATACCTCGATGCTCTAGCCCAGTATCGGATGGTGTCGCCTATCAAGGAGGAACTGGAACATTTCCTCAAGGGACTTAACTCTGAACTCATTCCAGATAACTTGCTTAGCATGTTTGATGAAAACGAATTGGAGGTAAGAAAAACAAAAAATCTTCTAAACTGGAAGATTTTCAAAGGCAAGCTCTGAGATCAGATTAACGTTTTTAATTTGATGATTACAGGATTCATACTTTTTAATTAGTTTAACTGCCGTGTAGTCTTTGTACACTTTTATTGAATTGTTGACCACAATTACAGTTTTCCCTCTTTAAATCATTAAGCTTTAGGTTTATAAAAAGTATTATGTTGTTCTTACAGGTTTTGGTTGTTTTTTTTTTTTGTGGGGCATGAATCGGATTCATTTCAGGATTCTGGTGAGTGGGGAAACTATTTTTAGGTTTCTGATCATTTGCTTGCACTCACCCATGATTCATGAGTTTTAAAATTAAAGAGATGAAGTTCTCAACAATCCAACCAACAAAGTAAATTAAATGTTGTTTTTTTTTGTTGTTTTTGTTGTCGTTCACACGAAACTCTCAATTTGACTTTTGCCATGTTTAAACCATTTTTTTTTCTTCTCCCAGCTCTTGATGTGTGGAACAGGCACTTACAGTATAGCAGACTTCAAACTCCATCATACAATCAACGGGACCATATCGTCTAAAGTAAGACTCTCTGTCTCTCTTTCTTTGTCTTCCTCTCTCTCTTTCTCTCTCTCCCTTTCTCTCTCTCTCTCTCTTTCTCTCTCTCTCTCTCTCTCTCTCTCTCTCTCTCTCTCTTTCTCTCTCTCTCTCTCTCTCTCTCTCTCTCTCTCTCTCTCTCTCTCTCTCTCTCTCTCTCTCTCTCTCCACATAATGAAATTAAAATATGGTGGTATATGGAATAACTCTAAAGATGACAAAGTTCATATCTCAAATTAAAGATAAATTCCAATCAACCACTCCTTGCTGGTTGATCAAAAACCCAATCAGCAGCCAGGGAGGGAATGGGAATCTTGCTGATTTTAAAATATTTTTTTTGGTGAGTGGGGTGGGAGGAGTTTAAGGTGCAGTTTAACTTTGACGTACCTGACTTATTGCCGATCGCCTCCAAATCTTCGGACTGGCAGCTTCTCTGATTTGTTGAGTGAGTTCTTTCCACTGCTGACAGTCTGCTGTGATGGATCTCAGGTATTCTAAATCCTTTTCACCTCTCAGTATGACTTTGCATGGCTATTTAATTTTCCCTTAGTGTGCCTTAAGGAATATAGCCACTCTGTTGCATTATTCCAAAAGCAAAATCGCGACATGGTATTTGGAAAAAAATATATCAACTGCATAAACCTTGCTGACTTTTTTTTTACATAGTTAATCTCCATCCCTTAGTAGAGCACTTGATTTAGATTTTCCTCCAGGTTTCCTCTTTCCACCACCATTCATAAAGAAGCTTAATATTCATGAAGAATATTCTAAAAGTACTCTGCAAAATACCAGAACTAGTATCCTATTTGTAGGGTAATGAACAATTGTTACTGTCCTTTAAATGCTATATTGAATTAGGAATGAAATTTGACTCCAATGTCCTTTGTACCATGAATCTCTGCACGGGTTGAGGTTTTAAACCCTGTGATTTAAATTCTCTCTGTCCAGTTCTTTTCCAGGTTTCCTCAGATCTACCTTGGTTTCTTTGTCCTTGTGGAGTCCACAACTAGGGCGTCGGGTTCTAAATATTTGATATTCCTCTATCTTATGTTGACAAGACATCTGTTTTCATTTTTCTCTCATACTTAAAAAAAGCAACAACAAAAAAAAACAACTGACTCAATCAGACTGAGTATTACACTTGATGTTTATATATTAAATAAAAAAGAATGAAATGTTGATTCTTTCCTTTTAAAGGACTCAGTGTTGCTCAGAAGTTTGATACCAGCAGATAAGTTGTTCCTTAAGCAGAAAGTATATATGAAAAATGAGTAGAGAGGTCTGTCTTCATTAAATAGAGGAATATTAAAAATTTGATATTCCGATTTCCTATAGTATTGATGGCATCTCTTTAAGGCTTTTTAATTTTAATCCTTTTAGCCCTGCCTGCACTTCATGATGACCTTTCACCGTTTCGTCTTCCTTAAACACTTTTTAAAAATCTATCCTTTATCAGGTCATAGATTGGTTCTGGACTATCATTGCCAGTTTTACAGAGGAGCAAATGGCCAGATTGATCCAATTCACTACCGGTTCCTCCCTCCTGCCTCCCGGTGGATTCGCGGAGCTCAACCCCAAGATTCAGTTGTCGTCTGCTCCAACCTTCAACAACTTGCCTTCCTCTCACACCTGGTAGGTGATTTTTATCTTGATTTTTATGAAAGGCAGTCCTGTTTTTAATTTTCAACTCTCAGAAATTAGATAAAGAGATATTTGTTGAAATTCCTCATTATTATTATTATTATTATTATTATTATTATTATTATTATTATTATTATTATTATTATCAGATATTATTACATCATCATTATCTTCATCATCATCATAAAATCATTATTAAAGGTGCTATTTATTTCCATCTTATTTTTCAAAATAGTTATAAGACATTGTTTTCTAGAATCATACACTTATATTTTTTCCACAAAAGAAACTAACTTTTACAAATAGATATTATTTTCTATTTTCAGTTTTAACCAGTTGTGCCTCCCTGACTACGACAGTATGAAGACATTCCATAAAATGTTACTAATCGCCATCAATGAAGGCAATCAAGGATTTGCCATGGCATAGACACACAGTCAATGTTTTCAGAATATAGGCTGATATTGTATAGCCACACAGTCTGTAGGTGGTATGGTGTAGCCACACGATCTATAGGATGGTATGACATAGTCACACGCTATATGCTGTTATGGCATAGACACAAAGCTAATGGCTGGTATTGCAATGAACCTCAGTCAACCTTTTCAGAGAGTCTAAAGGCTGGTATGGTATTACCACACAATCTATAGGATGGTATAGCATAGACAGTCATTGCTTTCAGACCTGGCTGGTATGGCATAACCGCATAATTATACAATCTGTAGGATGGTATGGCATAAACCTACAGTAATTGTTTTCATACAGTGTATAGGATGGTATGGCATTGCCACATAGTGTTTATAATAGTGTGGCATAGCCACACTGTCCAGGGGCTGGTTACCAGTGTTATGGTATGGCATAGCTGCATAGTTTATAAGATGGTGTGGCATAGCCGCACAACTTATAGGATGGTGTGGCATAGCCGCACAGCTTATAGGATGGTGTGGCATAGCCTCACAGCTTATAGGATGGTTTTCACATAGTCTGTTAACTGGTTAAATGGAACGTTCCCTTCTTTACAGATCCATATAAAATAATCTAGAGATTATTAAAAATGTTGTCTGGTTTGGTTAGACTTTGCCATATATTTGAAATTAAAGAAGTTAAAATATTTTTTTGAAAATGGGGGAAAATGCTTTCCATTTTACATGTTAATTTGTTGTTTGGTATCAGAGATAATTTCAATGAATTTGTGTTTATAAATATCAACAATCAGCTTGATCTTATTCAAAGATTTTAATAATTCTGGAAAGTTATATAAATGGTGGAAAGTTCAAATCACTACAGGAAATTTCTCAGGCAGTTATTGGATGTTCTTAGTTTACCATATTACAGATGTAAGTTGGCCGCTGACTCAAATCAAAATCAGCCATCTTCGCATTTTCAACAATTTGAAATTATTGTATTTGATCATTGATTGTTTGCTAGTCATTTTATTGTGAAAGTGTGATTTGTATGGAATGTATTTTAGCAGTGTATATAAATAGAGTGAGTAATAAATAAATCAATCAATATATCAATAGTTACTAAAAATGGTATTATTCCTATAACATGCACCGTGCGCTTAGAAGATTTGAGTTATAAGGGTGCACTTTGTTGTTACAAACACAATGAGGAAAATGTGGAATATAAAGAAAGGAAGTTAAAAACAAAAAGAAAGGACGACATTACACATTTGGGATGATGAACGTGTATTTTATTGAGAGATTGCTTACATCACATGCTACTCTTGAGTATTGACAATAGATATAAAATGCAAGATATGCACCAGTCATTGTTTTCTCTCTATTGAATGCTGCTTTTTATTTATTTATCTTTTTTCATATTAATACATCATGCACTAAAGATTGCAGCCTTTATAAGGAAAGTTAGAAGCAATTTATTGCAGTGACACAACTTTGATACCACAGCTATCTTTACTTAAAGTCCCGTTGAGCATCTGTTTATGTTATATAAATCTGTGGTAGATAGTACTAATGCTGTGTCACCAATAGCGTATGTAGTTTGTAGAGGGACTAAAAGTATTGTGTTTGATTTAGGTTTACAGAGCAAACTTTTGTTTTTTTTGGAATTCAATACCAGTGAAAATAACAGCTCAGCACTTATGGGCATCCAAAAGAAAATAGGTCAAAAAAAAAAAAAAGCACTGATTCAAACAGTAACCAAAAGGCAAGAACAATTAATCAGCGGTTAGTTTTCAATTATTTAAAAATTATACCTTGACAATAGCAAAGGACCATGCCAAGAGGTTGGGGGGAGGGGGGCATTTGCAGGGGACTGAAAATGTATTTCAATATCAATAAATAGATAAATTCCCAATGCAATAAAAAAAAAAAACAAAAAAAAAAAAAACCCACCTCTCACAAAAAGATTAATCCAGCTGACTGATGCCCTCTTATCAAATGACTCCAGATATGAACTAGTCAAAACAGTGAAGTCTCATAATATACCAAAGACACTAAGCCACATGAAAAACAAAAATCAATACAAGGGAATGAAGAGATAGCAAGGTTATAGACTAGAAACAACTGGCCGAGACAGCCAATCTCTCCCCCCTCCCTCCCTACTAAGGGAAATTCCAAACACAATTCCAAAAATAAGAACTTGGGAGAGATTATATTCATTTTTCCAAACCCTTTTTCAAGTACAAATGGAACATTTTGATTGATAATAGTTATGGTTTTCTTTTCTCATTCAAAACTAAAATTATTTTTTTTTTGTGTCAGTGCAAACGGGCAAATAAACTTGATTTCAAAGGTTAATTTGCAAAATTTAGTCTGAGCTCAGACGATTTTTTTTTACCTATGGGGACAACTTCAGAGACACTCGACTTAAAACTTATGGTACTAGATGTATTAGTTCTGATTTATTTTGTTGCTCTATAATCTAAACGTATTTTAGAAACATAAATCTTTTTACTTTGTAGTGTCTTTATCCACTAAGAATGAATTTAATTGATTTTGAAGATCAAAATGCATAAAACATTGGAAGATAGTGCTATTTTACCCTTTTCTTGGCCATACACTGACCTAAATTTGACATGCTCTTTATAATTTTATAAATATAATGTGTACAAGATAATTCTCAAAACACTGACATCATTAAGCTCAACCTCTAAAATATCATATTTTGCTTGATTTCCGCATTTTATGAGATAGAAGTAGCTTCAGAGACCCTGAATAAAAATTAGATGTCCTAGATATACAGAAAGTCCAGGTTGTTCATGTTTTGTTCAGCTCGAATGGAAATGAAAACACAGGAAAATTATAGGCTGATTGTAAGGTTTTTCATTTTTTACAGAGGTATAAGCAACTCCAAGGTACTTTTGGTTCTTAGATATGTTGCACCAATCAAATATGAATCCACATGCATAATAATGATTAGGTTGATAATTTATAAAATAAATGCTGAAAAACTGACTATAACAAAGTTTTAGAGGGAGTATATGGACATCCATCGGTAATTCTTTACCTACGAGCAGATTTAGCAGATTTTGGTGGAGTTTTTAGTATGATAATCAGCATAAAGTGTGAAACCAAATATGTTAAATTTAGTTTGGTACCAATTTCTTCTCGGTTACCATATCTTTTAGCTTTAAAATAAACTGGACTTTGACAGGAAGCTTTGTACAAAGTTGAATATAACAGCTTTGAACAAAAACAAAATACCAAACACAGAATGTTTCAGTCTCAAAACCCTAAATCTTAAAATGTTGAAACATTTCGAGATTATTCTTGACAAGATAAGCCAAATACTTTTCTGCCGCCTGCTTGGATTTTAAGTGATATATTTAGGTTTTTACTGTTTTGGTTATTAGTTGAATAAGGGTTTTGAGACTGAAACAGTCCGTGTTTGGTATTTTGTTCTATTTCGAAGCTATATATTAATTTTCATTCATTACTTTTTACAGTCCAAAGCTTCTAGAACTTAATATCACTTTGACAGAAAGATGAGCAGTAATTGGTTTTATTAAAATCTCAACTTTGAAGACTACTGATTGTTTGTAATCAATACTATATTGTACTTGATAATACCACAGTAATACCCACGGTATTTTCTTACAATAACAGACAGGCCTTTGTTTAATAGTGCATGCATAGTTAATGAAACGTTATTACAATCAAAATTCCTCACATGAATTTGATGATATTTTAAGTAAGGGATTGGACTTCTTAAATTTTGTTTTGCTTTTTGTTTTTGCTTTTTTTTTGTTTTTGTTTTTCTTCTCTTTCT
Source organism: Berghia stephanieae (assembly GCF_034508935.2). NCBI lineage: Eukaryota > Metazoa > Mollusca > Gastropoda > Nudibranchia > Aeolidiidae > Berghia > Berghia stephanieae. Next base: position 129,267,021 of record NC_088360.1, on the reverse strand, counting down.
TCCTCTTACCTGGTGTTGCTAATGGCATTACATTTTGATGGATTCAACTTGAGATGAATCTGCAACTCGACTTTGAGTTGATATATTGTGATCTGACTTACAGTGATATCCATAGTTCTGATTCTGATGAATTTATTAATTGGTATGATGTCATGGTGAACAAGATCTCAAAAAGTGGTTATTATTATTTATGGGGGTGTGTTTGCATGTTTTTCCAGTTACGCCTGTCAGGGCTATTTGAGCCTCTCATGTCAGCTGACTGCTCCGTCTTTGTCTTGCTTTCCTGTTAGGATCTGTTTCCTTATCCTTTTGTAACGCCATAAGTTCCATGAAGCTTTAGTGGAACAGTAGCGATTAATATATATAATATTATATAATATTATGATTAGAATTAATAATTTGTTGTAATTTTATGGAGGGTTGTGATTATTTGTTTGTTTTTGATTATATGAATACTTTTAGTTTCTGAGTTTTCTTTTTTCTTTTCCTATTTTTATGAAATGTTATTTTCTTTTCTTTCTTTCTTATTTTTTTCTTCCTTTTTTTTCTTAAATAGCATGACTTGGGTAAAATCAAGACACATTTAGTTTTGACACAAATAGTAACACTGAATTAAAATAATTCAATTAATTGAATTACACTAAAGGGTTTGTGGGCTTCTCCTTTTATCTAAGATTATTGTCTTGTTTTTCTCGTGACCAGTGTATTGTAAGCTCCCTCAAACTTCTAAAAAATAAACAAATGAACAAATAAACAAACAAACAAAAATCAACAAATAACAAAAAGACAAAAATTGACGGGTAATATTTATATTTTGATCAATCAAAATTTTACCAGATATCATTTTACGACTCTGTACATAAATCCTTTGTCAACAATGAAAGATAATAACATGAAAAGTTTTGTGCCATAGTACACATTGTGAAGCATTTTTGTGTGTTAGATTTTGATATTTTTTAGTCCCCTCTGTTCATGTCCTTTCGTTATGACCGAGTTTATATAGCGCAATATTCATTTAATGCACTCAAATAGTGCTTTCCTGGGTGGGGTCCTTTGACCTCTCATGGTGGGCAGGAGGTCACTTGCTGTGTCTTCTATTGCATTATATCTGTTTTCCGAGTTGCTTTCTGTCTCTGTCTTGGAATGGGATTGCTTAGTTTTGTCCTGGTCCTTACCATGAGTCCTTAGCTGAGAGGGAAACAGTCAAATGTCAAGTATTAGTTTTGAGAGATGAATTTTTTCCCTTGTTTATCATCTCTCTCTGTTATATATTGTTAGTTATATTTTCGCTTTGGATGTATTCTGTAATCGTTTGAGTGTATTCACTTTGGTGGGATCCTGTGCTGGTGTCCAGATGAGACTTTCAGGTGATCTTAAACTAAGTACACTGGTAGTGTGCTCTTGGAATCTATATCTGTTCATGATTTGAACCAATCAACTTTATCTTTCTTTTTCTTGGGTACCTTTAGTTAATTCTAGAACTTTTATCACTATTCCATATTTCTTCCTTATTTAGGCTACCGGCACTGAAATGACCTAAATGATTCACAAGCGCCATTAGGTAAATCCTTAAAAAGAAAACACAAGAACAAACAGTGCTTTCAAGAGGCAACGCTGTTACGGGCAATGTGCTATTTTAAAACCTGGGTAGGGAGTAGAGAGCCTGTTTCAATGAGTCGAACATTGTAATGACCACAGCGGAACTCGAACTTGGGACTTATTCGAATAACGATTAATATAAAAACCCAATTGTAACAATCATGTGACACAGTAAATTTGGTTTATTGGTTATCAGTCACTTAAGATGCACAAATCGATTTCACCATTTAAGGTTTAATGTCTGTTTCTCTGACCCCCCATGGTGGGCAGGAGGTCCATTTGCTGTGTCTTCTGTTCCTCTATATATGTTATCTGAGTTGCTTTCTGTCTTTGTCTTGGAATGAGATTCCTTGGTTTTGTCGTGCCCATTGCTGGAGCCCTTGGCTGTCACGGAAACAGTCAAATGTATTGTGTTAGCTTTTGGAGATGATATTTTTTCCTTGTAAATCATCTCTCTCGTTATGTATTGATAATATTGAACACATCTTGTAAACATTTGAGTGTATTCCTCTTAGTGGGATCCTGTATGGATGAGACTTATAGATTATCACAAACTAGGTACATTGATGGTATGCTCTCGGAATCTACACCTGCCCCCTATTTGAACAGATTCCCCTATTTCTTACTTTTTCTTGAATGTTTAATTGTAATTGTAATTAATTCTAGAATTTTTTGGCTATCCAATTTTCCTCCTTTTTACTGGAGCTGATATGACTTTTATGTATCGCAAGCGCCGTAAAACCATTAACTGGGTGGGGATCCTGACCTCCCATAGCGGGCAGGGAGGTACACACTGTGTCTTCTATCTCCTTGTATCTGTTTTCCAACATGCTTTCTATCTTTGTCTTGGAATGAAATTACTTGGTTTTTTCCTGGCCCTAGTCGGAGTCCTGGCTGGGAGGGAAACAGTCAAATGCATAGTTATTGTTTTGGGAGATGATATTTTTTTCCTTGTAAATCATCTCTCTGTTATGTATTATTGTATGTGTTATTTTAAATGTATAATGCAAGTATTTGAGTGTGTTCCTCTTTGTTGGATTTTGTGCTTGTGTCCGGATAAGACTTATAGGTGATCTCAAACTAAGTACATTGGTTGTATGCTCTTGGAATTTACATCTGATCCCAATTTGTTCCCAGTTCCTCCTTTTCTTACTTTCTCTTGAGTGCTTTAATTGTAATTCTAGAACTTTTTACTATCCCATTTTCTTCCTTTTTACTGGCGCTGATATCCTAAATGTGTTGCAAGCGCCGTAAAACCCTTAATAACAAAAACAACAAAACCGTTAAAAACAAATGGAAAAAAAAACAAACAACAAAACAAACTGTTTCACTGTACACTAAAACTATTTTTGTCTTATAGAGCACCGCAAGGCTTGAGGAAGGGATGCTCGAGTCATTCCAAATTAGGGAAACGCGTGCCACTTGATGATTTTATGGAGTTATCAATCTCAACAGTTATTAAATGAATGATATTCAATTAATGATGAAAACAATATTTATAATGATAATAATGACAATATTTACATAATGACGGTGATGATTATAATAATAATATTGTTATTGATATTAATAATAATACTAATAATAATGATAATAATAATAATAATAATAATAATAATAATAATAATAATAATAATAATAATAATAATAATAATAATAATAATAATAATAATTGTAATAATTATAATAATAATAATAATTAATAATGTATTATTATTATTATTATTATTATTATTATTATTATTATTATTATTATTATTATTATAATTATTTTATTATTATTATTATTATTATTATTATTAACAATAAATGTGAAACGTGCACAAACTCTAAAATTTTACTCAATTCATTTCCTATTTTACATTTATTTTAATTCACCTAACCACTCGGCATATCTTATATTTCTAGGAAATTCGTCGCAAAACAAAGAACATGATCCATTAATCAAAAGTTTAACCATAATATTCTTAGAGAATGAGTTGTTGATCCACCGGAGTCGCTGGGTGTGATGGTGAGCGCAGATTATGGTCTTTTTGTATCATAGCATATCTTGTTGAATTGTTGAATCTGGGTGGGGTCTTTTGTTCTTCAACAGTGGGCAGGGAGGCACTTACTTTGTCTTCTATCCCCCTATATTTGTTTCCAACTTGCTTTGTCTTTGTCTTGGAATAAGATTACCTGGTTTTGTCCTTACCCTGGCCGGAATCCTAGGCTGTGAGTGAAACAGTCAAATGTAGAATTATAGTTTGGAGAGATGATATTGTTTTAATTGTAATTCATCTGTGAATTGTTTGTTTTTGTTTTGAATATCATTATCACGATTTGTTAACATTTGAGCGTGTTCCTCGGAGGGAGATCCTGTGCTTGTGTCTGGATGAGACTTTTAGATGATCTCAAACTAAGTACACTGATAGTGTGCTCTTGGAATCTATACCTGTTCGTAGTTTGGCGTACATTTATCTTATCAAACATCTGCATTTCAATCTATCATGTTGGTGTAAATATTATATGTTAGACTTCTCTATAAACATTGATATGAATACATCGCATTTTACATACGTGTAATCTTTATACTCATAAATCAAAGCTTTACAACCTTACAATGATACCATGTGTTAAGATCTCAGATGTTTTAGAGAGAGAGAGAGAGAGAGAGAGAGAGAGAGAGAGAGAGAGAGAGAGAGAGAGAGAGAGAGGGGGGGGGGGGGGGGTGCGTGTTATATTTTTTTTCATTGCACTGGCTCAATATTTGTTTAAACATTAAAAATATGTGTTACTTATAAAGATTTCGTTATCACTGATTAATTCATTATATAAAATCTACCCCCCTTTTTAAAGAGGTGATGATGTGAATTAATGAATAAATCTTAACTATCGATTTGGTCTGACCTCATACATGAATGTCAGCAATGAAGTGTCAGGCTTTATATTGTTTGATAAGTCGAGGGCGATGTGCACATATTAGCAGGTATGATAGTCGGACTCGATTAATAATAACAATGTTAAATCAACCTATGATTATTAATTATGCGCTTGATTTAACATTGTTGTATTTGACAATATTTTGCGTTGGTTTGAGAGTATTTCCATTACAATGAACTCATAAAAATTTGGGTTATCGTACCTGCAAATAAGTACACGACGGTTGAACATCATTTTTATCGATCTAGATTTGAAGTGGTCAAAAAGACAAACAAAAAAAGTTTTTTTTTAAAAACAGAAATATGTACTTCACATACCTTTCGTTGTTTCAAGATGATTTTCATCTTATCAAATAAAAATCTTACATCTGAGACTTAATGTGTTTGTGTTTGTGTGTGTATGGAAACGTAACCGATTGATAAAGCCGGTAAGAATGATGTGTATTTAACTTAAACACACACAATCAATATGTCAATGCTATATTTACCGACTTGACATTGAAAACCCACATAAGTAGCCCCTTAGTTTCATATCTCGATTTATATCATTTTGGTCTTGGGTTATAGTTTTTGGCAGATACGTTTTCCGTGTAAATCATCTCTGTTATTTTTTTTTCTAAATAGCATAATGTTATGTAAACATTTGAGCGTGTTCCTCTTAGTGGGGACCTATGCTTATGTCTGGATAAGACTTTAATGTGATCTCAAATTAAGTATACTGATAGTGTGCTCATGGAATCTACATCTGTTCTTTATTTTAAACATTCCTTTTTGTCTTACTTTTTCTCGTACGTATGCTTTTTTTGTTATCAAGTTTTGACACACGCTGTTTGATTCCAGTATATTCCTATAGTGAGCAGGGAGGCACAAACTGTATCTTCTATTCCCCCCTATCTGTTTTCCAACATGCTTTCTATCTTTGTCTTGGAATGAGATTACTTGGTTTTGTCCAGGTCGTGGCCGGATACCCTAGCTGGGAGGGAAACAGTCAAATGTTTAGTTAGAATTTTGGGAGATGACATTTTATTTCCTTGTAAATCATCTCTCTGTTAGGCACTGTATTGTTTTGTTTACGTATTATTTATGATTTTTAAACAGTTGCGTGTATCCCTCTTATATGAGATCTGTGCTTGTATCTGGATGAGACTTTTAGGTGATCTCAAACTAAGTACTTTGAGAAAGTGCTTTTGGAATCTACATCTGTTTCCTATTTGAACAAATTCTCCTTTGTCTTACCTTTTCTTGGGTGCTTTAATTGTAATTCTATAGCTTTTTGTTTTCCCATTTCTTCCTTTTTACTGGCGCTGATATGACCTTAACGTGTTGCAAGCGCCGCAACCCCCCCCCCCCCCCCCAAAAAAAAAAAAAAAAAAAAAAAACATTCCAGTACGTTTTTCTCAATTCGAAGGTCTTTACTGCAATGATTTTGAAGAGCATTTTGTGTTGTACTGAATCAAAGGCTTTGGAAAAATCAATGAAGCACAGATAAGATGATTTTTGTTTTTCGATTGACCGTTGCATTATTGTTTTCAAGGTATAAATTGCAATTACCGTACCCCTTTCTTGAAACCAATCTGCTCGTCACTTATCCCTGGAGAGATCTTGCTCCTCATTATTTTCATAAATATTCTTAATACACTTTTTGTGGCCTGGCTCGTTGTGCTGATTACTCTTTGTTGGTCACAATCAATAGTTCCTTGTTCTTTGGGGAATGGATACTGACTGTCTTAAAACATTAGGCAGGACACCTTTTTCATATATGATGTTAACGGCTTTTGTCAGAATGTCTATTCCCAGAACGTCGAGGGCGTCAATCAATTCTATTGAGAAACTGTCTTGGCCTACCCCTGTCCCCATTTTCATCTCTTTACAAGCAGCTTCCACTTTTTCTCGCGTAATCTGGGGACCATTGTTCCCAGGTTTTATCCAAGCTCGTGCCTCTTTTGTCATCCGCGTAAAGATTTTCTATTTAAACGTTTGCGTCTCTAACGCATTTTCTTGCCATAGCTGGTCGTTTTCCACTTAGATCTTGTACTGACTGGTAGAATTATTTAGTGTTAGATTGTTTTTATCGTTCAATTCTGTGGCATTCATGTTCAATATAATCTTCCTTTGCTCTATTACACTCATGTTTTATACTGTTATTAGCTTCTTTATATTCATTGCGGTTGCGTTCTAGATTTCTTTCATCCATCACTTCCAAGATCTTGTCATTCATCCATTTTTGTTTTGGTTTGTGTTATTTTTTCACAGATGGAATAGTCTCTTTTGTAGATTATGTGATGGAGTTCGATACTTGATTCCAGTACTCATCTATGTTTATATCTGAGGTCAAGATTCAACTTTTTCTCTCACGCATTCTTTGTTGTAATCATTTTTTTATTTGATCGTTAATTCTTCACAGATTTAATTGCAAACTTGATAACAAAACATTGGACTTCTTTTAACGTAATAATTATAATAATAATGGTAATAATAATAATAATAATAATAATAATAATAATAATAATAATAATAATAATAATAATAATAATAATAATATATTAATAATAATAATAAATAATAATAATAATATAATAATAATAATAATAATAATAATAATAATAATAATAATAACAATGATGATGATGATGATGATGATGATGATGATGATGATGATGATGATAATAATAATAATGATAATGATAATAATAATAATGATAATAATAATAGGTAATAATGATAATGATAATAAAAATAATAAACCGGGACAGAAAAATTATTAGATATCATCAGTATGATATGGCCATCTTCAATGACCAGATAATCAAAGACAACGATGGTGGCAGTGAAAATGGCTGTGTCCAATACTTTCCATTAACCAGTTAACTGCTGTAAACTGGAAAAACACGTATTTAACATTTGACAAAAAAATTCTTCCTTCAAATATCGGATCAATTTAATTGACCCTCATTTAAGAAGAAAAAAAAAAAACTCTCAACCCCAGGACGAAGGAAAACCTCGCGAAGTCCCAGGTTTGATCATTTTTGCTTAGATGAGGATCATTTCAATCGATCGATATTTAAAAGACGAGTTTTCTGGACAAATTTTTTTCAGGGTACGGACGTTAACTGGATACTCATCAATCATCTATCAATTTTCGGATAATATTCATACATTACTATGAGTATTAGCGGAAAATGAGAATTGTATATATACATAATTTAATTAATATCAATATATTTTATTTCTCATTATGTGTGCAAAGCTCAACACAAGTGCGATTATGATGACTCACATACACTCAAACACATCCGCATACGCACATACCCACGCACACACACACACACACACACACACACACACACACAGAGATGAGAGAAATAGATAGATAGATAGATAGATAGATAGATAGATAGATAGATACAGAGAGAGAGAGAGAGAGAGAGAGAGAGAGAGAGAGAGAGAGAGAGAGCATTTGTGTATATGCATTTGTATGTTGGGAAAAGCCCTACGAGACTTTGTTGTTGTTATTGTTATTATTATTATTATTATTATTATTATTATTGTTGTTGTTGTTGTTGTTCATGTTGTTGTTGTTGTTGTTGTTGCTGTTGTTGTTGTTGTTGTTATTATTATTATTATTATCATCATCGATTATACTTATTATACTACTTTTTTATGAGAATAAGCATATATCGAGATCGAAGTGCACATACTTGCAGGTCTGATAACCGGACGCAATTATAAGATTGTTTTAACATTGTTGTAATGGAGAATATTTTCCTTTGGTTTGAGATTATTTCCAACAATGAGCCCAAACAATTTGGATTATCAGACCTGCAAATAAGTACACGTCAATCGAGACGAATCTTTTGAGTCAAAAGGTAGTAGAATTACCCTTAATTTAGAAAAGTTTGTAAAGGAAAAAATACAGTTGTTTTAACATTTTTTTTAGATTTGCTTGTAATTCTGTGCTCGGTGATAAAAAATTAACATTGGCTTTAGGATACAATGTTGGTCCCAAAACCTATTTAAAAAAAAAAAGAAAAGATTAGATAGATTATAATAACTTGAGAGTTGAGAGTACAAGAGAAGTTTAAAATTACGTCATTAAAATTTTTGTATGTTTATTGCAGGTGAGATTATTATTTCTTGATAGTATCAATAGATATTTGAAATTACGTCATCATTTTTTGTTGGGGATATGATTGAATTATATTATACTTGAAATGAAATCCAACAGTCAAATTAAGGACTGAATATTACGATCAAGCAGATTTTCTTAGTACTAATTTGAGGCAACGGGTGATAGAATTAGACTGAAATTAAATAGAAGGTTTGCAAGTCACTCGTAGATCACTCTGTAAAAATAGTTTTATAATTTTTAGATTTGCCAGTAATTCTATGCTCGATAATATAAAATAAACATTGGCGGTACGGAACAATGTTGATCCCCAACCCTATTTCTTTTAAATAATAGATTTATTATCATTATTATTTAACATATCAACCAATCCACCAATCCAGAATTAACCCCCCGTACCCCACCAATATCGACACTATGAGGGAATTGATAGTAAAACGCCCCGTCCATACCCATGATACAGACAGGCGCACCAGAACTTCCGGGACAAGTCGAGACCTCATAAGTATACAACACTCTTCCACTCATTTTCTTCCCTGACTCAGGATTCGACTCAAATTCAACTACTTTCTTATCCGTAACGCTTCCAAAACTGATATGTTTCGCACGACCATGGGGGTGGGAAATAACAAACAGACTTTCTTCACCAGATGTTCTCTTGATGTTAGCCTTCATCAGCTCCATTGTGGCGATTCGCATATCATTTGTTATTGATCGAAGATAGGTAAATATGTCAGGGTCATGAGAGAAGCACTGAATAAAGACGCAATCTCGGTCAGGGCAGGAGGAGTAGGACACATTGATCCCATTGGCTGTCCATTTAGGAGTGGAATCAGGTGTTGACACGTCATCATAGAAATGGATATCTGTTCTGAAGGCCTCGTCCTCGTCGAACACTACGTGACACGCAGTCATGACGTAGAATGGTCCAGTGACGTAATGAGGTCTGTTAGAAAACTTACAGTCTGGATATGGACATGGAATTGTTTCCTGGACATCATTAGGCAGAACTTGAACAACCCATCCAGTACCTTGTCTTATCACATGACGGTCTGGTAAGCCGTACAACTCGTATTTGTCCGAGTTGTACCTTTTCGGACTTGTATATGTCACCATGATCTTCCCGACAAATTTGCTTAATTGTTTGATGTAGTTGAAACATGGAGTCTTCCGAAGATCAAGTGGTAAGTGTTTGATTTGAAAATCCGACATAGGAATTAAATTTTGATGTCCATTTGACTTGGCACAGAGGGACAACGAGTAAGACGACCCATTGCCAACACCAGTTATATCCATATCATTCTTGTTGTTGACCTGCCTGTTCAGATTCAAACCATTTGCAAACAGATCGATAAAGTCCTTCATATTTGAATTCGGTGTCGTATTAACATTTTTTTTCAACGGTGCAGACATTATCGGATATGATGATGCTATACTTCCCCCATGACGCCTCTGTCTCCTTTTTCTTGAATGTCTTTCCTGAGCCATCTTTGAATTTGTATCTGTGTTCGATATTAGAATAAAATATATAATTTTTTTCAAGTTGGTTCCAACAAAATGGGAGAAATAATTTAAGCGGATGTTCACATTAGTTATTTGGGGGTGGCAAGGCACAAAGGCAGTATAGTCTTTCTTCTTCCACCGGCAGGGTTATAAAAAACATAGTTCAAGATTTTGAAATTTCCAAAATATTTCTATTATTACCTGAAAACGAAAGGGCAAAAATTAAACCAAGCACTTTTGCAAGTTGACACCCCCTCCTTTCCCACCTTACATACACAAACGCTGTATTTATTTTTTTTAAATTGCCAATCACTCATTCCTGGTGAAGGTAGGGCCTCGAACTTTAAATTAATGATGATGATGATAATAATAAGACGAAGAAGAAGAATGATGATGGTGATCATGATAATGATAATGAATTATTATTATTATTATTATTATTATTTATTATTATTATTATTATTATTATTATGTAATAATAATAATAATAATAATAATAATAATAATAATAATAATAATAATAATAATAATAATAATAATAATAATAATAATAATGATAATAATATGATATTGATAATAATAATGATGATGATAATGATAATATTGATAATAATAATATAATAATAAATAATAATAATAATAATAATAATAATAATAATAATAATAATAATAATAATAATAATAATAATAAAAATAAAAATAATAATAATATTATTATTATTAATAATAACATTGATAATAATAATAATAATAATAATAATAATAATAATAATAATAATAATAATAATAATAATAATAATAATAATAATAATGATAATAATAAAAGTGATCATGCCACACCTTTGTTTAAGATTACGTATAAATTGCTGTAATGTGCTATAATCATCTTAATATACATTGACTATCTGTTATATTTAGGATTGCGTATAGAATTATTGTAATGTGCTATAATCATCTTAATGAAGTTGTCTGGAATTCTTTACCATTCAGTGTTAGGAGCGGGGTTTTGGATTCCCAGTCATCTTTTAAAAAGAAATTAAAACCTTATCTTATGAGAAGCTCACCAAGATTGTATACATTTGTAAAATCAGAATTCTCATGACAGAATATAATCTCCCTTCATTTGCCATTATTGTTAAATGTTCTGATATGATTTTTATTTAATAATTCATGTTAACAGCTATTTTCCGTCTCTGTATGCATATGCGCGTTTTGGTGCGTGTGTGTGTGTGTTTGTGTGTGTGTGTGTGTGTGTGTGTGTCGTTGTGAGGGTATGTGTGTGTGTGCGCTTCTATAAATCGGTATGCGTGTTTACAAAATATTTATAATGATCTTTTACGAGTTTGTGCGCCTAGAGCCGTTTTGTCAACGGGATTGGGCGCTATTCAAATGAACTTTATTATTATTATTATTATTATTATTATTATTATTATTATTATTATTATTATTATTATTATTATTATTATTATTATTATTATTATTATTATTATTATTATTATTATTATTATTATTATTATTTGCATAGAAGTGGTGCATTAAGCAGTGAGAGTTTATCTTATCCGCAAGTGGAAAAGTATACCGAGTGAAGAGGACAGGACCCAATACAGATCCCTGAGGAACCCCAAATAAGAGTAGTTGTTGCTCAGATTGAGCATCATCAATAGAGACAACTCAGTTTCTGTCCGCAAGACAGGACCGAAACCAATCGAGTGCACTGCCTGTAATACCAAGTACACCCTGCAGCCTTCGTATCAAAATTTTATGATCAATTGTTTCAAAGGCTGAGGACAGGTCGAGCAAATTCAGCAACGTCAATTTTCCTTCATCAATAATGTGATTTAAATCATTCACAACCCTCAATAGTGCAGTTTCTCTCCAGTAATTGATGCGATAAGCTGATTGAAAGTGACTCTGGAGACTGTTAAATTCAAGGTGTAGGTATCGTCAACTGCTTAAGAACAAGTTTTTCTCATTAATATCTTTCACAAGAAAGGCAGGTTCGACGCTGGTCTGTATTTTTAAAGTTGTCTCCATCTAATCCTGCTTTTTTTTAAATTAGAGGGATTACTATGGCGGTTTTAAACATAACTGGCACTTCTCTTGATCTTAATGATTAATTCATAATGTCAGTTATTGTGGGAAGAAGCAAATCTAAATTTTTCGTTAAATATTCTGTGGGTATGGGATCAAGGGCACAGCTCTTACTATTTGATGAACGAATTGCATTTATATATCAAGGCATGATACATCCTTAATACAGTGGGGTTTTAAAAAAAAAAAAGAAAAAAGACCATCTTCTATAAGAACATTGAAAAAATCAAAACCCTCTCTAATTATTATTTTTTTCAATAAAATACTTTGAAAAGTTTTCAGCTAATTCTTTTTTGGTATTACATGTTGGCAGATTCATTTTGTTTTCTTTTCTCATAAGGTAGTTTATAATATTTAAAAATTACTTAGGACGAGTGGCATTATGTATTCTAGAACGATAAAAGTTAGACTTTGCATTTTTAATCAAAACATTAACAACGTTCTTAAAATGTACATATAAATCCCTATGAATCGTTGGGTGGCTTTTTCTCCATTTGGCCTCGGCCCGTCTTCTGTCCCTTCTTGCGGCCTTGATATCAAGATTAAACCATGTAATGGCGCCGTCTTCCCCTCGTTTACTCGTCTTCTCGTCAGAGGCATGATCGTCCAAAATGGGACGGAGGGTCGAGAAGACCGCACCATAGTCATAAGCATCGTCCGTTTGCATGATGTCGACTCCCTTAGCGACGTCATTCCGAAAATGTGCTTTATTTATTTTCTTCAGATTTCTTGAAGATATCGATACTTTAGAAAACTGCTTTTTAAAACTATAGAGCAGTAAAGTTAGGTGCCCCAAACGTAAACAACAACAAGTTGATAGTGATTTCCGTTAGGGACCGGAATAATTTACGCACAATATAGGTCTCCCAATTTTGTAGTTTGAGTTGTAGGCAATACACTTTCAGTATTGAAAATATGTTTACATAAAATCTAACAGTTGCAGAAATAATAATATAAGGCTAAATTATTATGAAAATCAGGCTCCGAATAATTCTCGTTTTGTTCACACCAGCGCAATAATTTGCTCTGGTCTAAAAATAGATAGACTGTAACTTTTGATAAATTTGAGAAAATTTTACCTTTTGTTCCATAAAATATCCATATCTAGACATTATCTGATGCATGATCGAGTATTTATGAATATGTGTTTCTTTTGCCACCTAACAGCCAAATTTTAAAGGTTATTTTTTTCTATTATTTACATTGGAACGTGAGCTGTCAAGACAGGAACATGTGGTTTGCCACGTGCTTCTCGACCTTTGTTTACGTTTGGGGCACCTAACTTTACTGCTCTATTCGTTCATGTCAAAGAATAAAAGATGATGGTCCGAAAAACACTTATCGAGGACTGCCAAAAAAGATATTTAAGTTTTATATGTCACAATCCAGCCGATGGTGCGACCAGATCGGTGTGTTTTATATTTTACATTTTGGGTCATAGTCCGGTCATCAAACACTCTTTTAATAATTTCTGCAGTTGAATTTTCTGTGTCGACATGTATACATTAAAATCTTCAAGAACTACTAATTTTGTGTTTGATATAAAATATGACATTGTTAGGTCGTCGTGTTCAGTGATAAAATCGGCTTTAGATGTACTTTGCGGTTTATAAACCACCGTTATCGTGATTGAAGACGTCCATTTCTATTTTCATTTCGAATCCCTCAATAAATGGTTTAAAGATGTTACTCATGTCGTTGAACTGAATCAATTTGTCTTAATAAAAAACTATTTTTTCATGAATTTTAAAACAATAGGAAAGGATTTAGATTATTACAGTCTATAGTAAAATCGATAACAGGTGAGGATCGGAACTCGTAGAAGATTTACATTATCAAAATTATGAATTTTCCGCATATCCATTTTGAAGGAATTCGTTAAACTGGAGTGTTCGGTTAAATGAAGCTTGAACAATATCGTGCAGTATTTGAATATGAAGCAACGAATTGCAATTATTAACTATCAGACATCTACATTTTATAACTATCAATACACATTACTGGTGAATGCAAACGAAAATGAACATAACGCGCTTCCAATATAATTTTGATTGCAAAAGTTTGAGAAATAGCGTGTGTTTATGCCAAAGAGGATTACATAAATTTATGTAGACTGGTCTAAAGTAAAAATTCATCAATTATGAGACAGTGTCTCAACAAATATGTGTTCAACAATAACAACAACAACTACAACAATAACAACAACAACAACAACCAAGAAATTTTGGACACATCAATCAGCACAGTCTGATGACGAGGATGATGAAAAGAAATGAAACGACTACAGAAAGATTCCGAGCATCACTCTATCCAATGAAATGTAATCTTCCTCTAGCTTGCGAAGGTTGAAGCATGCCTTTTCTCAGTCTACTCTTTATCATTTATTGCCTCGTCGGTGAGAGTAAATTTGGTGTTACTCCTCTCAATCTTTCCCTCTACTTAGGCCCAATGACCTCGATTGGATTGCGCTCACAGTGATATGGGGGAAGTCGCGCAACCTCGTGTCAGAACTCCCTGATGAGACAGTCTGCTTTGAAAGCTGTTTCTGGTTCGTTTCTTTTTTTTTTTTAACTAAGGAGGATAGAATATGTAGTATTGTCTGATTGAAACCATGAAATCATGTCAGCTTTTATATTTGCCAAAGTTGGAGCCTTAAAGTGACCATGGGCCAACGAATGGTAGCGTTGTCCAATACAATACAGTTGGGTGCTTCAATGGAGGGCAGCAAATGATATTTAGTCAGTCTTAAAAAGCCTTTGCATTGACCCCAGAATGATATTCCAGATGACGCAGAGAATAACAATGATTCTCTGTTCAGAACCCATGGTCCCTTTTTGGTTGAATAATCAGACGTCCAATATTTTTTTTTGGATGTATATTCACGCTCACCCAAACATCTTTGGATGATATCCATATCAAAGTTATCTATGATCCTTTTTCCTGCCATGTCGTTCTACACTGGTGATCTCTCAGTCGTAACGATCTTCTCATGGTTGATTGTGGAATTCCAAAACCATTGCCGTCCTCTTTAATGACTTGTTGATAGATACAAGAAGACTACTTTTCGCAGCTTTACGAGAGTGGAACCGATAGATTCCGTACCGTATCGTGTCGTTTAAGAGCCTCATATGTTTTTAAAACCGTTAAAACCGTTCATGCATAAACAAAAATTTGTCAAAGTTATATTAACAGTGTTTGTTAATTTGACAATATTGAGTATACAATTACTATTTCAAATGATTTAAAGCAAGAGATTTCATATGAGTCTTTGGTAATTGCGACATGATACAGATAATATGCCATAAATAATTAATTCAAATTTTAATACAAACAACATAAGTGGTATGTTTATAACACTTAAAGCGAATTGTTATTATTTGTAAAGAAGTATGACGTGAACTCATAATCACTACGTCAGCACAAGATTTTTTGGAAATACGATGAATTCATTCATACTTTGTGGTGCGTAACTTGTTTTAATTTTTTACAGTGTAAAATCTCTAATTTTATGTCAGCTGTTTTACTTTTTTTTTATAGGTCTTAAAGAAGAAATTTTTTTTAATATGGCATCAATACAGTCCAAAATCTAGATTCAGTCAAGACAAATTAAGTCAGAGGTTGACACAAATTTTTACAACTTTTTATAGAGGGACCAGGGACGGCTGGTAATAATGGGCAGGGTGGGCAAATACCAGCCTGTTTTTTCAAGTTATATGCTGTATTACCAGGTCCGAAATAATCAAATCTAAATTAGATAATTTCAAAAGTTACTACTTAAAATTGATACTTTGTACTGAAATCAATTTGTGTGTATTTTTGATAGATTGCGAATCACCATGCATCCCGTAATACATAAACCAGGATACGCTCCTGTTCTTTTTATCACCCCCCCCCCCCCCAACCACTCCACTCCACTCCGCCCACATCGTCATCTCATCGTCACGTCGCCTGACGGTGATTTTGCTGTCTGGCCTCTCTAGTACTAGGTCGGCTAATTCAAATGAGCCCACCTTATTAACCAGTGTACACTAAATAGAGATTTTGGCAAACGAACTTTTTCTTATTTATTGCCTTACTTGTGCTGGGAAGGTTCCAGTATTGAATTAAATTTATTAATTTACTAATATTATATCAATTTAGTATTAGTTTGTGTTGTTTTAATATATTTGTTTATCCATTTAAATTATTTCTTTTTTTTTTTCCCTCGTTTTCTTTAGTGTTTCTCAAAACTCATTTATTTAAATTGTTTTCTTATTTGTTTGTTGTTGTTGTTGTTGTTTTTTGTTGTTGTTTTTTGTTTTGTTTTTTAACAAATTAATTTGTTAATTCTTTTTTTTTTTTATTATTCTTAAAGTAATTACCGCTGTATTTTTATTGCCAGACTAAATATTTTTGCAAAACAATGTAATTTTCTATTGTATTCCCTCTAATAAAACAAAACACTTCTATTCAAAAGTCACGACTAAATAAATAAATAAAATACAACCACCATTTTGGTTTTCTCAACAATTGAATTAGTATACAAGAAATACTCTTCTGAGTAAGGAGATAGTTGAATTCTAAGTTATAGAGGAAATAAATACCTTTAAAGGAAGGGTGGGCAGATTCCGTACTTGCCCGTCCTGAAGCTAATACATACATAAGATGGTTCGCGATGAAGAGGCGGGAAGCAAGGGATTGGTTGGGTAAGGAGCAAAGATAACACGGTAATTATTGTGACGATAGTCAAACGAATACATGAGGAGAGATTGGTAACATTATTTTGTCTTAATTATATTGTACGAAGTATTGGCGAAAGCCTAATATTAAATAAACGTTGTTTTTGTTTGTCTTATTTTGACTATGGAACTGATACTGATACTTGTCATAGCAGACCTGCCTACTTTAGATAGGAAAATAAAAATCGTAGTTTTCAGGGCTAATAAAATCGTAGATATTTTAACTACCCTTTAAAAAAATCACCGGAATTTTCGTCTGTTTTGATAGATATCAAATTTTAAAAAACGAGAAAAAATAATTGGAAACGTAATAATGATGGTGATGGTGGTATAGTGGTAGCGGTGGTGGTAGTAGTAATGATGATGGTAATATTATTATTAAATTATTATTATTATTATTATTATTATTATTATTATATATTATTATTATTATTATTATTATTATTATTATTATTATATTATTATTATTATTATTATTATTATTATTATTATTATTGTTATTGTTATTATATTATTATTATTATTATTATTATTATTATTATTATTATTATTATTATTATTATTATTATCATTGTTATTATTATTGTACGTATTGGTGGTATTACTATTGTTGTATTTTTTTTTTGGTGGTTATTAATGGTATCAGTTTATTGTTTGGTCCCATTTGCCATTATTTTCCACTTTCATGTATGTGGTCATCA